>NC_137679.1:39040418-39042918 GCF_963989245.1 Nansenia antarctica | reverse complement strand
GTGAGAGAAAGGGAGGGTACAGAGAGAGAGAGGGTACGGAGAGGAAGAGAGAGGGAAAGTAAGATGTCTCCCTGCCTCCCTCCCTGACCCCCTCTCTGTCTCCCTGTCTCCCTGCCCCCTCTCCCAGACCCCCTCCCTGTCTCCCAGACCCCCTCCCTGTCTCCCTGCCCCCCTCCCTGTCTCTCTGACCCCCTCTCTGTCTCCCTGTCTCCCTGCCCCCTCTCCCTGACCCCCTCCCTGTTTCCCTGACCCCCTCCCTGTCTCCCTGACCCCCTCCATGTCTCCCTGCCCCCCTCCCTGTCTCTCTGACCCCCTCTCTGTCTCCCTGTCCCCCTCCCTGTCTCCCTGCCCCCCTCCCTGTCTCTCTGACCCCCTCTCTGTCTCCCTGTCTCCCTGCCCCCTCTCCCTGACCCCCTCCCTGTTTCCCTGACCCCCTCCCTGTCTCCCTGCCCCCCTCCCTGTCTCCCTCAGATAATGCCCTTATAGTCTGTCTGTAAGCAGATTTCTCTCTATTCTCTCCACTCTCGTCATCACTCTGATGTTTTTTGGCTGTTCATTACGACAGTTCCGTTGGGATTGGCATGAAGGCGGCTGAACAAAGTCAACTGAAGTTCAAGTTCATTTTAAGATCAGGTTCAGTTCAGTTCAGTTTATTTTCGTACGCAGGGTTTAACAGACGAACCCCCGTGTGGGGGAGCCATTAGTGGGGTACGGGAGGAAGGCACACACCAAACACACCAACAATAACAAAATCCTCCCTCTCTCTCTCTGTCTCTCTCCCTCCCTCTCCCTCCCTCTCTCTCTCTCTCTCTCTCTCTCTCTCCCTCTCTGTCTCTCTCCCTCCCTCTCCCTCTCCCTCTCCCTCTCTCTCCATCCCTCCCTCTCTCTCTCCCCCTCTCCCTCTCTCCCCCCCTATCTCTCTCTCTCCCCCCCCCCCCCCTCTCTCTCTCCCCCCCCCCCTCTCTCTCTCTCTCTCTCTTTCTCTCCCCCTCTCCCTCTCTCTCCCCCACCCCCCCTCTCTCCATCCCACTCTCCTCCCCTCCTCTCCAGAAGAGAGTGACGACTGTAAGATAAACAGCCATCGTGATGATGATGATTGGTGCGCTGGGAGCTTCTCTGATTGGTTAGGGTCTCAACAGCCCCCCGCCTGGTTAGTGCAATCGATTAGAAACGAAACACCCATCGATCGCAGTGTTAACATAACAGCAAGCTGCCAATGATCTCGCCCTGGGGGAGAGAGGGATGAGGGAGGGGGGGAGAGAGGGAAGGAGGGATGGAGGGAGGGAGAGAGGGATGAAGGGAGGGAGGGAGAGGGATGAGGGAGGGGGGGAGAGAGGGAAGGAGGGATGGAGGGGGGGAGAGAGGGATGAAGGGAGGGAGGGAGAGGGATGAGGGAGGGAGGGAGAGAGGGATGAGGGAGGGAGGAAGGGATGGAGGGAGGGAGAGAGGGATGAGGGAGGGAGGAAGGGATGGAGGGAAGGAGAGAGTGATGGAGGGAGGGGGCGGGAGAGGGATGAGGGAGGGAGGGAAAGAGGGATGGAGGGGTGGAAGCTTATGACATATGGACACAGCTACTATATGTAATTCACAACAGAAAAAGAGAGAGAGAGAAAGAGAGAGAGAGATAAACACACACAGTTCAGTGGTTTTTAGACTGTCAACACACAAGCGTGCCTGTGCATGTATGAGAGCATTTCACGCTCATTAGATAGTCAAGCAAACTAAGTGGATAATCAAGTAGGTAACGAAGTAAATATCATGTGAAATTGCAAGACATTGACAATAAAGATCATCATTACCAGAACTCACATTACCCATTACCATCATTACCATAACTCATATTATCGATCATTACCATAACTCATATTATCCATTATTACCATCATTACCATAACTCATATTATCCATTATTACCATCATTACCATAACTCATATTATCCATTATTACCATCATTAACCATAACTCATATTATCCATTATTACCATAATTACCATAACTCATATTATCCATTATTACCATCATTACCATAACTCATATTATCCATTATTACCATCATTACCATAACTCATATTATCCATTATTACCATCATTACCATAACTCACATTATCCATTATTACCATCATTACCATAACTCATATTAGCTATTACCATCATTACCATAACTCACATTAACCATTACCATCATTACCATAACTCATATTAGCTATTACCATCACTACCATAACTCACATGATCATTACCATCATTACCATAACTCACATTATCCATTATTACCATCATTACCATAACCATGCTAATGCTAACTGTAGCCGTCCATGAACACAGCGCTCCATCCTCAGTGTGTCAGATCTGATCTGAGCAGCGCCAGGGTGACTTGATATCACTTCTCAACTAATTTACATTTACATTTTTTGGCATTTAGCCAAAAGACACCTTTACCCAAAGCGACTTACAACAAATACATTTGTCTAAGTAAGTGAATCATCTATAAGGAAAAG
>NC_137679.1:39018224-39033224 GCF_963989245.1 Nansenia antarctica | reverse complement strand
CACTCTCTCTCTCTGTCTATCCGTCTCTCTCTCTCTCTCTCTCTCTCTCTCTGTCCGTCTCACTCTCTCTCTCTCAGTTGAATTCAACAAGCTTTATTGGCACGAGGCGATACAAAAAGACAAGGAAGTGTTCTTCTTGAACCAAGCGAGTCACCATGGCAACATCATAGGTTGAGGACTGGAAACACGCACACGTGCACACACACACACATACACACACACACACACACACACACACACACACACACAACCATCCAGCTGTTTCCCCTAGTCCATGTTAATCCCAGAGACTGACTCGTGGCCCAGATCAGCCCCTTCTTCCACAAGCGTGAGTCAGTCTCTGGGATTAACACGGACTAGGGGAAACAGCTGGATGGGAGTACCTTCTAATCTTTTCACAATGACTTTACATCTTAGCTGAATGACTGCAAATACCGCCTTCAAATACTGCCTTCTCCTTCTCTCTTTCTGCCTCCAGTACACACACACACACACACACACACACACACACACACACACACACACGCTAGTAGTATTATATTAGGCCCTAGTGTCCTGCCTCGTGCTTCCTGGTTGTGAGAGTGAGACAGTCCTGTGAAGTCATCAAGAGGGGACTCATATTACCCTACTTGATTTGTAGGGGCCAGAGAGAGGAGAGAGGAAGAGAGAGGAGAGAGGAAGAGAGAGGAAGAGAGAGGAGAGAGGAAGAGAGAGGAGAGAGGAAGAGGGTGAGAGAAACAGAGGAGCGAGGGAGGCAGAGAGAGAGAGACAGAGCGGAAGAGACAGAGGAGAGAGGAAGTCGGAGAGAGAGAGTGATAGACCGAGTGACAGAAGGAGGAAGAGTACATTTCCATGCAAACAATTAAGCTGTTCACAAAACCGTTACACACAGAAGAGAGATGGAGAGAGTTGCTGGACCAGGGAGATGAGATATATAGGGTGGGAAAGAGTGGAGGGATGGAGAGAGTGAGATGAAAAAGAGAGGGAGGCAGAGACAGAGGAGAGAGGAAGGCGGAGAGAGAGAGAGACAGAGGCAGAGACAGAGGAGAGGGAGAGAGAGAGACATAGGAGAGAGGGAGAGAGAGGCAGAGAGAGAGAGAGAGAGAGGGAGAGAGACAGAGGCAGAGACAGAGGAGAGAGAGAGAGAGACAGAGAGAGAGAGAGAGACAGAGGGAGAGAGAGAGAGAGATAGAGACAGAGGAGGGAGAGAGAGAGACAGAGAGAGAGAGAGACAGAGGGAGAGAGAGAGAGAGAGAGAGAGATAGAGGAGGGAGAGAGGGAGAGAGATGCGGTTTTCTCTCCTCATTTGCTGCTCCGTTTAGCAAGAGACAGAGCCAAACACAACCCCATCAACCCCAGCATCCACTGACTAGAGATGCAGAGTATGCATTCGGCGCACACACACACACACACACACACACACACATACACTCACACGCGCATGCACACACACACACACACACACACACACGCACGCATACACACACACACACTCACAATCATGCACGCGCACAAATACACACGCGCGCGCTCACATACACACACACACACACACACGCGCGCATGCACACACAGACACACACACACACACGCACGCGCACACACACACACACACACACACACACACACACACGTACGAGCGTAACCTAATCAACTGCCCTAATGAAGGACTAAGTGATGGATTGATCCGAGGGCCACAGTGTGTGTGAGTGTCAGGCATCGTTAGTGTGACGCTGTTCTCCTCATACCACCCCACGCATCACAATGAGCCTGGCCTCCGATCTCTACCTCCACCAGCCTCGCCTGATGCTTACATAAGCCCTTCAGAACAGCTTCAGGCCTTCCGCCAACCAAACACCAATCAACCAATCAACCAATCAACCTATCAACCAATCCACCAATCCACCAATCCACCAATCCACCAATCCACCAATCCACCAATCCACCAATCAACCAATCAACCAATCAACCAATCAACCAATCCACCAATCAACCAATCCACCAATCAACAGCTCTCGCTCATCTTCAATCCTCTCGACCGAACCAATCACGTTGTTGCTGGCCAGGCCAGAGGCAGGAAGTAGGAAGAAGAAGCCCCTTTTCCTTCTGACGGAGTAGAACAGCAGGGAGGGGGCGGGGCCACGTACCTCGATCAGGAAGTCCCCCGTCCGAAGCCCCGCCTGCCAGGCGACTCCGCCCTCGTCCACGGACTCCAGGTACTGGAGGGCAGGGAAGGCCGGGGTGGGCGTGAACTCCTCGATGGGCACGTCCGCTTCGGGGAGGGAGAGAGAGAGAGAGGTGGGGGGGGAGGAGAGACGAGAGGGGTGGAGGCAGAGAGAGAGAGAGAAATGGGGGGGAGAAGAGAGGGGTGGAGAGAGAGAGAGAAGGGGGGAGAAGAGAGGGGTGGAGGCAGAGAGAGAGAGAAATGGGGGGGAGAAGAGAGGGGTGGAGGGAGGGAGAGATAGAGAGAGAAAAGGGGGAAGAAGAGAGGGGTGGAGAGAGAGAGAGAGAAGGGGGGAGAAGAGAGGGGTGGAGGAAGAGAGAAAGGAAGAGAGAGAGGAAGAGAGAGAGAGAGAGAGAGAGAGAGAGAGAGAGAGAGAGAGAGAGAGAGAGAGAGAGAAGAGAGAGAGAGAGAATAGACAAAAGTCAGCATCGCCTTTGTACTCAACGATTGGTTAACGCTTCTTCCTAACAACAATCTCCAGGCTCCGCCCACGCCACCTGTCAATCACCAGAGACGGGCTCAATGACCTGTCAATCACCAGGGACTACCTGGCACCAGTCCCAGAAAGGTCACTTGTTAAATTCAATAACCTGGACGGCTGCAGACAGACTGCGCTCATCAACAGGCATCTATCAGATTACTGGACAGAGGAGGGATGGATGGAGGGATGATGATGAAAAGAGAGTTTGACTTGAGGTCAGAGATATGGACAGTGAGAGATGGGGTTGTGGCGGGCAAGTGAATTAGGTGTGTGTGAGTGTGGTGTGTGTGTGTGTGTGTGTGTGTGTGTGTGTGTGTGTGTGTGAAAGAGAGAGTGTGTAGGTGTATGTGTGTGTGTGTGTGTGTGTGTGTGTGCTTTGCTTGGGTTTTATTCTTGTAATGTTTCCTCCTCCTTTACCCTCATCCCTCCATCCCTCCTCTCTCCCTCTCTCTCCACCCCTCCCCTTCTCCTCTACCCTCATCCCTCCTCTCTCCCTCTCTCTCCATCCCTCCCCTTCTCCTCTACCCTCATCCCTCCTCTCTCCCTCTCTCTCCATCCCTCCCCTTCTCCTCTACCCTCATCCCTCCTCTCTCCCTCTCTCTCCATCCCTCCCCTTCTCCTCTACCCTCACCCCTCCTCTCTCCCTCTCTCTCCATCCCTCCCCTTCTCCTCTACCCTCATCCCTCCTCTCTCCCTCTCTCCATCCCTCCCCTTCTCCTCCCTCATCCCTCCTCTCTCCCTCTCTCTCCATCCCTCCCCTTCTCCTCTACCCTCATCCCTCCTCTCTCCCTCTCTCCATCCCTCCCCTTCTCCTCTACCCTCATCCCTCCTCTCTCCCTCTACCCTCATCCCGCCTCTCTCTCCATCCCTCCCCTTCTCCTCTACCCTCATCCCTCCGCTCTCCCTCTCTCTCCATCCCTCCCCTTCTCCTCTACCCTCATCCCTCCTCTCTCCCTCTCTCTCCATCCCTCCCCTTCTCCTCTACCCTCATCCCTCCTCTCTCCCTCTCTCTCCATCCCTCCCCTTCTCCTCTACCCTCATCCCTCCTCTCTCCTCCTTTACTCCCCCCCTCACCCTTTCTTTACGCTTCCTTTACACTTCTCTCCCTCATCTCTTCTCTCCCACTTCTTCTCTCATCCCTCCATCCCCCTCTCCTCTCCTCCTGTCCCTCCCTCTATCCCGGGGTAGCCAGTGGACACTGATATTCAGATAGTGTCCTTGTGGAAAACCAGTGGTGACAAGTGACACTTCTGATAAATCACCCTCTTACTGTAATAGGGTGTGTGTGTGTGTGTGTGTGTGTGTGTGTGTGTGTGTGTGTGCGTGTGTGCTTCTGTGTGTGATAGAGAGAGAGAGAGAGAGAGAGAGAGAGAGAGAGAGAGAGAGAGAGAGAGAGAGAGAAGGAGAAGGAGAGAGAGCATGCCTGCGTGAGTGTATCTGCCTGTGTGTTTTTTTTTGTATGCGTGTGAATGATTTTGTCTGGATAGATATGCATGTGATCTGTAGGGATGTGTGTGTGTGAGTGTGTGTGTGTGTGTGTGTGTGTGTGTGTGTGTGTGTGTGTGTGTGTGTGTGTGTGTGTGTGCGTGTGCGTGTGTGTGTGTGCCCAGAGGATAAAGCAGGGTGGATCAGATCCCTGGGGTGAAGGCAGTGTCAGATTGACTCTAGAACATTCAGCTTGTTTTTAAGGCCAAATCTCTCTGTTTCTCTCTCTTTCTGTCTCTCTGTCTCTCTCTTTCAGTCTCTCTCTCTGTCTGTCTCTCTCTGTGTCTGTCTCTCTCTCTCTCTAATTCTCTCCCTGTATCCCTCCCTCCCTCCCTCTCTCGCTCTAAAAAAGAGGATGCCCGTTAGAAATACAACCATGCTAAATCTATGTTTCTTGACAGTAACCATGGTGCTGACCAATAACATCATGCTACATTGCTGTGGAATGCAGCGTGGATTATGACATGGCTGTAATCGTCATAGAAACCGAAGCAACAGCTCAGCCCAGCCTATTTTTAGACCCAATCACAATGCAGGGATGGGATATCAAATGATGCATGCACAATCACATTTGTGTTGACACTGATCTTGTGCGTGTGCGTGTGTGTGCGTGTGTGTGTGTGTGCGTGTGTGTGTGTGTGTGTGTGTGTGCGTGCGTGCGCGAGCATTACTGTCTGGGCAGCTGAGTAACTTCATGACAGAAACACATACACATGGGCTGCGCACACGCACACCCACACACACACACACACACACACACACACACACACACACACACACACAGGAAAAAAAGCATTGGAAGTATGTTTATATAGCCTAGAGTAAGTTCTTCACTGACTGACACAATAAACAGTGACACACACACACACACACTTCACTTACATCATACTTCACCACCATAAAAGAAAAAAAGAAAGAATGAAGAGAAAAAGAAAAGAGAAACAGACAAGACGGAGTCTCCAAAGTGGCCAGTTGGTGAAGTAGCGGTCCTACCTTTGGCCCCTCGCAGCACGAAACCGAATCCCTCATTCTCCTTCTTCTGCAGGACCACCGTCTTCTCGTCCACCACGCAGTCACTGTGGGGGAAATGCCGCGCCAGGCGCCCGTTATTATTACAGCCCATCAGACGCATCATGGCCACAGACGCCCGCCCGGAGTGCAGGTTCATCGCGGTACGCAAGCCGGGGGGCGGGGGACGGGGACGGGGGTGGACGGGGGGGGTCCTCGCCTCGGTCCCTTTTTTAGCTCGACTGAACGGTGTGACTGCACCGGCAGCCCGGCGACCGCATCTCCGGTAAAGACGCCAGCCTCTCTCTCTCTCACTCTCTCTCTCTCTCAGCCGCCGAGAAGCGAGTCGGTTCCGTCGTCACCCGCGGGAGCGACGCGCGGAAGCCCGAGCCAGCGACGACGTCGGAGCGTGACGTCGGAGAGAAGCAGCATTACCGACTGAATAAATGATGATGATGATGATGATGATGATGAGGATGATAAAAAAAAAAACGCGCGCGCGGGGCTCCGGGAGAAACGGAGCCTCCGTTAACTTAACGGAGATCTAAGCGGGGATGGAGCGCGTGCGTATAAGCAAACGGAGAGACATGACACGAGGAGGGAGAGAGGGAGAGGGTGGCCACTGGCCAGCATGGGAGCGCGCGGGCACCGGTGACAGGGGGGAGCCCCCCGGGTTGATTGATTGACCCCCTTTAAGTACCGGGAGTGTGTCCCTCCCCGGTGTCCTGTGGCGGAAGGTGGCGACGCAGCCCGCGTGCGCTTGAATGATATGTTTCATTAATGTAATCCTAGGCTGCAGATGAGAGGAGAGGATAGAGAGAGAGGGAGGGAGGGAGGGAGGGAGGGAAAGAGATTCCGGTAATTACCCTGCTTTCCTCGCTCTAGTTTCGAGGCATGCTGGTGTTCGTTTTTTTTTCTTTTCTAGGACTGTTTTTAATACAACAAATCTCTCTCTCTCTCTCTCTCTCTCTCTCTCTCTCTCTCTCTCTCTCTCTCTCTCTCTCTCTCAAATACCCCCCCCTATCCCTCTCTCTCGTTTCCTCCATTCCATACAGCCGAGTTGACAGCCGTCGTTACTCGCGCGCTTACATAACTCCAAAACAGAATGCGCACGGGGGGAGCGTCTTTAATCAAAACCACATTCAATGACACACCTCCTCATCCCTTCACTGTACATAAAAACATGTCAAAATCGAATTGAGTTTGTAGAAACAGCTTATAGTCTCTGTTTAGTTTAGTAGGCCTAAGTCTATAAGGCAAGGCACATGAGGAAAGATGCGATCTAATAATTTCCAGGGGTTAGGCATGGATGCTTGGGATTAGGCGGGGAATGAAAGACACCTTTTGAACTTCCACTTGGCAGTAAACACTCCTCTAATCTCACAATCTGCCTCAGCCTTCACACCACGGCCTCAAGAAGCACATCTAATGATGTCAACCGTGTCTTACTTCGATCTCTGTCTCACTGTGTGTGTGTGTGTGTGTGTGTGTGTGTGTGTGTGTTTAAGTGTGCGTGTGTCTTGCTACCTACAATCCTGTATGCAAAGTAGGCCAAACGTGTTGACAAATACCGAGTGAACGCCACCCAAATGTAATCTCGACAGAAGCGACCGTTCGACGAGTCGACAACACGAGGGCTGAGCCAGATAGAGGGATGGAGAGGCGCGACTGCAGTCCTAGCAACAGGAGCAGCGCAAATGCGCCTGAGTTTCCTTAGCAACACAATCTGTTTTGAAAGAGAGGAGGAAAAAAAGGGACAGCATGCCGTCGTATTGAAGGTTATCGCTCCAGCTCCTGACCTCCTCTTTGGAGCCGTTTATCACAAGCGCGTTATCACAGTCGGCGGTCAACGCCGCGGTATTGATTCCGCCAATGTCCTCGGCTGTTGTGACAGGAGGGCGCAGTTGTATCGATGCAGTCATCGCTGTCCAACTGAGTGTGTATAACGGATAGGCCTAGGCCCAGTTTCAAAAACCAGCGGACAAGACCTGTGCGTAATAGCCCGAACCATAGGAGCCAATTTGCTGGGGAGGGGGGCGCGCTGTTCAAACATGCCCTGGATTGTTCATAGTCTCCAACGGAATAGTTCTGGGGGATCATTTCTGCAGAAACGTATTAATCTCTGATGACATTGAATTGTGAGGATTGCTAACAATTCCTTCCTCCACAGACCGTGGTGGCGCCTTTTTTTCTCCCCAATGCGCACGAAGGCCAGGAAAGTTCCTGCCTCATGTAAAATTAAACGACTCCTTCTGTCTGTTAAAAAAACATGATGAATATTTAAAGAGCAAAGTAAAAAAAAGAGATAACTCGATGTCTCTCTCTGCCTAAGAAAACGGGGTTTCCAACATGTGGACAAAGAAACGGAGAAAAAAAAGTCAAGGCCTAATATACCCTGGACTATTCATTCCTAAGTAAACTACACCTAACCTTCCCATTGATCTGTAACGGCCACCGTCCATATAGCAGGGTAGTCTGAGGGAGTGACGTCCCTCTAAGGTTTCACCCTGACCTAGATAAACAGCAGACACACACACACTCCCACACCTGAATTGTAATATCACAAAAAGGTCTGAGTATGAGACAGAAAACCTGACTGAATTGAGTAGTTGAGTCATGGCAGATACTGTAGCTCTATATAGATACTGCAGTGTTCTGGTAGGATCCATATCGGTCTGGAATTGTTTGCAGTGGGCTGGGCTGGTCTCTAGTGGTCTGTGCTAGTCTGTAGTGGACACTAATGGTCTCTAGTGGACTGTAGGGGTCTTTAATGATCAGTAGTGGGGTATTTAATTATCAGTAGGGGTCTTTAATTATCAGTAGTGGGGTCTTTAATGATCAGTAGGGGTCTTTAATGATCAGTAGTGGTCTGTAGTGGTCTTTAGTGGATTACTTCTCTACAGTGGGTGGACACAAGCGTAAGAAGCCCTGTGCTCCATTCTCTGATTAGCTTGGACAGGTGCCTAATGAATACCCAGGCCTTATCTGATGCTGGCCTGATCAAACACAGCCTAATGCCCCCCCCCCCCCTCCGCGCTGCACATTGATATTCATGTATGGACAAGGACACTTGGCTCACCCCCAAAGTTTACTTCCCATCAATGAGATTTGTACACAATGTAGAACACAGCCCCGAGCGGCGTGGTTGGGGGGTCAGATCGGATTAACACACTTATACAGAGACACACACACACACACACGCACGCACACACACACAAACAAACACACACACATAGCAACACACACACACACACACAAACACATGCACACACACAAACACACACACATAGCGACACACACACACAAACACACATAGCGAAACACACACACACAGCGACACACACACACAAACACACACACACAGTGACACACACACACACAAACACACACACATAGCGACACACACACACACACACACATAGCGAAACACACACACACAGCGACACACACACACAGACACACACACATAGCGACACACACACAAACAAACACACACACACACACACACACACACACACACACACACACACACACACACACACACACACCCCCAGAGGAGAGGTACAGAAAGAAGGGAAGCGAGGGAAGGATAGCAGAGCGGCAGATCAGGAAGGGAAGTGGAGAAGACAGGAGGAACCCTGGGACACCGTGTCAGGTGACATCTCACATGAGCCTCCCCCTGGCTGAGAAGACTCACTCGCACTCGTACATGTTATTACTCTTTCATTCCCTCCCTCCCTCCCTTTATCTCCCCCCCCCCCCCCCTCCGTTATCTCCTCCGTCAGCTCTCCGCGTTTTAAGAACAGAGGGAAGCCTCGCTGCCAGGGCTGATCAGGGACCTGTCTTCATCTGGGAGCTGGGCTTGGGTACATAGAGGGAGAGGAGAGCTGTGTGTGTGTGTGTGTGTGCGCGCGCGTGTGTGTGTGTGTGTGTGTGTGTGTGTGTGTGTGTTAGTGTGTGCGTGTGTGCGTGTGTGTGTATGTCTGTATGCATGCATGTGTGTGTGTGTGTCTGCATGTGTGTGTCAGAATCATGTGTGTGTGCGTGTCTATGTGCGCATGTGTGTGTGTGTATGTGTGTGTGCGTATGTCTGTGTGTGTGTGTGTGTGTGTTTAAGAGAAATGTAATGAAAGTGTTTTTTACAAGAGAGAGAGAGAGACCAAGGACTGTATAACCTCCCTGGTGTGTTTAGATCAGGCATCTGATGTGTAACACACACACACACACACAGTTCTTTTAAGGACAGGCGTTTAAGGAGGGCTTACCTGGAGGCGTCGAAGCTGTCGTAGGACCCCACGGTGTAGTGCCTGAACAGCTTCCTCCGGTCGGAGCGGTCCGCCCGGGTGTCTGTGGGAGGAGCAGAGGCGAGGGCGCCGATCAATATCCACATCCAGACTGTCAGACGTCAGTCAAACCGACCGCAACACACAAAAAAAACACCACAACTTTGGAATCCACAAAATGTTGAATTCCTCTCAGAATTCTTTATGGTGGTCAGTCACCAACCAACCGACAACCAACCGACTGTAGTCTACTGGAGGATGGGGGCCGAGATCCCAGACCTCAACCTGACTCACTAAACCCGTTTTCTCTCCCAGAGAAACTCCCACCGTCAACACCAGTGATCTGTCCTTCGTCCCTGCCTGGCAACGGGTAGACCTCCCAGTCTGTGTCCCAGATAGGGAGACTGGAACATGGACAAAATAAGTGGCTTCCCTTCCCCCCCCCCACCACCACCAGCATCACCACCACCACAGCGCCTCCTGGCGGTGGGGAGGAATACTCCACCCTGGACGCCTTTAAAACAGCCCTCAAATCCCACCTGTTTGCCAAGGCCTTCTGCCCCTAGTTCTATTACTGTTTTGTCTGCCTGTCTGTTTGTCTGCCTGTCTGTTTGTCTGACTGTCTGTTTGTCTGACTGTCTGTTTGTCTGAATGTTTTTGTTCTTTTCTGTTTCTTTGTAAAGCGGCCTTGCGTCCCCTGAAAGGCGCTATATCAATAAAATAAAATATATATATATGAATATTATGACTATTATGACTATTATTATGACTATTATTATTATTATTATTAATAATAATATTATTATTATTATTAATACTAATAATTATAATATTATTGTTGTTATTATTATTATTATTATTATACTGGCAGGTAGAGGGAGATACAGAACACTGCTGGTGCTGGTTACAGTACACCCCCCCCCCCCTCACTAATCTGGAATACCATCTCCCTGCAGACCAGCTGATGGCCGTGGAATACAATCCCTGTCAAGGACAATGTACTTTGTAATGGAAACAAGACCGCCAATGGAATATGGAATACATTGGATACTGGATGGATAGAACGGACAACAATGAATGAAAGCCAGTTGGGTTGGCAGTGCCTATAAACTGCCCGTACTGTAACCACTGACAACGTAAACATTGAAGCAGAATCATACTGTCCAGATTTTTTTACCCAAGATGACACACACATCGTCACGACGACCATCTCCTGGGAAGAAAGACACTAAGCAGTACATGTCTTTTCCTTTGTTCCAGTTATACTCGCAAATACACACTAACGCACACACGCACATGCACACGCACACACACACACAGTTACCTCCAAAGTGAACTTTCCTCCTGCTGCTTCCATTTGCCATCATTTCCATTTTCCCTTCCGAGTCTTTCTCCCTCTTTCTCTCTCTCTCACTCTCTCCCTCTCATTGTCATTCTTTCACAGACACCTCTTCCTCACGCTCTCTTTCTCTCTCTCTCTCTCTCTCTCTCTCTCTCTCTCTCTCTCTCTCTCTCTCTCTCTCTCTCTCTCTCTCTCTCTCTCTCTCTCTCTCTCTCTCTCTCTCTCTCTCTCAGATCCAGGCTCTGGCAGAAACATGCCAGGAAAGTTCCAAAATTGCCAAATCCACACAGTGTCTACGGAAAAAAAAAACTGGGAAAGCGGACAAGCTGTCACACTCTGTGGAACGGGGAGAGAATCTGGTCCTTCAGCTCCTGGCTGAGAGGAGGAGAGAAGAGTGTGTGTGTGTGTGTGTGTGTGTGAGAGAGAGAGAGAAAGAAAGAGAGAGTGAGAGAGAAAGAGGAGAAAAAAAAATACTATATCAACAGAGGCCCACTCCATAGCAACTGTTGTGGTACAGTGTCGAGTTTGTTTCCATGGCCACGGATCAATGTACTGCACGTATGGATGTATGTGGACATATACGTGACGTGTGTGTGTGTTTGTGTGTGTGTGTTTATGCACTGCATGCTCTTCTGGTCTTCCGAAGCTATTGGCCTGCTGCAAAATGTCCAAAATGCAGGAGCGAGTTTTAACCAAAATGAGCAGAAGAGCTCATATAACTCCTATTTTAGAGACTCTACACTGGCTTCCTGTTAAGTTCAGAATAGATTTCAAGATCCTTCTGCTGGTTTATAAAGCTCTCACTGGCATAGCACCAGAATATCTGAAAGACCTTTTGCTAGCATATCAGCCCAATGGAGCTCTCAGGTCTTCTGACGCTGGTTTTCTCTGTGTACCACATGTACAAAAGAAGAGATTTGGTGAGGCTGCATTCTCATTTTATGCACCCAAATTGTGGAATGCACTGCCAGTTTACATTAGGGATGCAACCTCAGCAAATATGTTCAAGTCAAGACTAAAATTGTCTTTAAATGACTAAATAATTAAATTATGATTATATAATGATTGGAGCACTTTGAGCTGCAACGTTGGCAGGAAAAGCGCTATACAAATAAAGTTATTATTATTATTATTATTATTATTATTATTATTATTATTATGTATGGATGTATATGGGTGTGTGTGTGTGTCTGTGTGTGTGTATGTGTGTGTGTGTCTGTGAATTTATGTACTGCACGTATGGATGTATATGGACGTGTGTGTGTGTGTGTGTGTGTGTGTGTGTGTGTGTGTGTGTATTGGGGAAGCGGGAGTAATACCTGATATCAGTGTCTACTTTAGGAAGCTGTATACGCCCCCAATCCCAACCCACCCACCCCCTACCTCTCTCTCTCGCCCCCTCATCCCTCCCTCTCTCACCCCCCACCCGTCTAAGTAACACTAATCTGACACAGTTTTGGGGGTGGCATAAAATGAGTAATAAAAATCATTATTATTTATGAGTAATAAATCATCTTTGCAGGGCTTAAAGTATTTGGTAGGATTACAGTTCACTTACACTAGACTAGCACATCCACGCAGCGATACGACTGAAGTTATGAAGCAAACTAAACGGTGAGGTTATAAGACGTGATTTTATTGTCCTGCTAAAACTGTTTTTAGACCATGTCAATTCAGACCTGTCTGTGTGTGTGTGTGTGTGTGTGTGTGTGTGTGTGTGCGTCTGTGTGCGTCTGTGTGCGTGTGCGCGCGTGTGTGTGTAAGGATGAGAACAGTAAAGACAGAGAGCGTCTTTGTGAGTGAGTGATTTTCATAGGAACATCTCTCTCTCTTTCTTTCTTTCTTTCTCTCTCTCTCTCTCTTTCTCTCTCTCTCTCTCTCTCTCCACCCACGGTGGTCAGTGTTAACCACACTCCAGACTCCACTAAACATCCCCTCTTTCTAGGAAGCCAGCTGATGGAAATACCAGTGCTCATATCTACCATCTAATCTACCATCATTTTATACATTTACTATGCTTCTATGTCTGTGTATGCATGCTTGCATGTGTGTGTGTGGTGAGTGTGTGGCTGTTTTTATGTGTGTGTGTGTGTGTGTGTGTGTGTGTGTGTGTGTGTGTGAATGAAAGCCTGCCTGCATGCTTAAGGCTCTGCAATTGAAGCCAGCATCGATCGGCTAACCCGCATGGAGTGTCCGCCCACTGCTGAGCTGAGGATTGTGGGTAAAAGGTGTGCTTGGATACCAATACTTGAGCAGCATTTTCTCACCTTGCGACTTTTCCTCAAAATGTCACAATGTTCAAGGTAGAGATGGGAGGAAAAGTTGCAAAGGAAAAAGGCAGCAGTAAATTGAATGACTATTCTTGTTCACGCTGATATCACGTAAAGCAACATTTTGCTGGATTTAGTAACTCACCAAACGTACCACTAACAGCACAGCGATGCCACAGTACAGCGATGCCACAGTACAGCTTAGAGTTAACACACCAGAAAACCTCAGGAAAGTATTTTAACCTGTAAAAAATATGTCATCATCGGATCACCAATGCTTCACAGGGTGAAATTGCCCCAAATCGTTTTTTTGCTAAATGTACAGCCAAGCAGCCTCGGTAAAAGGCGGCGGTATAGGAAAGCACTTTGAAGCTGCTGTCGTTTACGCTTTGGACCATTGGAGCGGGTCATTACCTCGGCTGCTGGTCAGCAGGGTCCAGGTCAGCCAGCGAGGAAGGAAGGTAAGGAAGGTAAGGAAGGTAAGGAAGGAGGAAGGTCCCTTCAGTACAACAAAAAGGTTTGGAATGGGCCCCCTCAAAGGTCAACGTTTGATGGGTGGGGCTGATCTTTCACACAGAAGGTCATGTCGCTTTTCAGTATGGTGTACACACACACACACACACACACACTCACACCCCTTTATTTAATCGAGACACCTTTAGCCGCTAATCCCGCTAATTAAACAGGGCTGTTGTGGCAGGGTTTAGCCCCCCCGCTGCACAGCATCGATTAGACATACTTAGTTAAGGCCAGAGGTCAGAGACTCCCATGGGACCACTTCCCTGGCAACACACACTCGTTAAACACACGCATAAATACTGTACCCCTAAATTACACTCGTAAAACTGACCGGCCAATCACAGTTCGAATCAACTGGCAGCAAACTTCACCCAACCGGATGTAATCTTTACACTAGGGGCGTCACAATCTGTCAACACCTTTAAAAATAAATCTTAAGACTTTTGTTGTTGTTGTTAAGCATTATCTTAATCCATCTTATTTGTAATCCACCCTCTTCTACTGGGCTGCACTGGTCTCTCTGTTCTACCACGTCTGTTATTTCCTATACCTGTACAGTGCCTTGTACTACCGTTTATTTTCACAGTTTCGTTGTATTTTCATTATATTGTGAAACACCTTGCATTGCAATTTTGCACGAAAGGCACTATATAAATAAAGTCTGATTTCTCATTTGATCCAGCTTCCATCCGTGTGTGTGTACGTGTGTGTGTGTGTGTGTGTGTGTGTGTTTGTGTGTGTGTTGGTGTGTGTTCTAGCCACCATACTGTGCTCCCATTTTGTGACAGGCCTTCTTGGGGGCCACCCCGGGGCGTTAGTGATCTGGCAGCCTGTGAGACACTGCCCCTGCCAGGACCCTTGGGTGGGGGGGGGGGGGGTCTTGGCCTTGCCAGGACCCTGGGGGAGGGGGGGAGGGACAGTCAGACAGGAAATGGGAGCATGTTGCAGCCCCATCTGCCCCCTATTGCCAAATGGCCCAGATAGATAGGAGGGATGGATGGATGGATGGATGGATGGAGAGAATGTCACTTTAGCAAACGTATATTTTGCCGTTATGCCAATAAAGCATAATTGAATGCAATTGAGCAAAGAACTGAGTGAGAGGGAGGGAGAGAGGAGAGAGAGAGAAAGAAATAGACAGGGGGAGGGAGAGAGAGAAAGGGAGGGAGGGGGAGAAAGCAGGCCATGAGCGGGACAGACAGCAGAACGTGATGTGTTCATTACCCAGCAGCCCAGAGGACATGAGAACACAGCTGAGTAAGCAGAGCGACATAGCACTTAGCCTAGCACACCAGAGAGAGAGGGAGAGAGAGAGAGAGAGAGAGAGGAGAAAGCGAAGAGCAAAGAGGAGAGAAGAGAGAGAGGAGAGAGAGATAGAGAGAGAGGAG
>NC_137679.1:38984285-38986785 GCF_963989245.1 Nansenia antarctica | reverse complement strand
AAAGTGTTTCATCACAGAAGCTGATATGGTGCCATTATAACAGGCAGCAGGAGCCCTCTCTCTCTCTCTCTCTCTTTCTCTCTCTCTCTTTCTTTGTTGTACTCTCTCTTCCCTGCCTCTCAGTGTTTCACTCCATCTTTCCCTCCCTTCTTCTCCATCTCCTTGAAGTTGCTCGTGCGGTGGGAGAGAATGTGGACTAATGATTGATGGTCGTATCCATGTGAGTTGACATTGGACAAGGGAGTATTGAAGTGTGTGTGTGTGTGTGTGTGTGTGTGTGTGTGTGTGTGTGTGTGGTATGTATGTCATAAAACAGGATATGTAGCGGGAAATTACATACAAGCTTACTCTCTCTCTCTCCATCTCTTTCTCTCTCTCTCCATCTCTTTCTCTCTCTCTCTCTCTCTTTCCCTCTCTCCATCTCTGTCTCACTCTCTCCCTCCCTCCCTCCCTCTCCCCCTCTCTCCCTCTCTCTCTCTCTCTTTTGCAGGGCTTTTGCAGGGCACAGGTGGAACAGAGGAAATGCTAAGCCTGAATAATTCACACACCAATCCCCTCTACTGTCACGCCACCTCAACTTGTCAGACCTCAATTTGGACCCTTTCTACCCGACACTACCAAAGCTTGTTGGCCTAATGGGCTTGCCGTAACCCTATCACAGAACCGTGGCTTCCTATATCCTGGTCATGTCCTGTTCCATGCTCACCATTAAATATTCCAATTCCAGAACCTTGCGAAAACTGTTTGTGATCGAGCGCGTAAATGCCAGGAGTGTGCACGTGTGTCAGGAGTGTGCACGTGGCATTTAAGAACCAGGGACAGGTTTGACCTCTCTGTGCATGTCTCTCTTTCTCTTTTTCCTACCCTCTCGATCTCTCGCTTGTGTTTTCTCTCTCTCTCACTCTTTCTCTCTCTCTTTCTCTTTCTCTCTCATTCTCTCTCTTTTTCTCTCTCTCTCTCTCTTTCTCGTTCTCTCGTTTTTTCTCTCTCTCTTTCTCTCTCTCTCTTCCTCACTCTCTTTCTCTTTCTCTCGTTTTTTCTCTCTCTCTCTTTCTCTCTCTCTTTGTCTATCTCTCTATCTCTCTCTCTTTCTCTTTCTCTAGTTTTTTCTCTCTCTCTCTCTTCATCTCTCTCTCCAGAGCCATCAAGGGGAAGGCCTTTCTTCGTGACCCAGAAATGTTACCTGTCACGGGGCAGAGAGCCCAGGAGCAACCCCCCCCCCCCCCATGGCTGTTAGGACCTAAGTACCAAGGTAGAGTTCAGCGCAGCACAACATCAACTATTAATGCTTCAGAAAGTCCCAGGGATGCTCAGTATGGCTTGTATCCAGCGGAGAGACCTCTGCTATACCTTATGAAACACTATGGCGACACTTCACCTGAACCCTCCTCCGTAAGCCCTACATAAAGGTGTTATAACAGGGAGTGAATGTCATACAATCACTAAATTAACAGAATAAAAAAAATAAAAAAACATCCCTTCTTCTAGCATTGTGACTGCCAATGGCCCCTGGTCCTAGCATAGATTACCTTTTCTTATGACGACTATATAATAATAATAATAATAATAATAACTTGTATTTGTATAGCGCTTTTCCTGCAAACGTTGCAGCTCAAAGTGCTCCAATCATTATATAATCATAATTTAATTATTTTGTCATTTTAAGACAATATTAAAAAGATGTGTTTTTAGTCTTGACTTGAACATATTTGCTTAGGGTTGCATCCCTAATGTAAACCGGAAGTGCATTCCACAATTTGGGTGCATAAAATGAGAATGCAGCCTCACCAAATCTCTTCTTTTGTACATGTGGTACACAGAGAAAACCAGCGTCAGAAGACTGAGAGCTCTATTGGGCTGATATGCTAGCAAAAGGTCTTTCAGATATTCTGGTGCTGTGCCAGTGAGAGCTTTATAAACAAGCAGAAGGATCTTGATATGATGGATAGATGATTCACTTACTTAGACAAATGTATTTGTTGTAAGTCGCTTTGGATAAAGGTGTCTGCTGAATGTCAAAACATTTAT
This sequence comes from Nansenia antarctica, assembly GCF_963989245.1. Classification (NCBI taxonomy): domain Eukaryota; kingdom Metazoa; phylum Chordata; class Actinopteri; order Argentiniformes; family Microstomatidae; genus Nansenia; species Nansenia antarctica. Next base: position 38,984,757 of record NC_137679.1, on the reverse strand, counting down.
GTAAGAAAAAAAGAAGAAAAAGAATAGCCAGCTATGACAAAAATGCAATTATAATAATAACTTATTTTGCATGGCAGTAGAGTGGTATATGACTGAATGGGACAAATTGGTCATGCCTATGAAAGGCTGTTTGAATCAGAACAAATTGGTCCTGCATATTTAACACCCCTTATGGAATTGGGACGCACTCTAACATCACTGGAGGAACCAACCAATCAACCGTCCACATTGCCAGTCCCGACCAATAGTACGCCTGCAAGAGGGTCACACGCCATTGGCCGAGAACCCTCATTACTGTCCTCCATGATAACAGCACGGCTGAGGAGGAGAGTGCGAACAGAATCGAGAGATTCAGAGAGAGAAAGAGAAAGAAAGGAGGATGGGGGAGAAGGAGGAGGAGATTCGGGAAGGTCAAGTGTGTGACAAGAGAGAGGAGGGAGGGAGAGTGAAAAGGACAGGGAGCAGGAGGGAG
>NC_137679.1:38979285-38981785 GCF_963989245.1 Nansenia antarctica | reverse complement strand
TACCTCCCCCTGCCTCCCCTGGGGGACACTGTGGGTCAGAGGGTGTGTGATATATGTGGTGTCACACCAGTCCAGTCTGGGGGGAGACTGTTAAACAGGACAAAGAGGGAAAGAGGGAACACCGCCTCTCTAGAATCAGGGGTGACCTCCCCTGTGTATGTGTGTGTGTGTGTGTGTGTGTGTGTGTGTGTGTGTGAGGTGTGTGTGAGGTGTGTGTGAGGTGTGTGTGTGAGTGTGTGTGTGTGTGTTTGTGTGTGTGTGACCCGGAGTCTTTATCGATCGGCCCCCTCCGTTGATTAATGAACCCGCCCTCTCTGCCTGTGATGTCACGTGGTGTCGAGTCGAGTCACGGCACCGCATTTCGCCATTTCTCAACTGACACTCGACGGTCTAAAATCCGCCCAACGGTAACCCTTACCTCCAGGGACGGGACGCCCTTGCTGATTGGCTGGGGGTACTCCTTCAGCAGGCGCTCCTCGTCCAGGAACTTTCCGTCCCTTCCGTCGGCTGCGGGCTGGAAGAGGCCGTAGTTCAGCACGTCCTTCAGGCTCTGGCTCAGCGTGCACAGGACGCGCTGCTTGGCCACCCACACAGAGGCGTCTGGGTTGAACCGCATGCATTTCTGGAGGGAGGAGGGTGGGGGGGAGGGAGGGGGAGGGGAGAGAGGGAGGGAAGAGGGAGGGGGGATAAGGAGATGAGGGTGGGAGGGGGGGATGAGAGAGGGGGGGAGTGGGAGGGTAGAGGGTGGGGGGGGATGGGGGAGTAGAGGGAGGGAGGGGGAGATAAGGATATGGGGGAGGGAGGGGGGGAGGTAGAGGGAGGGGGAGACATAAGGAGATGGGGGAGGGAGGGGGGGAGGTAGAGGGAGGGGGAGATAAGGAGATGGAGGAGTCAGAGGAGGAAAGGGAGGGTGTTAGAAATGGGGAGGCAACAGTGAAGGGGAAGGAGGGGGAGATAGGGAGAGGGAGAAAAAGAGGGTGGAGGTAGAGGGAGGGGGAGATAGAGAGAGGGGGAGATAGAGGGCAGGGGAGATAAGAAGAAGGGAGATAGAGCGAGGGGGGGAGATAAAGAGGGGGGGGAGAGGAGGAGGATAAGAGGGTGTTGGAAAGAGGGAGGGAGGAGATAGGGAGAGGAGGGAGGTAGGGAGAGAGGGAGGGAGGTGAAGGGGGAGGGAGGTCAGAGAGAAAATGGCTTAAAAGCAGCACAGTGACAGTGGTGACCAGGCACAGGGATACACGCACAGACCCTCGTTAAGAGCACACACTCCCGCCCGCCCCCCCCCCCGTCATCCCTAGTGACGATGACCCCCCCTCACCCTCTCCATAGTAACGAACCCCAGCTGGTGCTGCGGCTGTTGTTGTTGTTGATGATGATGGGAATGATATTGGACAATTATCGGACCATTATTGTAATTACTTATCATTGCACCTTTACCGTCAATGGTTGCTGCAATTGCTACATACTCTTGACATTTCATTACTACTATCATTATTATTATTACTACAGTCATTACTGCTGCTACTGACACTACACCCTGATGAACTACTACTGTCAGTGTTGTATTATGACTATATGATACGGCATTGTTGACTTGTTGATTATCGTTGAGTTGTTGTTGATCGAGGAGCAAGATACCGAAGCATTTGGCTCCATCAGATGCGGCTGTGTGCGATGTACGTGACCGACGATGAAATAAATTAGTTTTGATTCCATTTATTGTTGCCCTGGAAACAAACGTGGCCTCTTCCGGAACGGCTAACCTCTGTGACATCATGACTCAGACGGCATTCTGGGAGCCGCCGAGGGGACCAGTAACATGGGCAGCTCACCGCCCGACACGGAGGATGGGAGGCAGCTCAGGGAAGCTTTATTAGTCACGTATTGTTTTTTTCCAGACAGAACGTTCTGGTGTTCACTGTGGCGGTGAGCGCGGCGGTGTTCCATACGGGCGCTCTGAGCCCTAGCATTAGCGTTAGCCGCGGCGTGACTAACAGCACACACACACACAGCACACACAGCACACACAGCACACACAGCACACACAGCACACACAGCACACACACACAGCACACAGAGCACACACAGCCGAGCACGGAGGCAGATTACCCCGGAGCTGAATAAATACACACAGTAAAGCACCACCGTCCCACACGAATCAGACAGGATTACCGGTTACGGGCAACGACGTTCAGAGTGTGTGTGTGTGTGTGTGTGTGTCTGTGTGCGGATGTGTGTGTGTGTGTGTGTGTGTGTGCGTGTGTCTGTGTTTGGTGAGTTTGGTGAGAGTGTGTGGGTGTGTCTGTGTGCGGATGTGTGTGGTGTGTGTGTGTGTGTGTGTGTGTGTGTGTGCACGTGCGTTCGTGCCTGCGCGTGTGTGTGTGTGTGTGTGTGTGTGTGTGTGTGTGTGCGTGTGTGTGTGTGTGTGTGTGTGTTTACCTCCATATCTGCTGCTCAGCTGGTGATAGCAGACCTGCGTCTGTGATAAAGGCCAGAGGATCAA
>NC_137679.1:38966785-38971785 GCF_963989245.1 Nansenia antarctica | reverse complement strand
CTCACTATCCACTAGACCACCACTACCCCATCAAAGCATTGCATGGCCCCAGGAAGCGGGCGATTGCTCCAGTCCGATCAGACGGTTCGACTCTCTTTAACGACCGGCACGAGATCCTCGCCCGCTGGGCAAACCACTTTGAGTCTCTGCTCAATCACACCAACCCCATTGACCTGCATATTCTAGATAATCTCCCAGACATGCCATCAGTCACACACCCGGACACCCCACCACACTTCTCTGAGACCCTTCAAGCCATTGCGGGTCTAAAGAACAATAAAAGCGCTGGACCCGATGGCATCACAGCAGAGGTTTTCAAACATGGAGGATACCTCCTCACGCGCCGTCTGCACCTCCTGATCTGCAACATCTGGGAACATGAGACCCTCCCGCAGGACTGGAAGGATGCAAACATTGTGGTCATCTACAAGCAGAAAGGGGACAGAGCCGTCTGCGGAAACAGCCGCGGAATCTCTCTCCTCTCCATCGCAGGGAAAGTGCTGGCAAAGATCATGTTGAACAGGCTGGTGGAGAACATCTCGGAAGCTGCGCTCCCGGAAACTCAATGTGGTTTTCGGAAGACCAGATCCACCACCGACATGGTCTTTGTCCTGAGGCAGCTACTGGAAAAGAGCAGAGAACACCGCGAGGATCTTTACATAGCCTTCATAAACCTCAGCAAAGCCTTCGACACCATCAGCCGTGAGCTGCTCTGGAAACACCTCGACAAACTTGGAGTACCACCCAAGTTCCTCTCCATCCTTCAGCAGCTGCATGACGGGATGCAAGCCAGAGTCCAGACGGGTGAACTCCAGTCAGAATTCTTTGAGGTAAATGTTGGGGTGAAACAGGGCTGTGTCTTGGCTCCGGTGGTCTTTAATCTCCTCCTCTCTGCCATCACCTGCCTCTTCCACCGAGCATTGGGACACGAAGACGGTGTCCATGTGGAATACCGCCTTGATGGTAGTCTCTTCGACATCCGCCGGCTCCGAGCACATACAAAGACAAAGCCCTGCCAAAGTCTATGAGCTTCAGTACGCTGATGACTGTGCCATCTTAGCTCACAGCCCAGAGTCTTTGCAGCACGCTCTCAACATCATATCCGGTCTGTAGAAATCCTTCGGTCTCCAGGTCAACATCCAAAAAAACGAAGTCATGTCCCAACTCACTTCACAAAACTCTACACTTCCCAGCTTTCACATAAACGGTGCCCCACTTAAAACAGTGGATCATTTCACCTACCTCGGCTCCACTCTGTCCTCATGCTGCTCCCTTGACGCGGAGATGCACACGCGTATCAATAAAGCCTCATCATCCTTTGGACGCCTACGCAGCAGGGTCTTCGAAAAACGAAACCTGAAGGTCAGCACCAAGGTTGCCGTCTTCACCGCAGTATGTCTCTCCACTCTGCTCTATGGAGCAGAATCCTGGACCCCCATACCGCCGGCACATCAACAACTTGGAGGCCTTCCACATCCGCTGCCTACAGAGGATCCTCGGCCTGTCCTGGGAAGATCGAGTCCCCCACACAGACATCCTGAACAACACCAACTCAATATGTATGGACGCAGCTGTGGCCAAGAAACTTCTTCGGTGGATAGGGCTAGGGATGTCCCGATCCGATATTGATATCGCATTATCGCCGCGATATTGGTCCTGAATGCTGGATCGCATATCGCACCAGAAAAAAAATAGGCAGCGATCTGGGGCTCGCGATCCGGCGTGTCACTCACGTGATGACAACAGTAGTAGTCAGTGGTCACGGGCATGAGAGTTGGCTAGTAGCTACCTGTGTGTAATGAGTCTGACAATGTCATGATGCTAGCTGGTGAAATGCTTGCTTACGTAATTTTTCGGTTGTTTACATAGTCTGAAACTACAGATGGTAAGCTTTCAAATGATGCGTCATACATTGAAATCGGAAAAAAATTCAAGACGACACGAGTATTTGAATGTTTGTTTGTATCAATGTTTTGCTCAAGAATGGTGACTGCTAAAAACGCTGCTAACAGCTAGTGGCTAACATTTCTTCTAAAACGAAAGTATGTTTACAAGCCAGGTATCACTTACCGGTAGCCTCTGGCAACAGTGAATCCAACCCACAGATTATAAGTATTTAGTGATCGTTAAACTGTTATATATTATATCGAGTGGTACTTCAAGTTGCCTGTTATGAAAAAAACGAAAACCAGATATTGTTTTACATACACCCCTTTGATTCTGCGACTGGTTTCTGGTCTCACCAGCAGCGTCACTAGGCTACACTTTTAAAAAGGGTCCTATAATTGATTTGCCATTTGTAAGAGAAGATAAGTAGAATAAAAACATGAAGGCACTAAAACTAGAAATCAGACAGTAACTCTTTTTTTCTTCTTCTACAATGCTGAATGCTGCAGTTTAAATTGTTTTAACTTTAAACCAGTTGGTCACTGAGTACTGCAGAGTACTGTTTTTGTTGCTTGAATAAAGGCTGGCAGTCTTTAATAGCCAACTGTTGTTGTGGACTATACTGGGGAAGTATTTATTATTATTCAGGAGTAAAACAATAAATACAAATATCGGATTGATATCGGTATCGCAGATACCTGAAGCCCAGGTATCGGTATCGGTAAAGAAAAAATGGGATCGGGACATCCCTAGATAGGGCACACCATACGCATGCCTGACCACCGCCTGCCCCGCCAAGTCCTCTATGGCCAACTGAGAGGAGCAAAGCGGGCTGCTGGAGGTCAAAAGAGACGCTTTAAGGATTACACCAAGGACCTCCTAAAGCGAGCAAACATCAACACCACGCAGCTCGAAACTCTGGCACTCGACAGATCAGCCTGGCAAGCCATTTGTGCCACTGCAGTTTCCAAAATACATCAATCCAACCAAGACCGAAGATCTGAGAGGCGCACACAACGACACCAGCGGGCGGTTGGAATCCCCCTGGTGTCTGGCTTCCCCTGCACCATCTGCGGACGGGTGTGCGGCTCAAGGATCGGACTCAACGCCCACGAGAAGTGGCACCAGCGGCAGTGTCGCTGAACCCCCCCCCCCCCCCCCCCCCACCCTTGGAGCAAGCGTCATCATCGAACACGATGGACAGCTAAGAAGTGTGTGTGTGTGTGTGTGTATCTCGTGTCTGTCTCTCTGTGTGTGTGTGTCTGTGTGTGTGTGTGTATCTCGTGTCTGTGTCTGTGTGTGTTTGCCTGTGTATCTCGTGTCTGTGTATCTCGTGTCTGTGTATCTCGTGTCTGTGTCTGTGTGTATCTCGTGTCTCTGTGTGTGTGTGTGTGTGTGTGTGTGTGTCTGTGTCTGTGTGTGCATGTATGTGTGTATCTCGTGTCTGTGTCTGTGTGTGTGTGTGTGTGTGTGTGCGCGTATCTCGTGTCTGTGTCTGTGACTGTGTGTGTGTGTGTGTGTGTGTGTGTGTGTGTGTGTGTGTGTGTGTGTGTGTGTGTGCGTGCGTGCGTATCTCGTGTGTGTGTTTATGTGCATGTATCTCGTGTCTGTGTCTGTGTGTGTGTATGTGTGTCTGTTTGTGCGTGTATGTGTGTGTGTCACCTGTGAGCAATCTACTCAATTTCACACTCCTGTCATGCGTCATGTACAGATCTGATATGCTGTTACTGAACAGGGTGACCTGTTTGTGGGCGGAGCCTGTGCAGTGAGCAGTGACGATGTTCATCCTATAAGTCCAGTGTGTCCATGGCAACCACGGAATGTTACTGCTTATAACAAGGAGGGTCAGGGGGGCGGGGAGGATGTCAACATTGGCAAATGTCCACATCCCAGAGATTCCTCATCATATATAAATACAAACATACTTGTTGGCAGCATTCTCTAGGCACACACACACACACACACACACACACAGATACGAGATACACACACACAGTCACGAGATACACACACACACACACACACCACACACACACACACACATACAGACACAAGATACACACACACACACACACTCACACAAACATGCATTAAACAGTAGGGCTTTTCTCTCCCTCCAGCAGAAACTCCCACACATTGACATGCATAATCTATACTCATGCACAGATGTACACAGCCACCCCCACATAAACACACACCCCCACATAAACACACACACACACACACACAATTAATTAGACAGTTAAGCATTATGCTAATCACGTGTCAGAATGGAACATCACATTGCGGTTCCTGATCCTCATGATCAGTGGTGATCATCTCTGTTGACGCGCGGCTGAAAACACCAACAACCAGACCAGAACTGTTACTAATTCCTCCTATCGCTCCATACAGGGGCTGATACACATCACGCAATTAACATGCTAATGCTTATGCAATCGGATGGAGCGGGCCAGCCAGGAGACACGTGTGTGGCTGTGTGGTGTGTGTGTGTGTGTGTGTGTGGTGTGTGTGTGTGTGTGTGTGTGTTTGTGTGTGTGTGTGTGTGTGTGTGTGGCTGTGCTGTATGTGTGAGTGGCTGTGCTGTACTGTATGTGTGCACGTTAATCCACATCTCACGCGGTGGTCCTCTGAGGCTCAGCTGGCAGAGCGTAGTAAGGGATGTGGGGATGATAAGGATGGATGTGGGGAAGGAGACATCTGAGAAGGTGTTTGGGGAAGGGAGGAGCACCTTTATGGGGGAGGGGAGGGTTGGTTCATGATTTTGAATGAATTGTTGTGTTTTGATTTGTCTTTTATTGGTTTTTCTGAGTTGATAGGGCGCCGATGCCTTCCTATGTGATGTAATGTGTAAATAAGATACTGTAAATAATGTAAATTATGATTTTTTTTTAATAATAAAAGCGAGTTTTGTTTTGTATTAACGGTTGTTTCATCGATGGGGGTAGCAGAGTTTTGGATTGACGGGTGGTAGTTTAGCGCTAAATCGACGGCAAAAGTGCGGTTGTGGCGCTAAACAACCATCATATGGACTGTTTATGCCAGCTGTGTGTGTGTGTGTGTGTGTGTGTGTGTGTGTGTGTGTGTGTGTGTGTGTGTGTGTGTGTGAGTGT
>NC_137679.1:38950273-38956585 GCF_963989245.1 Nansenia antarctica | reverse complement strand
CCATTACTCATTCCGTTCCGTTGCGTCACAATGAGGCCGTCCTTTGATCCCTCCACTGTGACACGCTTACAGGTTAACAGAGGCCGGGGGAGAGCCCCCCGCATGCCCCCTGATGGCAGAAAGGCCAGAAATAAACCACAAGATTCAGCCACACACACACACACACACACGCCTGCCTGCACACGCATATGAACACACATGTGCGTGCACGCACACACACGCACACACACACTCACAGTCTCACACACAGATACACACGCACACACATACGCACACAGACACATACACACACAAGCACACATACACACACATACGCACATACACTCACATACACACACACACACGCATACACACACACACACACACACACACACACACACAGTCAAACATGACAGGACAGATGTGGTTTTGAAAATAACACACGCCTGGAGAGTTAATGAATTTCCTGCAAAACACAAACACACACACGCACGCCTGCACACGCATATGAACACACACGTGCGCGCATGCACACACATGCACACACAGTCACACACAGATACACACGCACACACACACACACACATACGCACATACCCACACACGTACACACACACACACAAGCACATGCACACACACACATACGCACACACGCGCACACACACGCACACACACACACACACACACACACACACACACACACACACAGTCAAACATGACAGGACAGATGTGGTTTTGAAAATAACACACACCCGGAGAGTTAATGAATTTCCTGCAATTAGCTCCGTCAGAGTGTTCTAATTAGGACATGGAATCGGGAGCGTTTGTCCCTGCATTAAGAGACGAAGTCAGACTGACTAAACTCCCACTTAAGCTGTCCTATTCCCAACACACCGCAGCGCTCCCAAATAATGAATCATGTTGCTTAATTCAGACACAAACGTGTCAGAAACGTCTCGGACAAATATAATTACACTGTTTTGCCTTGTGTAAGTGCACAGCAACGGTTGCCTTGACGCATTGTCAGTTTTGTCAGAGTGAAAAACAGCCTTAATTCACTGCGAGAGTGAGAGAGAGAGCGAGAGAGAGAGTGAATGAGGGAGAGAGAGAGAGAGAGAGTGAATGAGGGAGAGAGAGAGAGAGTGAGTGAGTGAGTGAGAGAGAGAGAGTGAGAGAGGGAGAGAGAGAGAGAGAGAGAGTGAGTGTGTGTGTGTGATGTGAGTGAGTGGTGCTTCAGGAACTCGTGAAAAACGGCAAAATAAAATACTTATACTAAATCTGTCCCCACACGAACCGAAGAGGTTAGTAAACAAAACAAAAAAATATTTAAAATATTCCGCTGTTAAATTAATCTCTTCAAAATGGAGGCCGGGGCCGGAGCCGGGCCTGTGTCTTCTGTCCCTGGTCCTCTGGGGACGGCGGAGGATCCAGAGCTGCTAAACGGAGACTTTTCTGGGGCTGTTTCTTTGGCGACTGGAGGAGATAAGGGTTGTCTAATGCTCCGTGTAATCCTCCCTGGGAGTCTGGAGAAATCCCTCATCAACTGTGTCAGTCTGGGCTGGAGATGGGGTTGTTGTTGGTTTTTGGGGGGGAGGGAGGGAGGGGGGGTGGGATGGAGGGGAAGGGAGAGAGGGGGTGTTGGTGGGGGAGGGAGGGGGCGGAGGTCGGGAGGGGGGGAGAGGGAGTGTTGGTGGGAGAGAGAGGGGATGTGAGGGGAGAGAGAAGTGGTGTGAGGCGATGTTGGTGTGGGGGGGGGGGTGGAGGTCGGGAGGGGGGAGAGAGTGTTGGTGGGTGAGAGAGGGTGTGTGAGGGGAGAGAGGGGATGTTGGTGGGTGAGAGAGGGTGTGTGAGGGGAGAGAGGGGATGTTGGTGGGGGGGGGGGGGGCGGGGGTGGAGGTCGGGAGGGGGGAGAGGGAGTTTTGGTGGGAGAGAGGGGATGTTGGTGGGAGAGAGAGGGGGTGTGAGGGGAGAGAGGGGATGTTGGTGGGGGGCGGGCGGAGGGTGGGGTGGAGGTCGGGAGGGGGGAGAGGGAGTGTGTGGATATGTTTCTCAAGGTCAGCAGGAACATCGGGTGAAAACCTCCTAACAATACTGTACTGTTTCTCCAGTGTCTAAAGACAATTTATAATTAATAATTTCTTCTTCTATCACGGCGACTGCCAATGGCCCCTGGCCTGAGCTAGATTACTCTTCCTGCTACAACTGGTGGATAGATGATTCACTTGCTTAGTCAAATGTATTGGTTGTAAGTCGCTTTGGAATAAGGCGTCTGCTAAATGCCAAAAATGTAATACACATTCCCTCCCATCCACTACATGACACTGTGGCAGAGCAGAAAAGCTCCTTCAGAAACAGACTACAACCTGCGCTAAGGAGCGCTATAGGAGATCTTTACAACCACGCTGCACTAAGGAGCTATAGGAGATCTTTACAACCACGCTGCGCTAAGGAGCGCTATAGGAGATCTTTACAACCACGCTGCACTAAGGAGCGCTATAGGAGATCTTTACAACCACGCTGCACTAAGGAGCGCTATAGGAGATCTTTACAACCACGCTGCACTAAGGAGCGCTATAGGAGATCTTTACAACCACGCTGCACTAAGGAGCGCTATAGGAGATCTTTACAAGCAAGCGTTGTTTGTGGTGTAAGCTGCTGTAACGCCTTAATTTCCCCTCAATAAAGTACCTGCAGTGCCCTCCACAATTATTGGCAGTGGCACCTCTATCTATCTATCTCTCTATACCAACAATGCTACACTCACACTACTACACCTATAATACTACACCTACACCACGACACCAACATCCTCCAGTCACACCCACACATCTCGACTCAATAACACAACAGAGACAAACATCAACAACCCCTCCATGATCTCTACCCCCTGCCTTGTCATGATCCACGACATCCCCCCCCTTCAGTCTGGTCCCACCCCCCCTTCAGCCTGGTCCTACCCCCCCTTCAGCCTGGTCCTAACTCCCCAGCGCGTGGAGAGGGACGGGCAGGTGTCAGGGCATCTGTCCTAGCAGCAGCGTGTGTGGTGAGGGGGCCGTGGTGGAGGAGGGGGGGGGCGTGGTGGAGGAGGAGGGGGAGGGGGGGGCGTGGTGGTGGAGGGGCCGTGGTGGTGGAGGAGGGGAGGGCCGTGGTGGAGGAGGGGGGGGCCGTGGTGGTGGAGGGGGACAGCAGGCCAGGTCTGTTCAGACTGCCTCGGAGGAGACGGGCTCTGGACCGGCGCCAGAGAGACATGTGCGACATATGGGACCGGCTCGGGTTACCTCCACGACACATGAACCGTGTCTCACACAGACACAGACACACACACACACACACACACACACACACACACGCATACACACGCATACACACACACACACACGGACACACACACAAACACACACACACACACACACACAAACAGATACTGTACAGATACAGTACAAGCACAGGCCACACACACACACACACACACACACACGAGTGAGTGACGTTGGCCCACACCACGGCCCTGTTGAATTAGTCATGTCTCCCGTCTCTGGGCTGTTGAGATGATCAGAGGCCCCGGCCTCATCAGCCCCCCCTGCCCCCCCTCTGTGTCACCTGCCTCGTTACCATAGGAACCACTCAACCACGACCACGGAGACTCATCTGAACCACTCAACCACAACCACAGAGGCTCCACTGAAACACTTTTGTGCAATGAAATGAATGATAAGCTATCCTACCACTGATCTATCTATCTATCTATGTATCTATCTATGTATCTATCTATCAGTGGAGGCTGGTGACTTCCAGAATTGAGGAGGCCAATTTTTTTTCCGCTTGCTCGCTTCACTCGCGATGGAATGTTCCCTGTTCTTCTTATCTGTCTTTGTTAAAAAAGTATTAATTTGTGTTTGGCGGTACTGAAGGGATTGGGACACTCTCAGGATGGTGGATGAAGCAGCTTTTATTGCCTGCACAATGGGTCATCAAATAAACAAAACAATTGGCATGAATCTCTGGTCCGCCTGCAGCAGCTATTGTCCCTTCTGCTCAGGCTCACAACATTCACCACAACATACTGTACTACATACAATCAATGACATGTCAAAAGCACTCAAACACTATGTCAATCAGACACACAACATACAATTCAGAACAATACTTCATCCATTTCTAATATTTATCCTGCAGAACAGCACTCATACGCGTGTGGCGGAAAAAGGTACTACACGGAGGCCAGGCCTCCTGTGCCCACCCATTTTCAGTGATTTGGCCAATCACATATTGCCATGAAAAAAAGTGCATTACATTGACTTCTATGAGAAACCACTTTCCGACAGGAGGCCTGGCCTCCGTGTAGTACCTTTTTCCGCCACACGCGTGTATGAGTGCTGTTCTGCAGGATAAATATTAGAAATGGATGAAGTATTGTTCTGAATTGTATGTTGTGTGTCTGATAAAAAATATAATTATTGCTTTTTTAAATCTCTCTCTCTTCTCTCAAATTATTGGGGAGGCCAGGCCTCCTCCACCTCTATGGAGGAGCCTCCACTGCTATCTATCTATCTATCTATCTATCTATCTATCTGTATGTATTTATTAGGGGTGCAACGGTTCAGTTGGTCCACTGTTCGGTATGAACCTCGGTTTTTGGGTCACGGTTTCGGTATGTGTTTTTGTGCGTAAGGAGAAAGAAAATGCTACTATTTAGTAACAAACTGTTACTTTACATTATTTTGCTTATACTTATAGAACTTGAACATTTAGACACATTCCAGAATATGACTGGTATATTGTATAATATAAACAAATATAAATATATATAAACAAAAAATATCAAAAACACTTTCAAATGTGACACCAGCCAGTGTTTTGATAAACCAGTAGGCTACATTACTTTCAAATGACATGTCATACATTGACATCCGAAAAAAGCTGACGACGTCAGGCACATATAGGGTTAAACTGGCTGTCATGAAACCGGAAGCAAACGCTGCTAACAGCTAGCAGCTAACAAAGCACAGCGCTACGAAAGTCTAAACTGTATTTTAATAACAACACAACATTCTGATAGAACATCAACATGCTAAAAACACATAACTACACATCATTAGATGATCACAGTCCTTGCTTTTGAACACGTCCTAAAACGAAGGTATATTTACAAGCCATGTAAGCATCTATCTATCTATCTATCTATGTACAGTATATCTCTAAAGTGAGTACACCCTTTCGATTTTTGCAAATATTCTGTTATATCCTTTCAGGGGATAACATTATCCTATTGAAACTTTGATATAACTTAAAGTAGTCAGTGTGCTGCTTGAATAACAGTATAGATTTAATGTCCTTTGAAAATTACTCAGTACACAGCTGTTAATCTCTAAACAGCTGGCAACAAAAGTGAGTACACCCCATAGTGAACATGTTCTTATTGTGCCCAATGATGTTGTTTTCCCGCCCTGGTGTCATGTGACTCGTTAGTGTTACAAGGATTCAGGTGTAAATGATAAGCAGGGCTGTTAAATTTGGTGTTTTGGGCACAATTCTCTCTGAATGCTGGACAACATGGCACCTCATGGCAAGGAACTCTCTGAGCGGCTGAAAAAAAGGATTATTGCGCTTCACAAAGATGGCCTTGGCTATAAGAAGATTGCCAACACCCTGAAAATGAGTTGCAGCACAGTGGCTAAGATCATACAGCGGTTTTCGAGGACAGGTTCCACTCGGAACAGGCCTCGCCAGGGTCGACCAAATAAGTTGAGTCCACGTGCTCAGCGTCATATCCAGAGGTTGGTTTCCAAAAATAGACGTGCGAGTGCTTCCAGCATTGCTGCAGAGGTTGCAGAAGTGGGATGTCAGCCTGTCAGTGCCCAGACCATACGCCACACACTGCATCAAATCGGTTTGTATGGCCGTCGCCCCAGACAGAAGCCTCTTCTGAAACCGATGCATGAGAAAGCCCGCAAACAGTTTGCTGAAGACAATGAATCCAAGAACATGAGTTACTGGAACCATGTCCTGTGGTCTGATGAGACCAAAATAAACCTGTTTGGGTCAGATGGTGTCCGGCGTGTGTGGCGGCACCCTGGTGAGGAGTACCAAGACAAATGTGTTTTGCCTACAGTCAAGCATGGTGGTGGCAGCATCATGGTCTGGGGCTGCATGAGTGCTGCCGGCACTGGGGAACTGCATTTCATTGAGGGACACATGAATTCCAATATATACTGTGACATCCTGCAGCAGAGCATGATCCCCTCTCTTCGGAAACTGGGCCGTAGGGCAGTTTTCCAACATGATAATGACCCTAAACACACCTCCAAGATGACAACGGCCTTGCTGAAGAAG
>NC_137679.1:38937773-38945273 GCF_963989245.1 Nansenia antarctica | reverse complement strand
AGGCCACGGAGGGCCCCGGCAACCGTCTCCTAGTGACAGGAAATTGGGGGGGGGGGGGTGTTAACGAAAACGTATGTGTATATGTGTGTGTGTGTGGGGAGAGGGGGTGGATGTGCTTGTGCGGACTACATATGCGAGAGAGATATGGTAAGTGTGTGTGTGTGTGTGTGTGTGTGTGTGTGTGTGTGTGTGTGTGTGTGTGTGGTGGATCTCTCCCCAGGGCGAGCGGTAGCATCATTAGGGATAATTGGCTCCTTAAAGGCCCCTAGCTCGTTATTAGCCTAGCCTAGCTCGTTACGACGGACGTTATTTATTTCACCGTCTGGAGGAATTCCCTCCATTTTCTCTCTCTCTCCGCTCCTGTACTTTCACATCACAGGAACACACCCCGAGGTTCCGCACAACCATCACCTGGGTCCACACTCTGAATCATGCATGCTTTTTAGGAAGGCAGACTGTACTGTACATACTGTTAGCCTTACCACATATTAATAATTCAACCACATTGTGCTGGAAATAATTCTTCATACAGTCATTGTTTCCCATCACCTACTGTCCCCCTCTGGGAGGCTACTGTCTCTCTACCTGGGGGAGGCTACTGTCTCTCTACCTGGGGGAGGCTACTGTCTCTCTACCTGGGGGAGGCTACTGTCTCTCTACCTGGGGGAGGCTACTGTCTCCCTACCTGGGGGAGGCTACTGTCTCTCTACCTGGGGGAGGCTACTGTCTCTCTACCTAGGGGAGGCTACTGTCTCTCTACCTGGGGGAGGCTACTGTCTCTCTACCTGGGGGAGGCTACTGTCTCTCTACCTGGGGGAGGCTACTGTCTCTCTACCTGGGGGAGGCTACTGTCTCTCTACCTGGGGGAGGCTACTGCCGTTCCATTGTGTGACAATGAGCCCGTCCTCCAATTTCTACCTCCACCGGCCTCCCCCCTGCCTTCTACCCATCCCTTCCATCTCTCTCTCTCTCTCTGTCATCACATCACATCTCTCATCACATGCTTCATTAGCATGAAATAGATCGGGACATATTGTCAATTATACGCCACATATGGCAATAATAATAACAATAACAACAAAACAATGCTCTATAGGTCTCTCTCTCTCTATCTCTCTCTCTCTCTCTCCATCCCTCTCTCTATCTATCCATCTCCATCTCCCTCTCTCTCTCTCTCTCTCTCCCTCCCTCCATCTCCCTCCCTCATTTCATGCCTCTCAGGCATCAATCTGATACAATTATGATTGTTTACCTGCCATTTCTATCTCATTCCCAGTGACTCTCTGTAGGGAAAGGTGACTCTAATTGAGCGCTAAACCTTCCATAATATCAGCCACATCTGCTGCCATGGGGGAGACACACACACAGATACACACACACACACACACACACGCACGCACGCACGCACGCACCACACACACACACAGGAGCACACGCACGCACGCATACACACATACACATACACACACACAAATGCGGGTGCGCGGGCAGACACACACACACAGACACACACACAGACACACATACAGACAAACACGCACGCACACACGCATGCACCACACACACACACACATGCGCGGGCGGACACACACACACACAGACACACAGACACACACACACACACACACACGCACTCACACAAACAAAACATTATCAATACCTCAGAGAGAGGATACTCTGTATGATTTATGAATCCACTCCTAGGCAGAGGGGAAACTGGGACACATGGACTAGTGGTGTGGAGATTCCCCCAGTGTACCCCTCCTCCACCGCTCCCCCACCTCCACCTCCACCTCCTCCACCAGCCCAGTGTACCCCTCCTCCACCCCACCTCCAACTCCACCTCCTCCACCAGCCCAGTGTACCGCCCCGGCCCCCCCCCCCCCCTCCCCCCGCCCCGGTAGGAGTGGTAATGGCTCTGTCATGTCAGGTTATGTCCGGATACCAACATCTCTCTCTCTCTCTCTCTCTCTCTCTCTCTCTCTCTCTCTCTCTCTCCCTCCCTCTTTCTCCCTCCCTCTCTCTCTCCCCCCCCTTCTCCTTCTCACCTCCTCCTCTCTCTCCCTCCCTCTTTCTCCCTCCCTCTCTCTCCCTCCCTCCCTCCCTCCCTCTAAGCCGGGGTATTAAGACCATGCTGATCAATTATGTCATAATCAAGCATATGTCATAATAGATCATATGTGATAATCAACCATATGTCATAATAGATCATATCTAATAATCAACCAAATGTCATAATAGATCATATGTGATAATCAACTATATGTCATAATAGATCATATGTGATAATCAAATATGTCATAATAGATCATATGTTATAATCAATCATATGTCATAATCAATCATATCTCATAGGCTGCGTTCGTAAAATTCGCTCTGATAATCTGACCAGGCAGCACTCACGGAACGCCTCTTGTCCAACCAAATGACTTGGCTCCCCCTTTATGACGTTGAACCCAGGCCAGTGTGCGAAGCGCGAACTTACCAACGCAGCCCTAATCAACTCTGAGAGCATCCAAACGAACGTCTGCAAACAACCAATCTAATCACAGCCCGCTCAAAGGTATAGCCCGGGAACCAAATAAGACAAGACAATTACGGAGACAGAAGCTGCAGAGACATGAAGAGAAGGGGGGCTGGCGGTGTCTCCGTCAGGGTGGGGGTCTGATCTGGGTCTCTGGTGGCGGGTGGGCTGGGGGACAGGCAGCGTGGAAGCGCTTTTTTACATCAATAATTTCAGTAAGTTTCTCAGAGGCGCGGCGCAGCGCGGTGATAACAGGCGTCGCATCGCTGCCAGACACGATCAATGCCGTGGAATGAGATGAATTGCGCCGTTTTTCGCGTTTTTTTCTTCATCTACTGAGGGATGACAATGAATCGTAATTGTCACACACACATGCGCACGGACACACGCACGCGCGCATACACACACATGCACACATACACACACACACACACACACACACACACACACACATACACCCTCGGTCCCTCTACCTACACTATGCCCTTTCATTCATTCTACACCGAGGACCAATCCGTGAAGAGCTGAGCATCCAAGTGGGCCATGCTCCTTCTCTCTCTCCCTCCCTCCTTCTCTCTCTCATAACTTATTACCTCTGGCTCAATGTGTTATTCTTTTCCTTAATTGCAGCTGTATTTTTAGCCTAGCGGTATAGCGCCCAGCGCTGTCCTCTCATTGGCTGAGAGCCGCTGTACCTTCCAGTGGCCTAAAGTGATGGGTGTGTGAGTGTGGGGGCGGGGGGTGGTGGTGACTATACTCTTCTTCTGATTGTGACAGTGGCAGAGCGATCAGCCCGCTGCTGACAGGACTGCTGAGTCACTAACTATCTTCTGCCGTAGACTGAAGACCTCCATCTCTTCAGGCTACATCTTAACTGTCCCTCCGAAAGACCTCCCCCCCCCCCACTGTACAGTTTCTCTGCTATCTTCTCAGCATCTTCTAGCATTGCTACTGCCAATGGCCCCTTGGTCCTAGCATAGATTTACAATTTCTTATGATGACTGATGTTTAGACCGATCGCAACGATGATTCACTTAGATAAATGCATTTGTTGTAAGTCGTTTTGGATAAAGGCGTCTGCTAAATGCCAAAAAAGTAAAACGTAAATGCCAGGGAGTTGAAGGGAGGGTGGGGTGGGGAGGCTGGGGTGGGGAGCGGAGGAAATACCAGGATAATTGGCATTTGTGCTCTCGGAGATCTTACATAAGATCACTGTCTACAGTAGATGTGTCTTGGAACTATACGGAAATACATTTATGATGGGGCATCAGGAAGGATGGGGGGAGGAGGGGGAGTTAGGGCAACAGGGAGGAGGGGGGAGGGGGTAAAGGTGTGTCTGGATACTGGAACTGAAGATAGTGTATAAGGGGACTAGCGCTCTCTCTCTCTCTCCCTCCCTCCACCAAGGAAGGCCAACACGTCGATGACCTGAAGAAATGTCACAGCAATGAGAGTGAAGAGAGTGCGCGCGCGACTTTCTCTCTCTCTCTCTCTCTCTCTCTCTCTCTCTCTCTCTATCTCCCTCCCTCTCTCTCTCTCTCTCTCTCTCCCTCCCTCCCTCCCTCTTTCTCTCTCCCTCCCCCTCTCTCTCCCTCTCCCCACCTTCTCCTTCTCACCTCCTCCTCTCTCTCTCTCTCTCTCTCTCTCTCCCCCCCTTCTCCTTCTCTCATTTCCATTTCCATTAAAACATCGGGTTCCGGTCCGGTAGCCATCTCCTCCCCTCTGGGGGTCCCGGGCCTTCTCTGTTCCGTTGGGCTCATTAACGTCTCGCCGCCACCACCAGGGTCCAGCAGGACTCCAAGCAACTCCCCAAAAATATAGAGTCGTTAAAATACAGACTCTTTTGAACTCCCAACGATTTCTGGTCCAAGGCGAGAAACGAAAGAAAGAAAAAACACACTTGGGAGTTTTGTACCTGAATGTGCAGCCATTGATCTGGGAGGGTGATCGATGAACGCTTCTCGGAAACGGAACGAGACAGTTCTCTGTAACGGCAGCAACGGATCTGTGTCCAGACCCACAAGCCAATCACAGCCTGTCCCCTACTTCCCTGGATCCATCCAATCACTGCCTGTTGCTGCCTACCTGCAAGCAATGGTCAGCCCCCCCCCCCCCCCAAACACCAGGCCCGTTCACTCCGCTCCGCCCCACCGCCTCTACGCCGATGCGGCAGTCGCACTGCCCCGGTCACGTCTCTTCACAACACTGGCTCCCCTCTGGTGGAACGAGCTTCCCACGGCTGTCAGAACTGCAGAGTCACTCCCCATCTACCGCCGGAGACTGAAGACCCATCTCTTTAGGCTACCCCCGTACTGTCCCTCCTGAGACGTCTACTACCCCCCTGTACTGTTTCTCCTGAGACATCTACTACCCCCCTGTACTGTCCCTCCTGAGACATCTACTACCCCCCCGTACTGTCCCTCCTGAGACGTCTACTACCCCCCTGTACTGTTTCTCCTGAGACATCTACTACCCCCCTGTACTGTCCCTCCTGAGACATCTGCTACCCCCCTGTACTGTCCCTCTTGAGACATCTACTACCCCCTGTACTGTTTCTCCTGAGACATCTACTACTCCCCCCCGTACTGTCCCTCCTGAGACATCTGCTACCCCCCTGTACTGTCCCTCCTGAGACATCTACTACCCCCCCCGTACTGTCCCTCCTGAGACGTCTACTACCCCCCTGTACTGTCCCTCCTGAGACATCTACTACCCCCCCTCCTGTCCCTCCTGAGACGTCTACTACCCCCTGTACTGTTTCTCCTGAGACATCTACTACCCCCCCCCGTACTGTCCCTCCTGAGACATCTACTACCCCCCTGTACTGTCCCTCCTGAGACATCTACTACCCCCCCGTACTGTCCCTCCTGAGACGTCTACTACCCCCCTGTACTGTCCCTCCTGAGACATCTACTACCCCCCCGTACTGTCCCTCCTGAGACGTCTACTACCCCCTGTACTGTTTCTCCTGAGACATCTACTACCCCCCCCCGTACTGTCCCTCCTGAGACATCTACTACCCCCCTGTACTGTTTCTCCTGTCTCATATAAAAACTATAATTACATTTAAAAAATGACAATGGGGCCTAAGTGAATCATCTATCCACCAGGGCTACGACTGGTGGAGAGATGATTCACTTACTTAGTCAAATGTATTTGTTGTAAGTCGCTTTGGAATAAGGTGTCTGCTAAACGACAAAAATGACTACCCTGTTGACATCCAATCACCGCCTGTCCCCTCTAACCTGGTCATCCAATCACAGCCTGTCCCCTCTACCCTGGTCATCCAATCACAGCCTGTCCCCTCTACCCTGGTCATCCAATCACAGCCTGTCCCCTCTACCCCTGTGTGTGTGTGAGTGTCTGTGTCTGTGTGTGTATGAATGTTGACTGACTCAAACCACAAACTTTTTCCTGCTTGGCTGGGACTCAACCCAAGATGATACAGATAGTGTTACATATTGTGACATCATCACCTGGTGACTGGAAGCTGTGTGTCTGTATGTGTGTGTGTGTGTGTGTGTGTGTGTGTGAACATATGTGCTGATGTTGCATCTCTAATGTAAACTGGCAGTGCATTCCACAATTTGGGTGCATAAAATGAGAATGCAGCCTCACCAAATCTCTTCTTTTGTACATGTACATGTCCCTCTACCCCTGGTCATCCAATCACAGCCTGTCCCCTCTAATCTGGACATCCAATCACAGCCTGCCCCCTCTACCCTGGACATCCAATCACAGCCTGTCCCCTCTAACCTGGTCATCCAATCATAGCCTGTCCCCAACGACCCTGGACATCCAATCATAACTCGGTTAGGAGGCGTGAAATGGACCGACACCGACTGACGCACTCTGTAATGAAACATCAACACGTCACGCCTGTCAGAATCAATAACAGTCACAGCAGCTATTGATGTCTGCATCCACGGTGAGAGGGTCATTAAGAGCTTCATGTGATGCGTGAAAGTTCATTAGGGAAGAGAGGAGAGGAGAGGGGGGGTGAGGGGAGGAGAGGAGAGGAGAGGGGAGGAGAGGATAGGGGGCGAGAGGAGAGGAGAGGGGGGGGGAGGTAGGGGTGGGGAGAGGAGATGGGATGGGAGAGGGGGTCAGAGGGAGGGGAGGAGAGGAGGGGAGAGGGGTGGGGAGAGGAGTGGAGAGAGGAGAGGAGGGGGACTGGAGGGGAGAGAGGAGAGGGGACAGAAGGGGAGAGAGGAATGGAAGGGAGGAGAGGGGAGGAGAGGGAGGGGTGGGGAGAGGAGATGGGATGGGAGAGGGAGGGGAGGGGAGAGGGTGGCAGAGGGAGGGGAGGAGAGGAGGGGAGAGAGGAGGGGAGGGGAGGAGTGGAGTGGGGTGGAGAGAGGAGACACGAACTGGAGAGGAGAGGGGAGGAGAGGGAACGAGAGGAGGTGAGGTGAGGTGAGGTGAGGAGACGGGAGGGGAGGGATGGAGAGGAGAGGAGGTGAGATGAGGTGAGGTGACGGGAGGGGAGGGGAGGGGAGGGGGCTGGCAGAGGTAGAAATCATGCATAGCATGGGAATGATGAACAGTATTAAACTCGGGCCACATTCCATTCCGCGCGTAACGACGAACCCGTCCTCAAAGTCACGTTTGAACACCAGAACACAACAGCCCACACACAACACAACACACACAACACACACAACACAAAAAAACACAACACCCCACACACAACACAACACAACACCCCGCCACGCCTGAGGCACAGCGGCTCCACAGCATCCATCAGCAACACAATGTAATAAACCACAACACACAGGGCAGGTAATCTAATAGTAAAAATGTATGCAATTTTGTTTGTGTGTGTGTGTGTGTGTGTGTGTTTGTGTGGGGGGGGGGGGGGGGAGTCTCTGCTCTAGACTGAAAGCCTCTCTTTTCTTTCTTCTATATAATACCTAGAGAATTCCACTTCTTCATCAGAAGAAAGCAGCGACGCCACACCTCTCTCTGCTCCTTCT
>NC_137679.1:38876769-38935073 GCF_963989245.1 Nansenia antarctica | reverse complement strand
GAGAGAGAGAGAGAGAGAGAGAGAGAGAGAGAGAGAGAGAGAGAGAGAGGGGGGGGGGGGGGGGGAGAGAGAGAGGGGGGGGGAGGGAGAGAGAGAGGCAGAGAGAGAGGGAGAGAGAGAGAGGCAGAGAGAGAGAGAGAGGGGGGGGGGGAGAGAGGGAGAGAGAGAGAGAGGGCGAGAGAGAGAGAGGCAGAGAGAGAGAGAGGGGGGGGGGGGGGGGGAGAGAGGGAGAGAGAGAGAGAGGGCGAGAGAGAGAGGCAGAGAGAGAGAGAGGGGGGGGGTACGACTTCGGCATCTGCCAACACGGTGTTATATTGAGTTGTGCGTATGCGGAGAGGGTTGTAATTGTTCTGGGGATATTAATTTGGTTAATTAATTAATTATCATAATTATTAATATATATATATTATGTATTACATGACCAATTTCAGTTAAACAAATAGAACAGACCGAAATAGCCCACATCACACCCATTGATCACTCACGAGACGGTGAAATACACTGTCATTTTTGACAGTAGCTCGTTTTCTTGACCAGGTGTGTTGAAGGCTATTGGATTACATTTCCCTACTAAATGTCCGCAATTTGATTGATGAGCTCATTTCAGTCTAACATCCCGGAGGAAGCCAGACTCATCCAAGAATGAATTTGAGCTGAAACAGCTTTCTGCCCCCATAACGACACCACCCGGACTCGGAGTAAGCAATAACACCACCATATCTGTCACTTCCTCAACCATAGTCAACCCCAATAAAAAAGAAAAAGAAAACGTAGCCTATTCTATATGAAAGCCATAGAACATCAGTCTCATAGGCCTAACGAAACACCTGAGTGTGTCCATTCGCTCTACTCTCCACGTGCGTAGGGGGACCTCTAGCGGTACAAACTGGTATAGCAGAATGTGACGTAAAGTCGATCGCTGATTCAAAGTAAGGTCCTCATTCTGGAACCACCCAAGAGGTTAAAACTAGTATGACAATGCCATTATCAGCCTACTAGAAGTCCTGGATTGTACTGTAAGGATGGGATCAGTGTATGACCCTGTGCCCTACTCCAATCACGATATCAACTGAAGCATTTGAATGAAATGCTTTACTCCAACTTCAGTTCAGACACGTACAATCTTAATAGGCTTGTATGTGCCTAAACTAGGGTGATGTAGACATCATGTGAGATGTATGAAAGGATCGTATAAAAAGGCAACAAGACAGATGTAGAAACAAACATATTTAATCCCCCAGGGCAGAGTTCACAGATCAGGACACCGACAGACTAGGTCAAAGGTCACATCATAGCAAACAGGAAAAACAAACAAACTCAGGCAACCTGTACGTCAGCTCCTCAAAAGGATGTCACTGATACGCACATACGAATCATATATCGTATACAATGAGTTGCCGTTACATGGTTAATTAAAACCCACCAAAAACAACAACTGTCCTTGATATCTAGGTTACATTATACTACTACAAGGTTGTCAGTCTTTCATTTCATTTCCAAACATCCATACAGTAAGTTAACACAATCACACAAAAGGCATCCATTTGCAATTGTCCATCTTTCGAGAATGAAACATGTCCCTTGAGGTTTGTTGTCCAGAAACTGGCACTCTTGATAGTCTGGCCCTGGAGAATACAATGTGCAGGAACCATAGAAACTAAAACTAATAATATACAGCTCTCCCCGCCCCCCCCCCACCCCAACAGCTTATTCATCCTCCTCTTCCTTGACCTTCTTCTTCTTCTTTTTCTTCTTGGGTGGCTGTAGAAACAGAGAGACGAGTCAGGGTGTTGCAGAGATAATGCAGAGACAAACAGAAAGAAGCTGAGAGTCAGGATCATGTTGAAGCATATTAAAAAAACACCATCTAGGGCTGGGTGATATGGCCTATAAATAAAATCAGATTTTTTTTCACACCACACCACTGATTTAATTTATTTTAATCTCCTCCTCCCCTTCTCCCCGCTGTCTTGTGTAACTCGCAGTGCCACACACTTCCACCGCTCAGGCTGCGAGCCCTCTGCTTGAGATGCTGGAATAAATTAGCCGTGCTGCCGCTGCCGCTGCTACTTAAGTTGCCACAGACTGGAGACAAACTTCACAGCGGACAGCGGTTTGTTGGAGGTCGGACGCTGCAAAACCGGACCACTTCCAGACGATTTGAGGAGCCAGAGCCTTTTTTTAGGAACAACTCCCTTTAACTAGCGCATCCTGCCATCTTGATGTATATTTACCTGAGGCGTTACTATGACCTACAGGAGGCTCAGGGAAAAAGTTCCGCTTCCGTACCGTAATCACCCAAGTAAAAGCGAAAAATCGGTTTTCATAAAAAAAAAATCTAAACCCTACATTCGAATTAATGTGTGTGTGTAGGTCTCAGATATTGTGGTAGGGTTATACATCAGGCTCTCAGCGTGGTGCATGATTTCTCTTCACAGACCCACTTCATATTGCTAAATACATATCTTTGTGGTGTGAGCTGCTGTAACGCCCTCAGGGGGGAGCATCAAAAACACACCAATCTAAACCCTACATTCAGATTAATGGATCAAATCTATTTATCGCCCAGTTCTAGAAGATGTTTTGGAAGCAACGCATCCGCGCCGACTTTAACACGTTATATTTCACACGTCTCCAGCTAGAGAAATAGGGCATGTCCCCGACGTGGCCGCCTCCCCTCGGTGCTTCCTACCTCCTCTGTGGGTGAGATGGCCTCCTCCTCTTCCTCGTCCTTCGGCTCCTCTGCCGCTTTCTTGTCCTTCTTTTTCTTCTTCTTCTTGGGAGTTTCTTCTGCTTCTGCTTCAGGTTCTGGTTCTGGATGACAGGAACACACAGCGTTCAGTGACTGGACATCATGTAACAGAGTATGAGTACACAGTACGAGTGTGTGAGTGTGTGTTTGTATCTCCCGACAGGATCCACAGTGAGGAAGTGAGCCTTCACTGCAGGTTTATGAGAGTGGTGCTCTACCCCCCGTGTTGGTCACACAGGACACTGCAGTCCTACATGAGCGTAAAAGGGGTTCAGGAAAAACTGTTGTTGTGTCTAAACAGTCTGAAGAGGCGCGTCTAAACAGCACAGTAAACAAAATCATATATTTTTTTCGAAAACACTAAAAAATATGTAGATTTAGTAGCTCACCTTCCACCACCACTCCCTTTTCTTTTTTGGCCTTTTTGACCTTGATCACTGGGGTCACCGGCACCTCTTCCTCCTCCTCCTTTTCTACCTCCTCAAACTTCCTCTTCTTGGACGTGGAGGGCAGGGTGGAGTCCCCGGACGGGTCGTACACTTTAATGTCGCTATGGAGACGGCGGCACGAGAGAATGTTAGTCACCAAACAAAACCACCGCTTTAATCAACAAGAAGTTTGAGCCGCGTCCTAGATATGTGTGGACGACCTTCCTGAGGTAAAACCTCCAACGCCACTCACCTCTTGTGTTGGTATTTGTCGGCCTTGGCCATCTGTTTGCCTGTTCCACTGATCCTCCTGATCTGAAAGGACAACAGGGGGAGGTCAGTAAAAACACTCCAATAAAAAAATCAAAAAAACTTTTTCGAAATGTTTTGTTTAAAATATTTTTTTTATTTTAGCCTATTATTCAACTTCCCAAGAGAGGGAAGGGAGGAGGAGAGAAGGGAGAGAGGGAAGGGAAGATGGAGAAGGGAGAGAGGGAGAAGGAAGAGAGGTGGAGAGTGGAGAGAAGAGGGGAAGGGAGAGGGGAGAGAGAGAGGGGAAGGGAGAGAGGCAAGAGAGGAGGGAAGGGAGAGGAGGGGAAGGGAGAGAGGAGAGCGAGAAGGGGAAAGGGAGACCTTTTACTTAGATACATACAAGACGCATCCAGTCAATGAAAATGTTAATAGTTGTCTAGTTGTATTTGTTGTATGTAAAATGTGTGTGTGTGTAGGTCTCAGATATTGTGGTAGGGTTATACATCAGGCTCTCAGCGTGGTGCATGATTTCTCTTCACAGACCCACTTTATATTGTTAAATACATATTTTTTGTGGTCTGAGGTGCTGTAACGTCCTCAGGGGAGCGTCTATAAACCACCTGACTACAAAATCAAAAACTAAGCAACGTTTTCGTTCCGAGCGACAGCTGCACTTACTCCCTTGTCCTCTATGTGGCGCAGGCGAGCCTCCAGCTTGGCGCGGTTCTCTGCTCCCATCTCGGAGTTGGTGTCCTCCCCCAGGGCGTCGTAGCGGATGGCCAGCGCCGCCTTGGCCGCAAGCATCCTGGAGATCTGGAGGGTGGCAGACACAACAGCGGACAAGCGTTACCATAACAACACTGGCACACATCCACAGACCTCCAACCACTGTTCCAGCCACGATGAAGACGAGGTTGAGACGACGTCGGTAGAATGAGAAGCACAAGTGTGGGTGTTGGTGTGTGTGTCTGTGTGCGTTGGCGTGTGTGTGTGTGTTGTGGCGGTCTGTTGGCTGTGGCTCTGCCTTGTTTTGCAGGAGAAGCAGATCCATGCTCCTGGCTAGCTGGCCTAACTACAGACACCTGGTGGTGTCGGGTCTTTACTGGTTACTGACACACACCTCGTTCTCGTTTTGGAAGTCTTATTTTCGCCTGACTTAATACATTTTATGTTGTTTCTGTTGATTATGTTGATTCTGACGTGTGGTCTCCGCGTCTTGCGGATCGAGCTTTCACTGCAAGTTCATGAGGGGGTTTGTGTTTGTTTGTGTGTGTGTGTATCTCCCGACAGGATCCACAGTTAGGAAGTGAGCCTTCACTGCAGGTTTATGAGAGTGGTGCTCTACCCCCCGTGTTGGTCACACAGGACACTGCAGTCCTACATGAGCGTAAAAGGGGCTCAGGAAACACCTCAATAAACGGCACACTACACCATCTATATACCATATACTACACCATCTATATAGCATATACTACACCATCTATATCATCTCTCTACACAACTAGTAAATGACTGGTCCTCCAACCACGGACCAATCACAGAGGGCGTTACTGCTACGCCCGGGTCCTCACCTTGCCCTTGTTCTTGGCGGAGGTCTGGCCCACCAGGGAGGCGTGGTAGATAAGACCGTATTTGGGCGTGTCTCTGCGTGTCTTCAGGGCTCTGAACAGGGCCTTCTCAGCCCCCAGGATCTGCACGGTGGAGGCG
The DNA here is from genome assembly GCF_963989245.1 of Nansenia antarctica. Taxonomy (NCBI): domain Eukaryota; kingdom Metazoa; phylum Chordata; class Actinopteri; order Argentiniformes; family Microstomatidae; genus Nansenia; species Nansenia antarctica. The sequence continues at coordinate 38,929,934 of NC_137679.1, read as the reverse complement.
GGGTGCTTGGCCAGGTTCAACAGGGACCCTGCAAATGAGAACATACCAGAAGGGTTAGGGGTTAGCGTTTAGGCTCAGCTTGGTGGAAATAACAGTCCTTATATGGGCAGGAGGAAAGACTGCCCTTTTATGGGCAGGAGGAAAGACTTTCAGTTAAACACTACTGTTTCGCTAAACTGTCATGATATGTTGGCCCCGACTGCCTTCACCAGAAGACCCGTCACCTCAGCAGTAGGTATCCTGTTCTTTAACACTTAGATAGTTTGTTTATCTACCAGGACAAGCTCAGATGAGGTAGTGACTGAAAAGCATCAGGTTTCAGTAGAATGACTTCATGTCGTCATCATCACCGCTTGTCGATAGCTAGCGAACGAGCTAGTAGCTCGAACGACCAGCAAGTGCTCGCCGCCGTCTGATCGGTCGATAGTGACGCGCCGTCGTCGCGGCTACTGACCTGCGTGCGAGATGAGGCGGGCTCCCACCAGCTCTCCCACCAGCACCGTCAGGTTGGGAGCGATGGCCGTCATACGGTTCTTCAGGTAGTCGTACAGCTGGGAGCGGTACTCTGTGATATCGATCACCTGGAGGGGGGCGGGGCCAAACAGCAGAGGGACAGGTGGGTCAGTGAGGGAAGGAAGTCGGGATTCATTGAAGGAATTGTTCAACCTAACGTCTAACTAACTAGGTGATGATTCCTGAAGTTGAAAAACCGTGTTTGGCTACAACGGCTTTCAGGAAACCACAGGGGAGATTAAGGGCCGGTTTCACAGACAAAGGGCCGGTTTCACAGACAAGGTTTAAGATTAGACCAGGATAATTTAAAAAAAACACTTGCAACGGAAAATCTCCATTGACGGTGCTTTTTAGTCTAGGATTAATCTTAAATGAATCTTAGACTAAATTAAGTCTTAATCGGCGTCCATGAAACCGGCCCTGAACGTGGCAGTTCAGATGAGGTAGTGACTGAAAAGCATCAGGTTTCAGGAGAATGACAAACGTCGTCATCATCACCACTGCCACCGCTAGCTCCCCAGGGCCTAGCCTAGCCTAGCCTATGCCTCAGAGCCAGGTGATGGAACAGGGAGCTCACCTGGTCACACAGGTGCATGATGTTGGTGATGTCCTCCTCCGACACCTCGGTTCCCATGGAGATCTCAGCGGCCAGTTTGACCTCGGCCTCGACCTCCTCCGGTAAGAGGTCAGACAGGTCTGTAGTGGCGACGTTGGTGCGGAAACCTGGGGAGGGGGAAAGGTGACAGAAGACCGTCACACATCAACCAGACAACCTAACAGGAGAGAGATAGTCGGCGCTGTGGAACCAAAGCCTACAGGTGCGTCTCGACTGCTTAAGTGAAGTCTTCAATCTCTGCCTTAACTCACCAACTGCCAAAGAATTCCCGAACACTCACCAACCTAGAGAGCCAACTGTTTTATGTGGCATCTACCTAGCAACAACACTCTGATTGGCTTCAGAATTTATGCATTTTTGGTGAATAAAGTCACAATTGGCACTAAATTAGCTAAGACAACAATTGAAGACAAAAGAATGAGAGAATGACAGGTAGGTGTGTGTGTTTGTATCTCCCGACAGGATCCACAGTTAGGAAGTGAGCCTTCACTGCAGGTTTATGAGAGTGGTGCTCTACCCCCCGTGTTGGTCACACAGGACACTGCAGTCCTACATGAGCGTAAAAGGGGTTCAGGAAAAACTGTTGTGTGTCTAAACAGTCTGAAGAGGCGCGTGTCTAAACAGCGCAGTCACATTTACCCCATTGAGATCCCAACTAACCCAGTTACCCATTCGAAATATGGCCACCGCCCCTACTTCGCCAGCGTCTCCCAGACCTGTGAGATATCAACTAACCCCCTTGCCCATTCCAAAGATGGCCGCTGCCACCCCCTACTTCACCAGCGTCTCCCAGGCCTGAGAGATACCAACTAACCCCCTTTTGCCCATTCCAAAGATGGCCGCCGTACCTATCTTGCGGACAGACTTGCAGTAGGCCATGTTGTCTGTGATGATTTTTCCCAGCTCGGGGAAGTGCCAGCCGTACCACTCTCTGTTACGCATGACGTAGTTGTTCAGCTCCTTGTCCAGGTCGTCCAGCAGGGCTGCAGAGACAGGAGGACGGACAGACAGACACTTTAGTTTCATGCAGGGTTCCTACACGGATGAGCTGGTGACTTAACCATCCAGTAGTTCCAGGACAGTGGCGTATGTGAACGCATCCTCATAAGAATCAATCTAACACGACTTTCAAAAATGTCCATGGGCCTGTTTCACAGACTAGGCTTGAGCCAAATCCTAGACTAAAATGCATCTTCCATGGAGGTTTTTGATTTTTTACTATTTTGTCGCCAGGACAAGCTCAGATGAGGTAGTGACTGAAAAGCATCAGGTTTCAGTAGAATGACTTCATGTCGTCATCATCACCGCTTGTCGATAGCTAGCGAACGAGCTAGTAGTCTATTAGCTAGTAGACTATCTTGTCTAAAGGTAGAGTTAATGTTGGGTGTTGACAGTGAGATCTGAGGCGTTGCTTACAGATGGCCTGAACGATCATGGTGTCCACCTTGTCTGGGCTGAACTTCAGCTTGTAGCGGGACAGACTGACGAGAGAGAGACAAAGGTACATGTTTAGGGTGACGACACAAACACAGACAGTAACCAACACATGGAGAAATAGTATGTGATGCCCTTCCTCTGTGTGTGTGTGTGATGCCCTACCTCTGTGTGTGAGTGTGTGATACGACACAGACAGTAACTAGAGACTAGTTGCTAGGAGCTGTCTCAGGGGTAGTGACGAATGCTGAGAGGAATCTACAGGAGGTTTCAGACAGCAAGAGATACTCGTTGGCAGCACTATTGGGTCATACCGGTGAATTTTGAGAAATAGCGTACCTGTGTGTGCGTTAGGGATGGACGGTTTCCAATTATTGAAACCGAAAAACCGTCAAAGACTAAAACCGCGGTTTTCCGGTTAACCGAAAAACGACCGAAAAACAAAAAAAAAGAAAGAAAAGAGAGCGACAATTTCAAATAATTGAGCCCTACTGCTACAATACACTCATGTCGAACTAGGGCTGCAACGACTAGTCGACTAGTCACGACTAATCGACTACGAAAATTCGTCGACGTGAAATGTTGCTGTCGACTAATCGCATTTAAAAAATGTATTAAAAAAACGTTTTTTTTTTTTTTTTACGGGAGCCATGCAAGAATCAGCTGGGTAAGTTTTAGCTAACGTTGTTAGCCAACTGGCTAACGTTATATTGTTAGCGTCGTAATGTTTATGTTAGCTTTACTGTTACATGTTGGAAAACAACGTCTCATGGACAGGGCTGTACATGCTATGAGCGTTTGTGCTATTAATTTATTTGCCCTGTGGCACGCATGTGACAGACAGAGGCGCTTGTATGTAACGTTACGTAGCAGGGGTTTTCCATGTTGAAGCCAGGAGAACGCGAGATGAAATGAAGTGAGGGGTGGTCGCTATTAAAATACCAGGTAGTCATGGTGGATGATCATGAATGATGCTTGATAAGTGAATGCTATTTCAATTATGTTGAGTCCACCAGCGAGCTATCTGTAAGATAAACAGCGCCAAGCGTAGCCTACTAACGTGAGCTGTCTGTAGTCTAGCCAGCAATGCTAGCTAGCCAGTCAACTAGCTCTGTGAGCAGCTGTAGCTTGGCGTAACGTTTGGTTAGATAGCTAGTTAAGCCGGATTTATGCTTCTGCGTCGCCATTTACGCGCAGCGAAAAGCCACACGACTAATCGCGACTAATCGAAAAAATAATCGACAGATTAGTCGACTACCAAAATAATCGTTAGTTGCAGCCCTATGTCGAACACCATTAAAACACCGTAAGCACAGTCGCAACACATTTAGGCTACTTAGTTTCACAAATATAAGTGGAAAGGCAGACTTTTGTAAGCTACACCATACATGAAAACACATGAACACTTAACACACCAGCTCCGCTGATCCAGGGTGCACGCCTGCACGGAAGATCATCTCTTGGAACAGCGTCTTCATTGAATGAACTGCTTTCTCAATATCTTGGTTCTTAGACAAAGTTTCAGCTGCTGCTCAATGTATTTAAATATTTGAATACTGCTCAATAATCACTGAAATATTAGACTTAGAATTATGCAGTGAACATACTTAAAGCTTTTCATAAAAACCACATGCCGCGAGACTGACTCGTCCTGAACTGTCGTAAGTCAATCAACAAAGAATGCCCCATCAAAATAAAAGTGCCCATGGTAGAGCTGTCAAAATAGAGCTTTCAAAATAAATGTACTAATACAGATAGAGATAAATACAGAACTACCTTTGCGTCACTAAGTGACCGCGTATCTTCTGAGACATGCGTTCTGTCATCACTTTCAGTAGCGCCTTCACACACAGTGGTGCTGTGCACAAACACTCTTGATCCGTATAGCTCTTGTTTTATTATATTGTGGTTTAGTAAATACTGCACTTGGAGTTACATTCAATGCATGATTTGTGCTATAGAACATAAATAAAGTTTGATTGATTGATATCAAATCAAATCACATTTTATTTCTATAGCGCATTTCTCACAAAAGTGACCCAATGCGCTTTACAGAGAGCAGCGAAAATGATCTTATTAAATGTAAGCGAGTAATTGTAAAAAACCTTTCCTATCTACCAATAACTGAAGGCAACTATCTTTCCCATAGAGTGATTCGTTACCCTTAAATATAATCCCAATTAGATATTAATCCTCAGTTATTCCTCACAACTGACCAAACCTCTCACTCATTGCGCGGCAGATTCAGACTGTATCATTGTTATTTTCACACACGACAAACATGTGACATGTTCCAGTTGTATTCTTTGAACAACATAAGGGGAAAAAAAAAAAAAAAAAAAAAGTACGGTTTCAGACGGTTTTGATAAAAAACCGTTTCTATTTTTATAAACCCCGGTTTTCGGTTTAACCGAAAAACCGTCCATCCCTAGTGTGCGTGATGCCCTACCGGTGTGTGATACCCTACTTCTTTTTTTTCCTTCTACAAACAAAAAAGGTAAAGATCAATGAATTGGAGCAGACTATACACAGAAAAGGAAGTAAATCTGAGCTTGCAACTGGGATGTCTGAGCAGGGTTCTCCCAAGGTGGCACTGGATTACATCAAAACCCAACTGAGGAGCATTATAGCATTTTCACTTTGAGCAATGATGTTGACAATAAAAGCCAGTTATTCCATCACCACAATAGTTTAATTTGCCTTAAATGTTTACATGGTGGTGGTGGCGCCACCATGTTCACAGCAAAGCACAACTCCACTTAAATTTGGGGAGAATGCTGATACTGTTCGTATGCAAATAATTCTTTTTTAGGAATATATAGTGGGCTTACAATAAATAGGAAAATTAAAAGGACCAATCTAGGTCAATAGAAATGTAAACTACAAGTACATAATGAGGGGATGGGACAAGTTGTTCCAAGTCTTTCGGCACAGAGTCATCCATTGGTTTGGACAGCCCTGTTTCCTAGAGCTGGGTCTATCTTAGCCTCCACTGGATTATACTCAGTCACTCAGACAGACAGGCATAGTGGCGGGAGGCTGGGTGATGCCCTACTTCTGTGTGTGTGTTGCCTTACTTCTGTGTGTGTGTGATGACCTAACTGAGCGAGTGTGTGTGTGTGTGTGTGTGTGTACCTGTGAGCCAGACCCAGGGACATGGCGGCGATCTCCCGGGGGGGCAGGCCAGTGATCAGGTTCTCCATCTGGTTCCTGATGCCCCTCATGAGCTCAAACACGGCGGGGCTGTGAACGCAGCTCAGGTTCATCTTGTCCTGCAGCACAGAGAGGCAGAGGACAGGTCAGGGGAGAGGATAGGGGAGAGGAGACGACAGGGGACCGGTCAGGGAGGCAGGGGAGAACGGGTCAGGGGACAGGTGAGGTGAGATTTTTCTTGCTGTGTGCGACTACATTCCCCCACCAATATATGCCACTTAGCTTTCATTATATTATTATACTATTATATCTCAATGTACAAGTAGAAGAGTAAAATTGGCTTTGGTTCCTCAACATTGGCATGGCAGCGTCAAGATACAAAATCACTATATCAACTATAAGTAAAGTAAATAATCAGTGTTTCCTCTACATGCATTGATTCGTGGCGGGCCGCAGAAGCATATTTCATCTTAACTACCTTTGTAACCAATAAAACAGACTAACAATATTCTGTGCATGAACTGGTGCCATGACTAACATCCTGCCAGGTTCGAATGTTGTTCCATCACGGATTGAGATTGTACAGCATGTATAAGACTCACCCACCAGTGATGATCTCACTCTGCCCTTCATCGACAACTCACACAGCCACTAACCAGACCACGCAAGTGCTTTTTTGAAGGGGTGGACCTACACTGTTCATTCATCTTAAACTGACCATCCCGCCAATGATGTGAAAAATCCTGCAGGAAACACTGATAATAATACAGTATTTATCCAAAGTGGCTTACATTGCAGTGAGTGCATAATACATTTCCCAGTATATATACGGTCCCAGTGGGAAACTAACCCACAACCTAAGCGCTGTCAGCACCATGCTCTACCAACTGAGCCAGAGGACCATAGTCCATACCCACTACGTTATTCCTTACTGACAGACCACTGACCTTGATGACTCCTCCCAGTTTGGCATCGCTGATGGCCAGCTGCTCCTGCGCCTCCTTGGCCACCACCTTCTTCAAGACCTTTTTCAGGCTCTTCCCGATCTTCCCCTCAGTCAGAGCTGTGGCCGCTGCACAGAGGGGAGAAAGGTACGTTTAGAGGACGATGTGGAAGACAACGGTTGGGCCGGCTGTGACTCAGGAGGGAGAGCCGGAGCGTTGGTTCTTTATAAGGCGCTATACAAGTGCAGTCTATTTACCATTTACAAAGCTGCACCACAGAACAGGTGGAATGATGCATCACAATATACAAGAATCAAGAGTACTTATCCTATCCTTAATTCAAATTTTCAATTTCACACAGTCTCACTGACTATACAGTTAGTTGTGTTCTGTGTTGATCATGCTGTACATAGCCCACAGCCTGTATTTTTGTATACTTCACTATATACGACATATTTATCATATGTGTATCATAGCCTGTAAAATTGCACATTGTACATAATCTCAATTTATATATGCCACTGCACATATACATCCAGTCACCATTGTATGACATTACACATCACACTACCACTTTACTGTATAGATTGCTGTAAATACTGCTACTTATCACTGCAATATAATTGCTTTTTATTGCACTTCTGGTTAGACGCACAATAATTGCGTAGCATTGATTTGTACCATGTATAAAATGAATCTAATCAAATCTATTGTGTCCTTACAAAAACAACATGTTTGATTTCAGGGACTATTTTATTTATTATTTGTTGTGGTCTCGGTGGTAGTGACGAATACTGCTGAATAACCTCATGCTTTATTCAGACACAAGAGATGCAACATAGACCACTGCGGTCTGAGTGGGTGCACTACCTGGGCCTTTGTGAAAACAAGATTGGTACCTTACCTGCCAAAGCCTCTGTTGTGTCCTGGAATTTCTCAAAGTGCTTCAATTTCACACTGTTTAAAAAAGAAAAGAAAAAAAAGAAGACACCTAGTTAGTCGATTTCAGCAGAAAAATGCTTGATGATAAATGTCTTAAATGTATTAGAGTTCAGGTGATGTGTAATGGCCACTTCACCACACGCACATTCAACTGGTTGGCCTGTCACCATGTGGGTAACTCGGGAGATATTACTCACACTTTGTTGGCTTTCTCCGGAGTCTCGAACTCTTCCCATAAACTGTCGATCTGGGTGAGTTTCGACTCATCAAGTACCTGGAAAAGAAATGTAGGTCGTTACAAATACATCGGAGACCATAAGATTAATGGTATCTGTGTTTCCCCCCTATTGCGCATTCCTAGGCGGGCTGCGGCCACCAGGCCACCGTACACGCGGTTCTCCAAAACGTGTCACTAACACTTTAACTAGGATTTCCGCATCAAATTAATCACCGGGCTCTTTAATATCCTCTAAACACCTAATTATATCAACACGGAAGGTGCTCAAACCACCCAGATAACGTTGTGCATAGCCACATAACGTAAAGCACTAGTGAAATGAATTGCCACATGCCACATGGTAGGTCGACCACGCCGGGCCTCGGATGACAAGAGATTATAACTCTAACATGACAACGCAGCATTACAATCGAATCGCAAACAGAAGCAAAGTACACTTAATACGCCCCCCAAAAATAAGAAAACACTGACAATGGTATATTAAAAAAATAAAATCTGAATTTAAATCCAGGGATTAGCCAATCCAGCATGGCGGCTAGAAGCTACACCGCTACCTATGTGAGACCGCTAGTTTTCACTCCGTCTAAATCGCTAAACTAAAACATTGTGTTTTCTGCGTATAAAACGCAAAAATACTCACCTTAAATATGGCATAACCAGCCGCGGTCTCAAATAAGACGAGCATGTTGATGCCGTTTCTTTCTAGATGCGCTTAGACAGAAATGCAGCCAGGCAGCCCTGGATCACCACGCTGCTCGAGCTTCTCACCGAGTGAAGGAACCACGCAGCATGCGGCGAGCTGCATCCGGCGGAAGAGAGGCTTTTTTTCTGCTTCCTAGAGTCGCAGCAGGGGGGTATCCCATCAACGTGTCGAAAGAAAACTTTTCAACTTTCAGGCTTATTCAGAGAAATCTCGCGAGACTTCTAAAAAAAATCCAGGCTTATTTTGAGGAATCTCGCGAGAGTTAAGGCTGGATTTTTCCTTTAGCAATATTGATGAAACACCCCCTCTGGAATGTTATAGAATGTCTGAACCGATTGACCTCAAATTGCGTAGAGCCAAATATTGCAAATTCATTGAATGTAACGCAAGTTTTATTATACAACAATGTAACAAACCTTGTCTGTCTGGTTTGTTGTCACTCCAAATAATAACATTGTTTTAGGATTGTTTCGAACCGAACCTCATACGCAGGGTTGTTGCCAGATAGGATTGACAATATCCAGCCTAACCACAGTCTAAAACAGTTCAATCCACCAAAAACCAGCCCAAAATCTATATTGTTAGAAAACCGCTAATTACTATTGGGCAGGTGCCCATCTCCTGCTGTATGTCTGTTGCCAATGATGAACTACACATGTAGCTTCTAGGGTGTGTGTTTTAACTTCACGCATTTTGTAACTTTCAAGCACTGACTTTGATACCGCCTATTTATCCAGCCCAATCCGCCCAAATGTTTTTTCCGGCCCAGTGTGATCCAAAGTCGCCCATTCGGTGGTAAGTCGCCCCATCTGGCAACTCTGCTCATACGAGCTGAGAGCGGAAATGACGATTGGGTTGAGGAAGTCCACCATGCTTATGGAGTCTCCACACATGTGACCTGCAGGGCAAAAACAACCACGTTACATGCGAAGTGTAACCAAAACGATACTCCAAAAAAAACGTCTTAGTGAATTAATCTCACCGACACACCTCTACAGGGTGGACACATCACACACGGCACCATGAGTCATTCTGGGAGTCTCCCTCCTCCGGACTTCAGCTGTCCGCCTCCTCAAGGTGCGATGATCAGACCAGCCCTCCATCAGCAGCCCCCTGCGAGCGGCTTCCAGGCCAACATGTGGAACTGGTACGAACCCTCGCCTGACCCGTGGGGCTATAATGCCCACGGCCACGGGAACTGGCACGGCGGACCACCACCACCACCAGGTCATCAGGGCCATGGACCCCCACCAGGTCATCAAGGCCATGGACCCCCACCAGGTCATCAAGGCCATGGACCCCCACCACACCGACCCTATGGTGAGTAGCTGAGTATCAGGAAAGACGTGCTTCTTCTTGAGCTCAAGTTAAGTGGCCTCTTCAGGTATGCAGTGCACTAAGCACAATAAACCACCACCATAATAATAATACATTAAATGTTGATAGTTGTCCATTAAATGTTGTCCATTCTCATGGACTCTACATGTGGATTAAATGTGCACTAAACACAATAAACCATAATAATAATAATAAGGAGAAGGAGAAGAAGAAGAAGAAGAATATTAATAATAATACATTCAATGTGGATATCTCATTCTCATGCACTCTTCATGTCAAAACAATATGGAAAAAAAAATACAGGAGGACATACAAAGCCTGCCTGGACATGTGGGTTTTTAGCAAGGTCTTAAAAGAATCAACACTGTTAACACTGTAAGCAGCTCTGACATGGTGGGAGGGAGGGCATCCCATAGGCGAGGGGCAATAGATGGGACAGCTCTGTCACCCATAGTGCAATGCCAACTCTCATATCCAGGGCTCTACGCTAACCTTTTTCACTAGGAGCACATGTGCTCCTAAATGAAAAATGTTAGGGGCACACAAAGAAATTTAGGAGCACAGTGAAAAATGTAATTATAACACATTTTTATTAGTGATTTTGCCATTTTTGCACCAAAATCACACATTGGCCCATGCCTACAGCCCTACTAGACGCAGAGTTGATGGCATTGTATTATGGTAACTAGCTGTGTCAAGTTCTCCTGGTTAGCAGCATGTTCATTCATTCATCCATGTCATGCCTGTCAGCTAGCAGCTAGCAGCCCAGCCAGGCTTTAGGGCTAGGTCTGTCAGCTAGCAGCCCAGCCAGGCCATGCAGAGGTCTGTCTCCATGCTGCCCACCTCCCTGCTGCTGGGTCAGGCTACATCAGTCACACACGGTGGCCAGACAACTCCACATCTAGGGGTATTAAACTACCCCACATCCAGATGACCAGTCCCCAGCCCCATGCTGCCCGGGGTGGTGACATGTGGAGGTGGCCAGCCCAGCACGGTGCCTCTGCGGCGGCTAGCTGTTAGCACACCACCATCCCCGGGGGTCCCACCTCTCTGCCACACTCAAGTACAACATGTTGCATTTTCATGCCATTAGGCAACTTGCTTCCTAGGGTTTCCTAGGATTAGAGATGCATTTGGACTTCTGGAGTACCTCCACTACTTTCAATGGGTTCTGAAGGTTTGAGAGCTTTCTACTTTCTACCCTGTGTAGTTAACCCTGGTTGTAACCTTGGGTTCAAATCTGGAGTGTGTGGGACCAAATCTGTAGATGTGGTGAGCTAATGAAGCTAATGAAGCTTGAGATGAGAAAAGGGCGCTTGTCTCTTTAAGGCCCAGGAGGCAGTTAGCGATTAGCGATGTTAGCTTAGCGCCAGTTTAACAGAAGTAACTTCACTTTTAACATGACTTCCCGTGGTCGTAGCGGGCTGGCTGACGGCTTAAAATGTGGCCACACGGTTCGCGCAGATTTATTTTTAGAATTAAAAAAAAAAAAAAAAACGGTACTCGCACGTGTGCTCGTGAATTTATTTCTCTAGTCGCACAGATGTATTTTTAGTCGCAAATGCGAGTGAAATGGTCGCACTGTAGAGCCCTGATATCAGCTCTGTCCATTTAGTGGACGTTTGTACATATGTGAGCTCTAAGAGTCAGTTGACTAAACCTCTGCTTGGTTAACGTAACACCAAAGTTCACATCTCTCCTCTGTTGGTTTACTGCAGCTTCACCACTAACTAACCCGTCAACCTGCTAGTCTCTAACCGTACCCTGACCTTTCACCTTTGCAGGGCAGAACTTTCATCGTGGACATAGAGGAGGAGGAGGAGGAAGAGGGGGATGGGGAGGGGGAGGAAGAGGGGGAGGGGGAGGAAGACAAGATCATGGTCCTCCGGGTAATCATGGACAAAAGGTATTTGACCAAAAACACGCTTTACAATCTGACGTCTTTGATGTGTTTATTTGCGTGTATAACCGAGCTGAAATGACAACTTTATGTCTGTTTCACATGATCCAATAAAGACGTTGGAAGGAAACTCTGTTAGTGTGGATGCAGCCCAGTGTCACTAGCTTGGCTGTCTGGTTCCAACGTGGATTTGTTTTGATCTTTTTTCCTGCAGAAGCAGAAAAAAGAACCTGAGTTCTCACACTTCTGCGACACGTGCGACAGAGGCTTTAAAAACCAAGACAAGTATGACGAGCACGTCGCCCAACATGTCAAGGTAACCGACCCTAACTCTACTCCCAGGCGTCCCAGACGTTCGATGTGTGATGCTGCGTGGTGTAACATGATGAGCTGAACATCTGTAGGAGTGAAAATGTCTCTCCCTCTTTCTTCCTAGTGCTCAGTGGAGGACTGCACCTTCACTGCTCATGAGAAGCTGGTGAATATCCACTGGAAAAATGTAAGTCCGTCCTCAGTCCGTAGCTGTTAAAGACATGTAGCTGGGAATGTCTCGACTGGTTGTCATGGTGACGCCAGGGCGGTTTAAAGTTCTTGTTTGAGGAGTTCTTAGTTGAAAGAACGTGTTTGTTTTTCTTGATTGTGTTTTATAATTTTGTCATTCTGTCTCCGTATGATGTATGGTTGTAAACCGTGTGGATGTGTATGATGTATGGTTGTAAACTGTAAGGATGTGTATGATGTATGCTTGTAAACTGTAAGGATGTGTATGATACATGGTTGTAAACTGTAAGGATGTGTATGATCTATGGTTGTAAACTGTAAGGATGTGTATGATCTATGGTTGTAAACTGTAAGGATGTGTATGATGTATGGTTGTAAACCGTGTTGATGCAGGGCTCCTTTGTAAAAGAGACCGCGGTCTCAATGGGACTCCCTGCTAAAATAAAGGTTAAAGGTTAACCTCACCCTACCCCAACAGAACCACGCTCCAGGAGCCAAGAGGATCAAGCTGGACACCGCAGACGAGATCTCAAAATGGAGGGAGGAGCGGCGCAAGTACGTTAATTAATTAATTAATTTATAACACGCTACAACATAACATAGCGTAGCTATAGAAAGATTTTCCTTCCACGGTTTCCTAAATACATTTTCTGCATAACCCCCCCCAAAAAACATTTAGTCTTTTTTTTTTATCTCTTCCTTGTTCTTCCCCATCATTTTTGGCCTGATATAAGTTTACTGCCTGTCGGCATAATTTAGAAGTGTCTGCATTTACCAACAAAACCCACTAGGTGGAGCTATCACGACTGTGTGCAATATGTTGTGCATGGTGCTGTTCATGGTTATTAATACGCTGTTGTGTTGCAGGAACTACCCAACACTAGTGAACCTGGAGAAGAAGAGGAAGGTGATGGAGGCCAGGGAAGAGAGAGGAGAGGTCTTGGAGACGGCTCAGTTTGGGTGCGTGTGCGTGTGTCTGTGTGTGGCTGTGTGTGTGTGTGGCTTCACACCGTGTTCCTCTCTTACATGTTTTCCTAACACAGTGTTTGTCTATGATGGGTGCGTTCGTAAATTCACTCAGAATAAATCTGCTCTGATTTCAACGTCATAGAGCGCTCTAAAAATCAGTTCAGTTAAAAGTCTTTACAAACGTCGCCATTTTCATCTTTAAAAAAATTCATTCAAATGAACGTTAATCCATCCCATGTATAAACACGACTATTACCTGTTTCGTTACACGTAGATGAGTACCAATCAAGCTGCAACCATCGCATTTTTGCAACGACTTTCTCAGGCGTTTTTAGATCGGATTGTTCAGATGCTCGGATAAACCGTCTTTTCCAGTCAGAGCGCCCCCCGGGGCACAGTGCTCTGAGCACTCCGGCGCTCTCAGAGCGTATTTATGAACACACCCTAAGGTCGTTCCCCCCCCCCCAAAAAAAAAAAGTATAATCCAAAAACAAAGCATTAATTTATGCGCGGGACATGTTCTCATATGTTGCGCTCCGCTAACAGGACGACTTATTTATTTTCCTTTAAAGGGACGTATTTATTTTCAGCTTGATTGGTACTCATCTACGTGTAGCAAAAAACAGGTAATAATCGTGTTTATACATGGGATGAACTAACGTTCATTTGAATGAATTTTCATTTTTTTCTTTTAAAAAGAAAGGGACTTTTTATTTTATTTTCCGTTGTTCCTGTGTGCTGCGTTGCCAGGCGGATGAGAGGCCGGGGCCGGGGCCAACGAGGGCAGCGAGGGCAGCGTGGAGGGAGGTTCCAGAGGGGCAGATGGTCCCAGCCAGGCCAGCACGATCATCCGTGGCCTCCACACCCAGACGAGCGGTCCACCCCCCCCACCAAGCCCCCCAGGGAGGGAGACCCACTGGGGGCCCTGGCCAACAGTGACCCAGGTCAGCCCCCCCCCCCATCATTTTCTTATTTTATAACACCACACAAAAAAACATACAATAACAAAGAGCAGAAACACAGACACACACACACAGATACAACTCTTGCATCAATATTGGATCGAATACAAAGACAAACCAAACTTTCCTCCACTTTGTATTAAATATTCTCAGGCAAAGCCTATATTTGATGTTCATGTTGTTCATGTTCATGATGTCCATGTGTGGTTCCCAAAGCTGAACAAACTTTCCGCTTGCCTTTAGCAATGTAGGTCGTACGTCTTGAATCACACATTTACATTGACATTTTTGGAATTCAGGAGACGCCTTATTTACATTTGTCTAAGTGAGTGACTCATCTATCCGTCAGTCAACATTAGAAGAAGTCATCTATGCTAGGACCAGGGGCCTAAGGAATAGACACACAACAGTATTACAGTCTCTGATTCCGATGATGAACAGAAGTAGATGGCGGTTCTGTATAACCTGGGGGGTATTCCATTAACATCACTAAAGGAAAATCTAGGCTTATTTTTGATAAATCTTGTGGGATTTATCAAAATAAGCCTGGTTTGTCCTTTAGAGTTGTTGATGAAATACCTCCCTAGCATGACTCTTATGATGACGTCTTATGTGGAGGAGCTGGGGTCCTAACGCTCCGTTGTCTTGGTCCTGTCAGACTCTGAGCAGGAGGAGCTGGCGGGGGACAGGCAGGGCGGGGTGACGGTGGCGCCCAAACAGATGACCTCCGGCCTGGGAGCCCTGGTGGCCAACTACGGCTCCATGTCTGACAGCGACAGTGAACCAGAGGGTAAGACACACACACACACTCTCTTTCTCTCACTCACGCACACTCTCTCTCTCTCTCTCTCTCTCTCTCTCTCTCTCTCTCTCTCTCTCTCTCACACACACACACAGCCACTCTCTCACTCTCACTCTCACACACACACACCACACACACACACACACACACACACACACACAAGCAAGCCACCTGGACCGTGTTTTGATAGAAGGTGAAAGGAGAGGAGAGTCAGTGTCAATGAGGGGCGTTTTTGATTTACTTCCCCAATAACATTTTCACCCCTTCATTGTTACACTGGGCAGGCTGGAGCAAAACACATCTAGTGTTCTTTCTCTCCAACAAATCACACAGCTAGTGTGGGTGTTAAATGTCAGCTGTCTGTTTTCACAATATGGTGGCATGTTTGTGTGTGTGTGTGGATGAAACAAACAGAATACGTCACAAATGCCACTGTCTTTTTCCTGACTTTGACTGTGACGGTATAGAACGGTGGTGTTGTTATTCAACGCTGAAAATGGGCCTGGTTTCACAGACGAGGCTTAAGATCTGGTCCTGGACTAAATCACACTTTCAATGTAAAATCTCCAGTGAAGATGCTTTTTTTAGTCTAGGATTAGGCAAAAGCCTTGTCTGTGAAACCGGGCCTGTGTCTTTAAAGATATTATGACATGGCATAATTCAGTTTGGTGGCCATATTACTTCTCTCACATTGTCTTTGTCCCGGTGTCCCTTAGCCTTGCCCATCCAGAGGACCAGTCGGCTTCTGGAGGAGAACCAGGCCCTCCTGAAGGCCCTGCCAGCGAAGCCCCAGAACAGTGCACCTTATGGGGGCAAGAGACCCTACCCTGAGACCCTGGAGGAGAGCCACAGGGAACCCTACCCCGGCACTGACCATCACTGGCCTGACAGGGGAGGAAGAGGGGGCAGAGGAGGAAGAGGGGGGAGAGGAGGAAGAGGGGGACGAGGAAGGGGTGGCAGAGGAGGGCAGCAAACCCCTCAACAGCGACGTGCCACCCTGCTTGAGATGGTAAGCCACCACGGCTTTTTTTTGGTGTGTGTGAGGTTTTCACTCTCGTTGAGGTGAACTGTAAAGATCGCAACGTTTTTTTTTCTTGTTATTGAATGGAAGTTGAAATCAGCAGAAAACTTATTTGAAAAATTCCCCAATGTCCAAAGTTTTAAGCCTTGTCTAATGTTACTGAAATATCGTTTTCTATAAACCCCTGCAGCTACTGGCCCCGGAAATGCGCCATGAGAGGAACGTCCTCCTGCAGTGTGTGAGATACATCGTCAGGAACGACTTCTTTGGACTCAAGAGTAAAGCTCAGGGCCGTGAAGAAACCAAGAACGGAACACCGACCACCACCGCATACGACCACAGGACACAGGAAGTGACAACAACAACAACAACAACAACAACAACAACAACAGAGGATCAGTCGTTTGGCGAGAACGAGGGTTCCACAGAGCCAACTGACAACCAGACGGGGTCGACGGAAGAAGGCAGCGACACATGGCCAGAGGTCACTCAGGCGTCTTCGGAGGCGGCGGTGGCCATTTTGAGCGGCCAAGATGTATGACCTGAGGGAGAGGAGGAACCCAACTGCCCACCGTGACATCACGGGGACGGTGGTCGACCAGAACACGCCACAGGTGGACCTCCCGTCCCAGCAGCGGGGGATGGGGGTGGGGGGGGTGACGCCTGGCCTTATGCCATTTTGCTGACGCTTTTATCCGAAGCGACAGTGGAGAGAGAAACTGGTAATGCAGGTGATGATGTCAGCAGTGTTGTCCCTTACAATGACACCACAGCGCAGAGTGAAGGTCGTGACCTTGTTGCAACCGCTCAAGTACAAGTCCCGCCCACTGGGACCATCTATGGAGACCCTGGCTGCAAACATGCAAGTCTCCTGGGGGTGACATCCTGAACTGTCAAGAAAATGGCCAACATTGATTAGAGATTTACTGTGATTCACTTACTTTACATATACTAGATAACGCTTCCAGGTAGATATCAACTGTAGTCTGAACTACTATGAAATATGTAAATGTGTTTCTGTCATTTGTTGATATGACTGGGTTGATGACGTAGCCCTACCACAAGTATCAAGTCTGCCAACAGTTTTTAGTTTTAAATTGTCTTGGCAGAACAATTTTCTTTGCTGTTTTTTTTATGTTTTCATATAAACATGTACATGGTCTAGGTGGTTTTGTATGTACAATATTTTTTGTCAATATGGAAATAAATCAACCTATTGTAAACATAATATGATATTATCATTGAACACGTTTGTGAACATTCTTTGTCCCGATAAAAGCTAAACCACCTGGTAGAGAATACCTCAGATAGTGCGTGGGCAGGCATGAATTTCCTCAACTCAACATTACACAACACTACTACTGTTATTATTATTACATAACTTAATAGTCTATTGGAAAATGACTCGGTCTCAATGACTTCATATCTGTGGCACAGAATAGACATCTAAACTATTTACAAGCAACTGTTTACGAGCCTAAATGGAAGCCTTTGACGTGCGCAGTGGACGTTTACAGAAAGTGTCCTAGTTTATATATGACTGTTTACTCTCTATCTGGTGTTGTGCAACCTTTGGAGTCATGCTTCGGTGTGCAACTTTCCCATAAGTCTGTCCTCCCTCCCTCCCCCCGCAGGTGGACCTGACGTGTTTACAATAGGCGCTGCTGCTGACATGTTGAAAGACCTTCGAGGCGGGCTTGAATTCAAACATACCCTTCATGGTTGGATTGTCAAACTACATACTGATGTCCTTGCCTCTTATCGTTCCGCGCTGTAAGTGTCCCCCGAGGGCAGGGAGGCAGAGAGAACAGTCCACCAAGGTGAAAGTCAAAGCAGGGAGAGGATTTATCTCCGATGCATATTTCAAAGCAAAGTGAGCCAACCAACAAGTCTCCTCTGTGGCAGGCCCCGAAGGGCAAACTGTTGTTTATAACCTCACTTTTTATTTGTCAATAGTCGTTTGCAACGCTTGATAACCGTGCGCTGCGAGATTACCCCCATTTAACCTTCTATTACCATCCGAATGACTATAATCAGTGCTAAATGTCTATGATTCAACATCAAAAGGTTGAGGGGGACGAGTTTGGGACAGTTGCCTAACCTGGCACTGGATCAGGTCTGCCGTTTTTTCGTATGATAACAGGTTTACTTTTCAGGGAGCAAACATTGTTTTCCCTTGTACAGTTTTATGGCTCATAAACTCAATGCACTGGAAGTACGTGCGACAGAAACTCAGGGAAGGTTAAGCTGATCCTGGATCTGTCCTAAGGGGCGTTTCGATTGGCTGCGTTCGTAAATTTGCTCTGAGAGCGCCGGGGTGCCACACTGGGTCCGACGTCATAAAGAAACCAAGTAATTTGATTGGACAAGAGGCGTTCCATGAGTGCTGATCCAGAGTTCCAGAACGGATTTACGAACGCAGCCGTAGTTTAAGGGGCGTGACAATGGCCGCGTTCGTAAATTCGTTCCAGAACTCTGGATTAACACGCAGGGAATGCCTCTTGTCCAATCAAATTACGTGATCCGTTTATGACGTCGGACCCAGTGTGCGCCCCGGCGCTCTCAGAGCGAGTTTACAATCGCAGCCATCGTCTGCAGGCCCCGCCTCCTCCCTGCTGACAGACAGCCAGACACCGGAGGTGCGGGGATGATACAGCAATCGTTGTCCAGACGGAGCAATGCACAAAATGATGGACTAAAACTACTTTTTGGGAACGATCAAGACGGATACAATGCACTAGGATACTGCTATCGATCTATTGATCCAGTGATGGGTGACCGAGGTTATTTTTCATCAAGGAAAACGGACTAAATAAGTTGTAGAAGATGAGACTGAACGGCTGGCTGCGATGGGGGATCTCGCCTTGCGACGCATACTAGCTTTATTATTGACGGGCATAAAGTCATAATTCTGCAGCTGTAAATGTCTACCATATTTCCTTACGTTATTGGAGACGTTACAAAGAGACGTTTGATAGTGATCTTAAGTTAATCCAAAAAAAGGGGGGCGTCTGCTTTATTGGCACAAAATAACATTTATTTATTTATTTTATTCGCTGTATTGTATTGGTGACAGTCTCGCTTGCTTGCTTAACTTTCCATCAGCTGATAAGCAATCAGTGTCCGGCGACAATAACATTGAACTCGCTGACTTGGAAGTAAGCTCGATACGATATCCATGGCCTAGTTGGTTTTTGTTAGTAGCATAAATGAGCTTGTCACCTTATGGCTGGATACTAAAATATCGCGGTACTGGCGTAGCTGGATAGCTACCTACCAGGCCACCGTAGCGTCTACGGGACTTTCTCCTCCCCCGTTACTAACGGAGTAACCAGCTATTCCTCCTGTGATCGCTGTGCCAAATGGACTACACAGGAGGAGGCGATCCTCCCGCGAGTAGGAAGATGTCGCAGGCGAGCAGACGGACAAGTAACTCCGGTAGCGGTAGCGGCCATGTCCCCCCCGTGCCCACCGATGTGGACTATCAGCCCCCTCCGAGTCCGCTGATGCAGGGATCGGGCCAGGCAGGGGGCTCTTCCCCGGGGCCCCCCCACCACCACCCCCACCCCCAGAGCCTGAACCTGCCCTCCCCGTCCCAGGCGACCGGTGTGTCTTCTCAGATGAAAAAGAAGAGCGGCTTCCAGATCACCTCGGTCACCCCGGCGCAGGTCAACGTGAGCACCAACAACAGCAGTCTGGCGGACGACACGGAGAGCTACGACGACATGGACGAGTCGCACACGGAGGACCTGCTGTCCTGCTCGGACATGATCGACGTGTCCGCCTCCCGGGCCACCACTGACGCCGGCGGCGCGCCCGAGAGGAGCTCCTCCGACGAGACTCTGAACAGCCTCCACGGGGTGGAGACCCCCACCGGGGTCGCGTCTCCTAACGAGCCCCTGCTGCACCCCCACGCGCTCCAACAGCCTCAGCAGCAGCAGCCGCCACCGCCGGGCGCTATGGTGAACGGCGCCGCCTATCACCACCATCAACAAGGCCACCCTCCTCCTTCCCATGGCAACCACCACCATCAACACGGACACCAACCGGACAACATGGAGGTCCCCGGGGGGGCTTCCTCTGTTGGCGGCTCGAGCTCCACTGCTGTTGGCACCGGGCTACCCAGCCAGGGTCATATGTTGACCCAGATTGGGTCAGGGACGGTGGAGAACCCTGCGATGGTGCCCCTGCCTTCAGCCACCACCACCACCTTCACCACCGCTACCCATGTCCCTCTAGGGGCAGTGGTGGAGCAATACCTGCTCCCTAGCAATGTGAGTACGAACATTATCCACGCTGTCGTCGTAGGGGGGGGCGGGGGGGTCGTGTCTTCCTACCCGGGCCCCGTGAGCTACTGCAGCCAGTTGCCGGGGGTGGGGGGGGACATGATGACCGGGGGGCCGACCACGAGCGGCGGGTACGTCCTGATGGCCTCCGCGCCCCTCGTGGTCCCCGTGCCCTCCACCACCGCCACCATCCAGACCCAGCATCCCGGGTCTCGCTTCCGGGTGGTCAAACTGGACTCCAACACGGAGCCCTTCAAGAAGGGGCGGTGGACGTGCGCCGAGTTCTACGAGAAGGAGGTGGCGGCGGCGGTCGTCACCCCCGCTGTTGCCGTGGCCCCCTCGGACCCGGCCCCCGCGGAGATGGCAGCTCCGCAGCCCTACCTGCAGAGCCAAGAGTACACCAGCCCCCCCCTGCAGATGGCCCCCCAGGAGCCTGAGGCTCACCTCGGCGGTGTGGCCCACCCTGGTCCTCTCCCTACGGCCCCCCAGGCGGCGGTGATGCCACAGGGGGGAGGGGGCGCTATGGGGCAAGTCCCCCCTGCCGCCGTGCCCCCCCAGCAGATGCTCTACGCCATGGACACCCACCCAGCCCAGCCCCAGCCGGGGTACCCCCCCCCCACACTGCTGGCCCCCCAGCCACCAGACTTCATCCAGCCGACGGCTCCTTTCCAGAGCCAGGTCCACCAGCACCAGCCCCCCCTCGTTCCCGCTGGGGGCGGGGTGTCCTTACCCGGGCTACCCCCGCTGCCCGTCAATCAGCCCCAGGGCCAGGCTCCACCCTCCCAGGCGGCCCCCACCTTTGCTCCAGCCCAGTACCATTACCCCCACCAACCCCAGCCCCCCTACGCGACCACCCTGCGCACAGACCTCCAGCCCTTCCAGCCCCTGGTCGGCAACCCCCTCCACCCCCACGGCGGACCCCTCCACCACGGCAGCATGGCTAGCCTGACCACCGCCCAGCTGGAGGACGCCAGCCAGCGGCTGCTGTTCCAGCACCAGTCCATGCTGGGGGCGGCCATGCCCAGGCAGGGGGCCGGCGGAGGAGGAGTAGGAGGAGGAGTGGGGGGGGCCGGCGCGGCCGGGATGGGGATGGCGTCGTCGACCACCACCGGCGCCGCCCTGGTGGCAGCGGCCGTGGGCCTGAGGACCCACGCTCACACTGCCCACACCGCTGCTCACGCTCACAAGGTGGCGGTGGACGGAGACGAGGACAGGTGAGGGGGGAGGAGGGGGAGGAGGAGGTGGTGGGGGAGAGGAGGAGAAGGAGGGGTGGGGGGATGATGAGGAGGAGGAGGAGGAGAAGAAGGAGGAGGAGAAGGAGGAGAGAGGTGTGGGGGAAGGAGGAGGAGGAGGAGGAGGAGGGGGGTGGGGGTCAGGCCTCTGATGGGTTAGCAGCATAGGGCTGTTAATTCTGCAATTCCAAAACAGACTGTTCTCTCCACTGTATGATGGTGTTTCCTGAACATGCAAGGCAGAGACAGATGGTTTGTCACAGAAGAACGCCTGGCAGTGTTTTCATTTGAACCATATGAGGGGAAAAAGGCCGAAATCCCTAGAATTCAACAACTGAAATCCAAGAATTAGTCAGCAGACCCGTTGTTGATATTGAAGAACTCATTGCCCCCTGTTCTGTAATGCTGAGTCACCGAGGGGGGAGGGAGGGGAAGGGAGGGGAGGGGAGAGGGGAAATAAGACCATCATGCACTGCTTTGCCCACCTCAACACATCAATCACCCTCAGAGCGAGGTCCCTGCGATCGATTCCCTCTCCCTCTCCCTCGCCTATCTATCGGATCTCTCCATCCTCACCTTTCAATCAGCCTCTCTCCTTCTCTCTCTCCCTCTCTCTCTTTATTGCCCCGTAGTGACGCTTCATGGTTTATTCATACGTTGTTGAGAGAGTACGCTGGCGTGCAAGCTATCTATCCCCCCCCCTCCAGCGCTGGCTCCATTCACTCATACTTTCCTAGTGAAGTGGCCGTCCGCCATTGTCTAAATATAGATAGATCCCGTTTTGTGGTAACCTATATTTACAGTACAATGTCCCCCTAGCAAGGCTCCTAGCCCTCCTCCAGAGTACACGTTGTTCTAAACTTTGTGTGTGTGTGAGATCCGGGTGGGGTGGGGGTGGTTGGATGGGTTTGGGGGGGGGTGTGGCGTTTACAGAAGTCAGGGTGTTCTGACTTCTTAGCGTGCTCCGTTCGGACGGGTGACGTCAGCAGAAGGCCTGGTCGGTCGGGGCTGTTTGTTGTTTCAGCTGTGGAGGGGGGCTGCTACGATACAGCGCGCGTGCTGGTCGGCGCCGTGGTCCGTGGGGGGGGGTGAGGGTGTGAGTTCTGGGCCCGGGCCAGAGGCTAGGCCCGCTGTTAGGAGCAGCAGGCCTGTTGGCTGACGGAGCAGTATTTTAGGGGGTGCTTTTTTGCTTTTTGTCAGCCTTCCACGGCACGACACCCCCCCCCCCCACACACACACACACACACACACACACACACACACTGTGACAGTTGATCCTCCTCCCCACCGCCCCCCACACCCCCCCCCCCACTCGTGTCAGATATGAGAGATTCCAACTGTCACTCTTCCTTTCTCTCACTCTATCCATTCTCTTATCCCCGCTCAGCTGTGTGTGACCTGTGTGGAATGTGTTCTGGTAATGGTTCCTCTGCCCGATGGGCTGGAAAAGTACAGAAAAGTACATGTTATTGTGTGTGTACAGTACGTGTGTACATGTACAGTATGTGTGTGTACATGTACAGTGTGTGTGTGTGTACATGTACAGTATGTGTGTGTGTGTGTGCTGATTGTACATACTGTATGTTCTTTCAGTGTTCGCCCAAGCATGTTTGTACTCTGCATCTATCTCAATCTCTCTCCCCCCTCTCTCTCTCTCTCTCCCCCCTCTGCCTCTCTTTCTCTCTCCCCCTTCTTGGTCTCTCCCCCCCCCTTTCTCTCTTTCCCTCTCTCTCCCTCTCTCTCTGTGAAAGTGAAAGGAGATTGATTGACAGGGGGGGGGGGGGGGGGGGGGGGGTGGTGTGGTGTTGCGTAAGATGTAAACAACAGATCCAGTCTGTATGTTTATTACCAGTGACGCTGTGCTTAGGAAAGACTAAAAGACTATACGTGTGTGTGTGTGTGTGTCTCTAGGCTCCTAACAGTCATCTCTATAACCATATAACATATATCTATAACCATATAATATATCTCTATAACCATATAACATATCTCTATAACCATATAACATACATCTATAACCATATAACATATATCTATAACCATATAATATATCTCTATAACCATATAACATATCTCTATAACCATATAACATATCTCTATATAACCATGTAATATCTATAACCATATAACATACCTCTATAACCATATAACATATCTCTATAACCATATAACATACCTCTATAACCATATAACATATCTCTATAACCATATAACATACCTCTATAACCATATAACATACCTCTATCACCATATAACATATATCTATAACCATATAACATACCTCTATAACCATATAACATACCTCTATAACCATATAACATATCTCTATAACCATATAACATATCTCTATAACCATATAACATACCTCTATAACCATATAACATATCTCTATAACCATATAACATATCTCTATATAACCATGTAATATCTATAACTTATATCTATAACCATGTAATATAACCATATATAGGTTTTGGTGAGTAGTTATTTGTACAGGAGGAGACAGTACAGGTGAAGATGTCTCATCTCCAGTAGATGTCATGTTTGGGCCCTGTCCCTCCAACCCTTTATACTAACAACTTTATTTCCCAAAATAAAGGCAAAAATCAAACAACGAAGCACAAGAGCCTGACTTCTGGCACAGAAAATGACTCTGCACATCATGAACCTCCTGTAGTAGTCAGAGTTAGGTCTCTACACTGAAGCGTTGTATTCATGAACCTTTATTGGCTCAGTGTAGAGACAGACAGACAGGTACAGTACAGACAGACAGGTGCAGTAGAGACAGACAGGTACAGTAAAGACAGACAGGTGCAGTAGAGACAGACAGGTACAGTACAGACAGACAGGTGCAGTAGAGACAGACAGGTACAGTACAGACAGACAGGTACAGTAGAGACAGACAGGTACAGTAAAGACAGACAGGTGCAGTAGAGACAGACAGGTACAGTACAGACAGACAGGTACAGTAGAGACAGACAGACAGGTACAGTACAGACAGACAGGTACAGTAGAGACAGACAGACAGGTACAGTACAGACAGACAGGTACAGTACAGACAGACAGGTACAGTACAGACAGACAGGTACAGTAGAGACAGACAGGTACAGTAGAGACAGACAGACAGGTACAGTAGAGACAGACAGACAGGTACAGTAAAGACAGACAGACAGGTACAGTAGAGACAGACAGGTACAGTAGAGACAGACAGGTACAGTACAGACAGACAGACAGGTACAGTAGAGACAGACAGACAGGTACAGTAGAGACAGACAGACAGGTGCAGTAGAGACAGACAGGTACAGTATAGATATTTATATTGTTGGTGTTTACCAGACGCCGTCATCCAAAGCGATACATTTGTCTAAGTAAGTGAATCATCTATCTATCAGGCATAGCAAGAAAAAGTAATCTATGCTCTGACCAGGGGCCATTGATATAGATATACTGTATATCAATACATTGTATAGATGGCATAGCGATGTCTCTGTATTTCCTCTGCGCTAGAAGGTCAGGGGTCAGATGATTTAAGATGCAGGCAGCATAAAGACTCTGTGGCTAGTGTTGCAAAGGCCTCTGGGACGTGTAGTACAGGACACCGTGGCCTGGATCAGTGTGTTGTGTTTAATACATACTATATGTTTTTAGGGCATTCTACTTTATTAGGATAGAGAAAGTATAGATTGACAGGATGGATGGGTGAGAGAGAGAGAGAGGAGGGATGACATGCAGGATGTGTCGGCAGCCAGAATCGACCCGGGGGGGAGACCCGACCCTGGTGCTACGCCACGAAGCGCCCCCCGTGTTGTGTGTTGTTTGGTCTGACTGGAGGATCCTGTCCCATCAGTTGAGGGATGAGGAGCTGTTCTGAGGTGGAGTTCTGAGGTGGTGTGGTTGACATGTGTGTTCTGGTTTATTGACAAATCGTTAGCTTACTTGTCATCTGAGCTGTCATCCGTCACTTTGTTTATACTGCTTATACTTATTGTTATTGGCTGCGGTGTCAGGAACAGAAGCCTATAGGAATGTTACTCTCTTACACTCCTCCTGTAACTTGAGCTGCTCTGATAAGGAGTGTGCTGCTGGGTGACTTCCTGTGGTTATATAATCTGATTCTGAATCTGAAACACCTGTACAGGGCTGCTCATGATGATGATGATGATGATGATGTTGTAAGGCTAATGATGCTCCAGGGTCCAGTTGTTCAAAACTTTTAATCTTGGTCAGAATGATCCGGAATCTTTTTTGCTGTCCAGGATCAGATCAAGCTGGCTGATTTCCCTCTCTATGACTCAAAGCCAGCCAGATACAGTGGGGGAAATAAGTATTGACTTTCCTGTTTCATCCCACTTTATTACACAAAACATTATTTTACATACAGACTTTAATGTTGAGATTTCTTGTCTGAATTGTTTGAGTTAATACCGAAGTCTGGTGCCAATTTCACTTGAATAGGCTCATTGGAAATACATTTACTGGACAAAATGTTGATGTGTTCAATACTTATTTCCCCCACTGTAGATCTGGTCCTGGAAAGCAAAAAAGAATCAGGATCATTCTGATCCAGATTAAACGTTTTTGAACAACTGGTGCTCAGGTGTAGGGGTTGGGACATGGTAAAGGCCTTGTGGACAAAGGCATGTCATGTGATAGGGACACTTTTTATTGCACTCTGATTATGATAACCACAGCTCTGAGAACGAGGACGATAGCCTCGGCGAATGACGGCATTTCAAAACGTCACCTCTCAAATGGTCTGTGACTCGGGACACTGTAAAGCAAGAGAGGCTTAAGACGCTCTTAAGACGCTCTTTAGCGACACCTACTGGCCAAAGAAACTTCTACTTCAAGGACTCTTGTCTAGGCATAATAATCATAATCATAATCATAATAATAATAATACATGCCATTCAGGTGACGCTTCTATGCAAAGCGACTCATGTCAGTCAGTTCATACATTCTTCAATATATATAGTACTCTACCAATGAGGCCCTCAGGCCTGCTTGTCTGAATCATGAATGCTCCGTCTGTGATGGCTGGTTGGATAACCCACCTGTCACACCATGCGCCTCAGGCTCGCTATTCCAGTTTCTCTCTCGGGATGCAGGAGCACACACACACACACACACACACACACAGGTTTTCCGCTCGTGAGAAGAGAACCGAAGATGTACTACTCTTGATGGGAATAAGCACCCTGAAAAGATGTTGCTGGATTGCCGCAGGGAGAAATAGAACAGCCGGTCCCAGTCAGTCAGGGACATGAAGTTATATAGGGAAGTTATATAGGGAAGGGGGGGGGGAAGTCTGCCAAGTTTTCTTTTCCGGAAATGAGTACCTATGCTTCTATGCAGACATGTTCAAGAGGGAAAGGTGGGTGGAGGGGAGGGAGAAAAACAGAAAATATTGATGGTTTTTCAATACAGGACCTGAAACCTACATTTGAGTGAAACATGTAAAAAAAAAAAAAAAAAAATTGTATTGAGCAGAGCAAAACTAAAATACTTGACAACTCTACTACAGAGTGTGTTTTTAGTGTAGCTTGATTTTAACATGGTTCTGAGAAAACATGTCGTTTTTTGTTAACAGTCTGAAAATGCCTCGCATATCATGGAAACGCTAGGCACAGCATTCACAACTCCCACTGGACTAGTTCTCATTGCAGGTATTAGACATATTAAGGTTTATTAGTTTTTTGCCCTAATTTGACCATTGTATGCACATGAAAGCCTGGGGGGTATTCCATCAATGTCGCTAACGGAAAATCTAGGCTTATTTCGCTAAATCTCGCGAGGCCTAGATTTTCCTTTAGTGACATTGATGGAATACCCCCCTGGTTTGCGCAGGGCAGCAGAGAGCTGATTGGCTGCTGTGACATTGATGGAATACCCCCCTGGTTTGCGCAGGGCAGCAGAGTGCTGATTGGCTGCTGTGACTGAGTCATCTAGCCCAGTGGTGTTTAATAACCAGGCTGGTGGTGTCGGAGCTGCTGGGAGCTCTGTGCTGCTCCTGGTTACAAGACTGACTCCAGGTCAGAAGAACTATCGCTTTTATTACCTGAGATAATGGAAAAACTCAGCATGCAGAAAGTGTTTGGGAAACCACTGGTTTTATTGAGAACATTTTGTTTTCCATGGCATGTAGTTGCCTAATCCGTCCAGCAGATGGCAGCATCGGCTCATCTGGGCCACAGTTTTTATGTAACCCATAAAAAGCTGCTTTGCGTGTCACCGGTCGTAAAAACGTGTTTCCTCATGGTGTCTCTCTCTCGCCTTCGCTTCCCTCTCATTTGCACACAGTTGGAAAACAGCTCCTGTGTGCCAATGATGTCACCTTATTATTAGTTTGTGTGTGTGTGTGTGTGTGTGTGTGTGTGTGCGCGTGTCTATATATAGGCCCCCATGTCTCCTAAGTGTGTTGACTGAGTGTGTTGTTGATGCTTGGTCAATGGGGCCATTGTTCATGTTGAGGTGTTTTATGGTATTGCTTGTGTCAGCTCCTTATTGCCCCCTTCTCCCCCTCTCCCCCTCTCCTCCTCCCTCCTCCTCCTCTCCCCATCCTCTCCTCCCTCGCCCCCCCCGTCCTCTCCCCATCCTAGGGACATGTCACTGTAGCGTACATAGAGTCCTTTCCCCCGATGTGTGGGCTAGATGAAAGGATCAAGGCCGTCATCTGAACACGCCTCTATAAGCTCCAATCGCTGATCGCCGTCCTAACGTCCTACCACGTTGACATGGAAACCACTGCTCCTCTGTTTCGATTGGCTGTCGTAAAAAAACACAGTGTTCTTAAACTAAGTCGTGTTTGGATGTCAAAACCAAAACACACACCATCTCTAGTATCAACACACAGCGCGTTGTATGAAGAGAGTGTGTCCTCAAACCCCCCCCCCCCCACTGTGATCTGGCCAGGGCTCCCACAGACTGATGTCACCACAGGGTGGGGGTGGGGGGTTGCTATGGCGAGGTGTACAGGGTGGGGGGGGCTGTGGGGGGGGTTGGCAGGCGTCACGTTTGCTAGCCTTGTGCCCTCCACACGAGGAGTCTTGAGGAAGGATGCGCAAGCTGGAGAAGGGGTGTGTGTGTGTGTGTGAGCACAGGGGTGTGGAGAGGAAGTAATGTTTTAAAGAAAAGGATCTGCCTGTGTCTCAGGGGCTCGACTGTGGAGGAGGAGGATGAGGAAGAGGAGGAAGAGGAAGAGCGGCAGAGAGGTCTGGTTTTAACCGGTCATGCCCAACCCCTCTCTGATTCTCTCTCTCTCTCTCTCTCTCTCACACACACTCTCATTCTCTCTCTTTGTCTCTCTATCACACTTCTCAAAGTGCAGAGGAATCTTAGGGATCCATATACAGACACACACACACCCACAGTATAATACATATGATGGACACACACACACACACACACACACAGACAGCATAATACATATGATGCACACACACACACACACACACACACACACACACAGAGTATAACCCACTCCCCTCGCGTGAGAATGGCTCAGTGTCATTTGAACACGCCTTCAGACATCGATGTTGCGGCAGTCACAGACACACACACACACACACACACACACACACACACACACACACTGACACTGACAAAGAGATGACATCGCCACTCTCCTGCAGTGCATGCTGGTCCAGCCAGCAGAGGGCAGCAGCCGTGTTTAAACACTCCGCCCTCCTCCCTCCTGCTCACCAACTGCCAAACATTCCAGAACTCTCACCACCTCCAGTGTTCCAAGTGTTCTATGTGGTATTCTACCTAGCAACAACACTCTGATTGGCTACAAAATGAAGCATCTTTTTAATGCGTTTTCGGTTAATATAAAGTCACCCTTGGCAGGGGGGTCTTTTGACTGATGTTGGTAAAATTAAACACTTTTGCAACGACGGACGGAGCAGAGAAGCGTACGTTAATAATCAATAATGTTCGACTCTGTTCTAGTCCACTGAGCGTTTCAACCTTACTGTATTATTGAACGCACCCCGCCCCACTGTACATGGTTGGATACTGCATAGCCTATATTTATGAATGGGACTATGGTCGACGTGTGATGGATTTTCATATTTTGCAGGAATACACACGCACGCACACACACACACACACACACACAGACAGGTACACAAACGTGCTCACACACACACACACACACACACACTGGTACACAAACGTTCCCCCTCTATCTCTCTCTCTCACACACACACACACACACACACAGGTACACAAATGTTCCCCCTCTGTCTCTCACACACACACACACACACACACACACACACACTGGTACACAGTCATTCCCTCTCTTACACGTACCCTCACAACAGGCCTCTGCTTCACTGCTGGAGAGGAAACATGATGAGAGAGACACATACACAGAGAGAGAGAGGGAGAGGGAGAGAGAGAGAGAGAGAGAGGGAGGGAGGGAGAGAGAGAGACAGAGAGAGAGGGAGGGAGAGAGAGGGAGGGAGAGAGAGACAGAGAAAACGAGAGACACAGAGGGAGAGAGAGAGACACACACAGAGAGAGAGAGAGAGAGCCTCAGCATGACTTATGCTGACATAACAGATGGAGAGAGAGAGGGATGGAGGGAGGGATGGAGAGCAGAAAAACAGACCTCTGAGTGGCAATACATCTGCCAGCCAAATCAGAGGAGTCCCCTCTTATACAACCCTAAATCCTACAGTACCCCCCAGTCCCCCCCCCCAACAAGAAAAGACACGACAACACTCCTATGGTCACCATGGCAACCCATTCAGCCCTGTGTGAGTGTGTGTGTGCTGTTACGTAACTCAACTAATATGTCAGTGTGATGGATGAGTGCTTTGTGATGAGGTGGTGTGTGTGTGTGTGTGTGTGTGGGGGGGGGGGGAGTACAGGGGTTTCTTGGTTAAACACATTCTATTCAGTCCCGTCTCTGTTTGTGTATTTGCATTTGGTTGCTCTGGCCAAGGAGACCAACACGGCCCCCTAGGGACACTGGTGGGGAGGGGGGGCCAGAGGGAGAAAGGCTGACCGCTGTAGACACTGGTGGTGGAGGTCCTGTAGACCAGAGGAGGCTGGCAGAGGTAGACCAGGGGAGGCTGGTAGAGGTAGATCAGGGGAGGCTGGTAGAGGTAGATCAGGGGAGGCTGGCAGAGGTAGACCAGGGGAGGCTGGCGGAGGTAGATCAGGGGAGGCTGGTAGAGGTAGATCAGGGGAGGCTGGTAGAGGTAGACCAGGGGAGGCTGGCAGAGGTAGACCAGGGGAGGCTGGTAGAGGTAGATCAGGGGAGGCTGGCAGAGGTAGATCAGGGGAGGCTGGTAGAGGTAGACCAGGGGAGGCTGGCAGAGGTAGACATGGATCGGAGGACAGGCTCATGGAATGATACTGTTCCTCAGTCTGTTCCATGCAGTTGTCCCCCCTACCCCTCCTATCCCATGAGGGCCCAGTTGTTGTGTTATGGGGGGGGGGATTTGCTGGGTGGACCACACACTGTACCCAGAAAGAGGGGCCGCTAATTGACCCCCTGCCCCCCCCACCCCCACACTCAAACGGCACAATGAAGTGAGGCGGAAGGGTTATTCACACTCGGCTGGCTGTCTTTGTGAGGGAGGGAGGGAGGGAGGGAGGGATGGGGAGGAGGGGAAGGGGTGAGGGAGAGAGAAACAGTTGCCCTTCTCTCTCCTGTCCCTTCTAGAACTCTCTCCCTCTCCACGAGAAAACGCTACGATTCTCTCTCTCTCTCCTCCCTGTCCTCCCCCTCTTAAATCACTGTCTCTCAACTGTATTTCATTTCTCCTCCCTCTCTCTCTCTCTCTCTCTCTCTCTCTCTGCCCTTTTCAGTTTTTCCCCTCTTCCTAGAAGAGGCTAGGGGGGGAGGGGGGGGCGGGGGTAGTGTAGCTTACACAACTAAAGTCTGCACGCAAGCTTGTTATGGTGTTCTTATAGAGAAGCGGGGAGTATTGCACTTAGGGTTTGGGTTTTTTTAGGACGGGAAGTGAGAGGTCGCCCGCTGTTAGCCGTTTTTCTCGCTCCCGCGCTCCTCTCCGTGCTAGCGTGCGAACACTAATTCTGAGCGAGCGACCCCGGTCGTCCCGTTTGTTTCGTTCTGTCCATCGATCTGTTTTCTTTCTCTCCTCCGGCGCGTCGTCGTCTGAGCCTCTCTCCCGGCGCGTCAGTGGCGAGGCGGCCATCTTGTGTAAACTGTGCCATTGGGGGTGCGGCAAGGAGGAGGAGGAGGGAGTAGGAGGCCATTTTGTTTTTTGGTTGTTCTCTTCTCTAACGGTTTCCTCGTCACAACCAGGGGGTTGGTTTTCTCGGGAAATGGCGGAGGATGGGAGGGGTTCACCGAAGCCTGAATGTCCCTGGAGTCGTCACCTCCGTGGAGTGGCGTGATGGTGGGGGTGGGGGTGGGGGTGGTGGCGTGTTTTCAGACAAAAGCGTCATATCTTACTGGGGATAGGCCGCCTCTTCTTCTTCTGTCTAAAAGGCTAAATATGGAGGTTCTCCCAGACGGTGTCATAATACATTATATGTGTCATTCAGCTGACGCTTTTACCCAAAGCCACTTACATTGCAGTGAGTGCGTATATTCTTTCAGTACATATGGTCCCAGCAGGAATCGGACCCACAACCTAAGTGTTGTTAGCGCCACGCTCCACCAACTGAGCCACAGAGGACCACACCATCGGCTCACTGTGCACAACGCTAGCGTGTGTGAGAGCGCTAGCGTGTGTGAGAGCGTTAGCGTGTGTGTGTGTGTGTGTGTGTGTGAGAGACCCCCACGGCGATGTTCTAATGAGTCGTTTAGGGATTAGCGGTCGTTACATAACAGAGAACATCCACAAGCCAGAAACGAGGAGTCGATATCAAATCGGGATTTGGCACGACAGTGTGTGTGTGTGTGTGTGTGTGTGTGTGTGTGTGTGTGAGAGAGAGAGACTTGCATCTAGGCATAAACAGGAATTCTGGAGCAGCTCCCAGTTTCCGTGTTTTCATTACGTCAATTCGTTCTGCATTCCGAGCCTTGTTGTGTTTAGACGCAGTCCAAGAAACAGATCGGAACAGATTAATTAACCGTCCTACGGTGCATCTATGCATTACCATTGAGATCGGGTCATATCTAGGTCATCTATACATGCACACGCACACACACAGGCACACGCACGCACGCACACACGCAGTGCAGCCAAGGAAGTAAGTTTATGTATAATGAATGAACGCTGCTATTGGCTGAATAGAGGGTATGGCATCCTCTGTGATTGGCTGGAGCATACATTCGCCCCTAGATGTTGACCTCAGGTCATTTTAGCGTTACCCCCCCCCCCCTCCTCCCCCCTGCTGGTAAAGGGTTACGATCGGGAGGGGGGGTCGGCGGGGGGGGTTGGGATGTGGTCCTAGATCTGTGCATTGTGGGAGTCTTCTACCTGCCGTGTGATTGGTAGGCGCATGGGCGAGACTCTAATCTGCTTAAACGTCTACCTCTGATGTCACAGGCAGTCGCCCCACCCGTCGTCAACCGAACTGTATTTGTCATCTGCCACGGACACACACAGCCCATTGGTCTGGACGAAAATATTCTCCTAAGCACACACACACACACACACTCGCACGGCTACAGAGTGTAGAGAGGACAGAGTAGCGCCTAGCCTCCACTCAGCAGCTTTAGTCTCTCTCACACACACACACACACACACACACACAGCCTTTCACTGTCACTGTCAGGTCATCACCTCTATTCCAAACGTCTGTTGTCCTCCGTGTCAGTTAAACGCTGTCAGCATAAAAACAGTCACAAAACCAGGTGAGCGCACAGCGGCTGCCGGTATCCGTGGTGATCCGGAGGTGAGTTGGGAAGGAAGGGGGTGTTGTTGTTGTCCTCCTCGAGGTCCGTTGGTTTGTTTGTTGGCATGTTTGTTTGTTTGTTTGTTTGAATGTTTGTGCAGCTAAAGTGAGAGTCACAACAACAACAACAACAACAGCAGATGAGGGAGCTGGGAAGGGGCTGGGCGACTCAACGCTTCCCTGTGTCGGCCATTTTCTATCCTCCGACTCGCGCCTGACCCGCCATCTTTGACCAAGCTTGGCGGGAGGGGAGGGGAGGGGGGCGAAGGGAGGAGAGGGGAGGAGAGAAAAAGGGGGAGGGCAAGCCAGGGAGTCCCTCTCTTTTCCTTTGTTCTAAAGCATTACTTCTTGGTACTGCTCTTTTCAGGGTGTGTGTGTGTGTATGTGTATGTTTATGTGTGTGTGTGTGTGTGTGTGTGTGTGTGTGTGTGTGTGTGTGTGTGTCTGTGTGTGTCTGTGTGTGTCTGTGTGTGTGCTTGTGCGTGTGCGTGCGCCTGCCTGCTGGCTTGTTCGTGTGACACGGATGCGCTGATGCGGAGTGTGTGTGTGTGTGTGTGTGCGCATGTCTGTGAGGGTGCGAGTGTGTGACTGTAGCATGGTCGCACGTGAGCTTAGCTGATCATGTGTGTGTGTGTGTGTGTGTGTGTACATCTGTGCGCACACACGTGTGTGTGTGTTTATCCAAGAGAGCTGATGAGAAGTGACAGGATGTCCACAAGCTCATGAAGGTGTGTGTGTGTGTGTGTGTGTGTGGACAGCTCTGTTCTAGTATACAACACCTCTGGTCCAAGAATGATATCTCTCCTCTCCTCTCCCCCTCCCCTCCCCTCTCCTCTCCTCTCCTCTCCTCTCCTCTCCTCTCCTCTCCTCTCCTCTCCTCTCCTCCTCCCCTCCTCTTCTCTCCTCTCCTCTCCTCCTCCCCTCCCCTCCTCTCTTCTCCTCTCCTCTCCTCCTCCCCTCCTCTCCTCTCCTCTCCTCCTCCCCTCCTCTCCTCTGCTCTCCCAAACAGAAGAGAGGATGAAACTCACTCAGCAACAGCAGGGAGAGATGGATGACGTGGGGGGGGGGCAGGCCTTAGGAGGGGGGGCGGGCCTTAGCAGTTCAGCCTCCCGCGCGCTGGCAGGGGTGTGTGGTCGAAAGCGGCTCATCCCATTGGACGAATCCCCCCTAATCTCTCCTGACAGTTTACATAACGGTCACGTGACCCGTTAAGAGAGTGACATCATGGTTTAAACCCCCCCCACCCTCTCTCTCCTGTTCTCCTGGCCAATCGCCTGCCAGTCTATATATGATGCAAGGAGGGGGCTCGATGGGTGGGTGGGGGCGGGGGGCGCGCACTCAGGCAGGCGCGTGCCCGTTTACACACACACACAAACATACACACACACACACACACACACAGACATCCTCATCCCCATCCCAGGTCCCTTTTGTGCCTCAGCGCTCGCCAGTAGAGCACGCTCGCCCGTAGAGAGGATCAGGGGGGCCAGGGTCGAAGGGCGTGGGTCAGTCAGACCGAGTGGTGCTCTCTCTCTCTCTCTCTCTGTGTGCGCGTGTGTGTGTGTATATTTTTTTAGGAGGGGTGGGGGGGTTAGGGTAGGTGGGGTGCGTGCGTGCGTCGTATGTGCGTTTCGGCGGAGAGGCGTCAATGAGAGAGTGGTGGCCGCCGGCTGCTCGCGGGGCGGTGTTCCCGCCTGACAGGGACGACATGGCCCTGAAGCTGCTCTTCTGGGAGCTGGAGAAGCATCTGAAGAGGTAACCGCGGCGATGGCCGTGGCCATCCTTATTATGGGGTTGGGGTTGGGGCGTAGCAGTGGGCGCTTAGATCCACGGGGCGGCGGCGGCGGTGGAGGGGTTAAAGGGCGGTGAGGTGAGGTGACTGAAGGAGCTGTAGGAGAGCTTTTCTGCTGACTGTGAGTCCTACTAAGTCCTCCTCAGGCTGGCTGGCTCCATCTGGGTGACGTTAAATCACACTGGACTGTTGTAGATTTGTTGTAGATGATGTTTCAGATGTCAAATGTTCCCCTCAGGGATCAATAAAGTATCTGTCTATCTATCTTATCTGTCTATCTATCTATCTGTCTGTATCTACTTCTATCTAATCTATCTTATCTGTCCATCTTATTTACCTATCTATCCATCTTATCGGTCTATCTATCTACCTATCTATCTGTCTGTATCTACCTCTATCTATCTATCTTATCTGTCTATCTATCTATCTGTCTGTATCTACCTCTATCTAATCTATCTTATCTGTCCATCTTATTTACCTATCTATCTGTATCTGTCTATCTATCTATCTATCTATCCCTCTATCTATCTATCTATCCATCTATCTATCCATCTATCCATCTATCTATCTATCCATCTATCTATCTATCTATCAATCTGTCTATCTATCCATCCATCTCTTTGTGCTGTAGCCTGGTGGGAGATCAGGGTGTTGTTTACGATGCTGTGTGGTGCCGTTGTGCCCCACCCCTTCAAACTTCTGATGCTCCTCTGTGGCTCGGTTGGTACAGCATGGTGCTGACAACGCTTAGGTTGTGGGTTCGAGTCCCACTGGGACCATATATACAAAAAAATGTATGCACTCTAAAAGCGTCAGCTAAATGGCATATTTTATTTAGTTTTTAGTTTTTTTTTTACTTCTGTCTGTTTTGGGGGTCAGCATAATACCTCCTGCTGTAGCCTACGTTAGTTTATTGGACTTCAAATGTGTTCGTATACTAGAAAAGGGTTGAAGTGTCGTGACTCGTGAAGTCAGTGGTTTCTAGGTCAGGTTTTTTATCCCACCACACCTCTAATTTAGAATTTAGAAAGCGTACTTGGGGATTCAGTATCTCAGCAGGGAATATATGTGCATGAAATTGCTCTACTTGCCAACAACAAACCCTCTGCCCAACCAGAGGCAGTCCTGCCAAGGTGCATCACCTGAGCCTGGGTATGTGATGTTGTAGGAATGCCTGTAAGCCTCGGGGAATAGCAGTTTGTGCACGCACATGTATGCAAGGTTCTTCTCTCAATTGGAGTCAGTCTTAGAGTTCATCACTGTGATGTAAACATGGGGGTTGGCGACTAGTCTGTAACCACGTGACGATATACTGGACATGAGCAGAGACAAAGGGCCGTGTCTCGCTATGGGAGTCAGGGGAGGCTGGTGGAGGCAGAAATCGGAGGATGGGCTCATTGGTGTAATGCATGGAAGGACAGAATGCTATCAAACGTGTGTGTGTGTGTGTGTGTGTGTGTGTGTGTGTGTGTGTAGGGTACCATCCATCATTCCGTTCCATGCATTACAGTGACCCCGTCCTCCATTGTTCTACCTCCACCAGCCTCCACCGATACCCACCCATCCCCACTTTACATTGTAGGAAAAACATCACGTTATCGTCTATCTCAATCCACCGAAGCCTGAACACTGACCAGTTCCCAGGTTACCATGGCGATATCCCAAGGCTATCAAGTCCTCCTAGCAGCCAGCTTGACCACTGTTGTGTAACCACAACAAGCAGCCGATTATACCCCCGCCATGACCTCCTCCTTCTCCTCCTCTTCCTCCTCAGGCCATCTCTCTACCACTGTACCAGCGCTACAGTCCCAGTACAAACCTGCGGCCTCTGAATGGCTCAGTCCTGACCCTAACCCAGCCCTGAGGACAGATATAACAACACTAAGATACTTAGAGCATGAGAGAGTTGACTGAGAGGAGCTCATGTCCCAGGTTAAAGGTCAAAGAACGTAGCAAGGTTGGAGGGGGTGAGGGGGGGGGGGGGGGGTCTTAAAGACATGAATAGAGGTAAGGCCGTGGCCGGTTCTGGTCTAAAAACATATTTAAATGGACCCCAAAATGTTCCTTCAAAGGGTTCCCCTATGGCAACAAAAGGAGAACCCATTTAGAACCTTCCTTTTCTGAGTGTGTAGTCATTGGAACTGACTGAAGTCCAACCTCGACGACGTCCCATTGTTCTGTGTGTTCATTGTTGTGGTGCTGATGCAGTGCCCTTCCCTTATCAGCCCCCAACCAGACCACTAGCCCACTCCTCCTCATTTTCCGAGAGAGACTGAGAACAAAGGTCTTAAACTAGGACAAGCACTGATGAAAAACAACATGCTAAAATGCTGAAGAATTAAAGAAAAAAGTCAAATTGACCACCTTTGTCAGACCGATGTACAGTGCCCAGCGGGACAGCATTGTTATCTTTGTTCGACTCCCAAATGTTTGGATTTGAAATCAAACGGCTACTATGAGGTCACAGTAGAGATTAAAGACATTCAAAACTAAACACTTTTTGTTAAAAATAGTCCATCTATTTCAGGGCACAAACAGTAATGGGACAATTGGCTTGACAGGGGGTTTCTGGTAAGTGAGCTGCTTTGGGTATGTTTACCTGCCGTTCTAACTGGCTAACTTAGTTGATGATGTAACTGCTGACCGCAGCAGCAGATGAATCCTGAGGTGTACAGAAACATCTTGTTACATTTACATTTTGGGCCATTCAGCAGACGCCTTATTCCAAAGCGACTTACAATCAATGCATTTGACTAAGTAAGTGAATCATCAATCCACCAGTCGTTGCAGGAAAAGTAATCTAGCTCAGGCCAGCGACCATTGGCAGTCGTCGTGCTAGAAGAACTTTAAAAAAATATATAATATAGACACTGGAGAAACAGTACAAGGGGGTAGTAGATGTCTCAGGAGAAACAGTATTGGGGGGGGGAGGGGCAGGTGTCTCTGGAGACAGTGCAGGGGGGTAGTAGATGTCTCAGGAGAGACAGTATTGGGGGGAGCAGGTGTCTCTGGAGACAGTGCAGGGGGGTAGTAGAGGTCTCAGGAGAAACAGCATTGGGGGAGGGGCAGGTGTCTCTGGAGACAGTGCAGGGGGGTAGTGGATGATAGAGTAGATCTTGTCTGCTTGAGTGCAAGCAAATGCCTCCAAATGTAACCTCATAGTAATTGTTTGATTTCAGATACGTACGCAGGGCATAGTACAGCATATGGCATCAATGAACTTGGGATCTAGAGAATTTGTGAGTTCGATCCCCGGCCGAGTCATACCAAAGACTATAGAAATGGTACCCGATGCCTCCCTGCTTGGCACTCAGCATTAAGGGTTGGATTGGGGGAAAGGCCCTGCGACATACCAGCGTCATGTCCAGGGGGGTGTACTTGTACATCAAGCCGCCTCACGCTACGGAAACAGGAGATAGGCTCCTTCCTTCCAAACCACCCTCAAGACCGCCAGGACCAAGCTCCGGACCTGGGGTGATGGGGCCTTTTCAACCGCAGCCCCGTCCCTCTGGGACGCCCTCCCCAACCACATCAGACAGGCCAACACCCTGCCAACATTTAAACAGACCCCACCAAAACCCACCTCTTCTTCACCAGTTAACCCTCTCCCCCTCCCCTTCCCATGTGTCCCCAGCACTACCTCAATTAGGCCCCTATACTTTCTTCTATTTACCTTTTGTTTCTTTTTATTATTACTACTCGATCTTTTCAGTTTGTAAAGCGTCTTTGAGTGTCTAGAGAAGTGCTATATAAGTCTAATGTATTATTATTATTATTATTATTATTATTATTAGGCTCCAGAACCATCTCAGGGTTCTCAAGGCTACTTGAGGTCATGTCCTAGTCACGCACACCACAGTGACACGTTGCCCAATAGGCCTTCGTGCCCAAACAAGTTTTTTGCTAAAACCTCAAACAGTCAAATCAATTAGTTCTCTATTCAGCATCTCTATTGACCCAATTGGAAATGTGTGTGTCGCTCCATCAAGTCAATACGCACATTGTAAAGGTATGTAAAGCATGCTAACACCCTCAACTTCCCCGCCTTGTGGTTAGCCTCGCAGCTACCTTTGTCACCATGGCGCCAGCCAAGCGCATCATTGTCAACACAGCGCTATAGAACACCCCCGGGGCAGTGACCACACCTAAAGAATGCCAATGGAAAGTGATTTAAATGTTTTTACATTTTAACCATTCAAGCAGATGCTTTTAACCAAAGCGGTTTACAGTTAGAGATTACAGGGACAGTCTCCCTGGAGTAATTTAGGGCTATGTATGGGGGGGGCGGGGGGGCGC
Organism: Nansenia antarctica; assembly: GCF_963989245.1. Taxonomy (NCBI): domain Eukaryota; kingdom Metazoa; phylum Chordata; class Actinopteri; order Argentiniformes; family Microstomatidae; genus Nansenia; species Nansenia antarctica. Next base: position 38,890,466 of record NC_137679.1, on the reverse strand, counting down.
ACGCACACTAGTGGTGGTGTTCCCAGGTGGGATTTGAACTCATGACCTGATCACCAGTCCAACTCACTGATCACCCTTTGGTGGCACCAACGCTACCCACTACTACTAAACCTGTCCATAGGAAGCTCAGAGGAGGATGGCGAATGGGTTTTGATGGGTCATTGAATGCTGATGAGGGACAGTGGAGGTGTGAGGCTTGTTAGAGCATAAGAATGGATCACTGACATTTCCTGATCACTGATGATTCCAGGTCTCGCCCCTTTCTACCTGTAAGCGGTTTCTGTCTGTCTCTCTCTATCACTGCCAATATACAAACAATCTGTCAATGACGTAAGCAAGGAGGAGGGCTGTCGCTCAGGAGGTAGACCCCGCGTCTAATGATCACAAGGTCGGCAGTTCGATCCCCGGCTGGCCACGTGTCGAAGTGTCCTTGGGCAAGACACTGAACCCCAAATTGCTCCCAATGAGCGGGCTTGCGCCTTGCATGGTAGCTTGCCGCCATTGGTGTGTGAATGGGTGAATGTAAATCGCTTTGGAATACGGTGTTATATACGTGCAGTCCAGGACAGCTACCATACCCTGGTTACTCTGGTAACCAATGTTTTGAATGTGTCACTGAATATTATAATAGATCAATGGATTACCAAATAATCACTTGGCCAAATGACACAGGGCTTGGACTCAGGTGACTAACTGGATATATAGGTGGAGGAAGGGAGGATGAGAGTTTCATGTCTCTGAATATCATTTCTTCTTTCTTTGATGCGAGTCCTCTTCCACTCTGAGTATTTGCAACCCTCTCGCTTTTTGGCTCGAATAGCACTCAACTCACTCATCACATTATCATGTACAACTCTAGTCTTTGCCAAACGACTGTTTCCCTTTCAGTTATTCACTCACTATCAGTAGGCAACTGTTTATACTGGCATCCTCCCGTGATTGGCTCACTGAGAACAGAATGTTCCCAGATCACTCAGCCAATCCGAGACTAATAATGGATCAACGGTTCTCGGGCGCTGATGAGACAAAAGGATCTTATAGTCGGAGCTGACTGTGACTTTATAATATTTAGATCATTTAACTTATCTGTTGCCCGTTTGCCTTTTAATTACTATATGTATATATTGTTCTTATATATTTCTTATTGTGGGCTATATTATTCTTATATAGGCTAAGTAACTCATAAATAAGTCAAACACGACGAAACAGCAGAGAGATGCGCTCATACAAAGGGCAACTGTTTAGATTATGAGATGTTTACTAGTTTAATCCTTTCAATTAATCACGTGGTTTATTTTCTTATACAAGTAGTATTTATGATGGTTTCGAAGCCATATCGTTTGATATTAGTATTAGAAGCTGATAGTAGATTCTGTAAAACAGTATTTCGGTAGTACGGTGTTGTAGCGTAATGTCATTGAAACTACCGAGGTAGTTTATTGGTGTTTGATGGTTTTAGGCAACATTAGCTACTGCTGTAATTGTGTTGTAGTCTTTCTATGTGAACCAGTTTGGTGTCGAAACATGGTACCACAGTAACCGACAGGTGGAGGCATTGTTGCACATAGCGGACTGGTTCTAGAGACCCGACCAACATTCCCACACCTGCCACAGACTTTCAGCGCATCTCAAATACAGTCAAAACAACATTCTTTCCCCTTCACCTTCACGCCTCTACACGTCTGGACACCATTGCGGTTCCTCTGTGTTATACCTCGGCGTAAGATTACAGTATTATAGTATCAGGCTAATATCTCATATGCAAGATTAGGCTGAAGTTGTGGCAGTTGTCAAATGCTTTAAATGTGTGATTTTAAAAAAAAAATACAATGTCCTGCTCGTTTTTTTTCTCCCTTTCGGGCTTCTATCTTCTATGTTGGCGATGTGGTGTTTGAGTCGCTGGGTTGGACTACGTCGTGAAGCACAAGTTGTGCCCCAGGTGGAGGCGTTCCCGTTTCCGCATAGATTATTATAATGATTTAGCTCTCCGCCAATCGCGTTACCGTTTCCGCATAGGTTATTATAATGCTTTAGCTCTCCGCCAATCACAGCCACCGCAGCGCCGGTTTCATGCATATATTATTACAATGATGTAGCTCTCCGCCAATCACAGACACCATAGTGCCAGTTTCATGCATACATTATGCAGTCGGGACGTGGGCTGCGGTCTTCCACCTAACGGAGGTTATTGCACCGAGCCGGTCTGTGTGCTGCGGCTGGATCAAGCCATCGGACCCGGTTGCGAGCCTTTGCGTCGCCCGGAGAACCGAGAACCGCATTTGAAATGATGTGAATTTATTGTTTTTTACTTTTATATCGTTGGATATTTTATACATCTGGAAAAAAAGTCCTGCCTTTTGTTTTGGTGTTGATGGACGGAATACAATGAATTCCCAGTGTTACACGGTGGCGATGGACCTAGGCGTTTACCAATTGGGGAATCTGTCAATATCATTTCTGTCTTCTGTGCTTGGGAAAGAGAACCCCCCTTTCACGGTTGACAATAGGTAAATGCTTTTCCTTAGATTATGTGTACAATTTGGAAGTGTTCGCCTGCGACGTTTATAGGCTACGTCGCAGGGACTGTATGCATGATAGAATGAATGAGAACATGAGGGTTCAATGGGGGAAATGGTCACTCAATGGTTTCAATGCATTATTATCATTGTTATTATAAGTCTTATCATTATTATTATTATCATCATCGTGTCCTTAATGTTGCCTTGTGATGCCCGACCGAGGCTGCATGCCAACGCCACCCGATGTGTTATAATCTACTGAGACAGCAATCTGAACGACGCAGTGATGAACTTTTCGATACAAATTTCAGTACTGTACTTCGAAAAAGCCTTTGCGGGTATTCAATGTCCATCATTTGTTAATGTATATATTATAAAGCGTCCTCTGGGAAAGCGGTCATGGCAGAAATCTAACAACAACGGATTGTACAAAGGATCAAGGTGCATCTCCCCCGAAGCTCCGTTTGTTTCCCAAACACGACAAAGCAGCAGAGATGCGCTCGCACAAAGACCAACTGTTTAGATTATGAGATGTTTTTTTTAGTTGTTTAATGCTTTCAATTGATCATGTGTGTGTTTTTTAATTGCAGCTCATCTGGTGCCAGTGTTGTGGCGATTGACAACAAAATCGAACAAGCAATGGTAAGTGTACTGTCTTTGTAGTCATTATATATGATTATATTATATATATTACAACATGGCATAAATAGCTTAGGTTGCTTCAAGGGTTGTTTGTTAGTAAACAATTGACCGCTGTGCATTGGTATTTGCGACCTGTCTTAGTTGCCCAAGTTATGTAACTAGACGCGCTCCTAACAAAGGGAAGACTGGCTACGTTGTATTTTATCGCTCGTCTGCTTATAATAACATACTGTGAACTATTCTTACATTGTATATAGCCTACATAGATGGCTTTGGGTTACTTTGCATGACCCCCGAAACGAGTTCATTGAAAAGGGGAGACCGGACGCGCTCCAGATATAACCGATGGGGCTACTTGCCCCATCCACTGCCGAATGAATGAACCGAACATGTAAAAGCCCATGGACAAATGTGCATTATTTATTTATTTATTTCGGCTAGTCAGCCTAAATGATTTTTTTGTTGACTTCATCTTCAGTCATCGCTTTCACTTTGGCAGATCGCACAAAATCAGGTGTTACAAAAACAAAAGAACCGAGTGTGATTGAAGTCACGACACTCAAAACGTTTAATCATCGTCCGTGAGGTGATGGAGAACCGCTCCTATAATGCAACATCCACACTTTTTTTTTTGTGGCAGCGGCCAAGGGAGACTTTGAGACTAATTTTGACTGTGTTTATATTTGACACGGAGAGGCGGTTGAGATTCACACGTTGTTGCCAGGCAAGCGGCCGGGCTGCGACGCCTTGTTATAAATAACCCGAGCCCGTCGGTGTGGCTCCTCCCCCTCTCGATGCAGAACATTTTGTTCCTTCGCGTCCAGCTCAGAAGGGGTGGGTCCCGCGGAGAAGAGGGATGCACGGATTACACTCAGACCGCACGGGCAGTGCTTTCCTTGCTTCCACACAATAGGATAGGACTGCTGACTGACTGCAGCGCTATGGGGATGACGCCACACAATAGCTTCCTAATTTCATCAGAATGTCACCAGACGTGCACAGAAGACATTTGTCAGCTGCTAGGTGTTTTTCTGATGGTCAGAAGAATTTTGATCATCCACACATTCATTCATTCGTTCAGTACATTTCTATTGCCTTGTGTACTGCACTTTGTCTAGGGTGATTTATCTGTGCATATATCAGTGCTGTGTTGTGTTGTGTTATACAAGGCTGACCCATGCCTCTCACTGATGTGTTTGCTATGTGAGGAACTGTCTTATGGATGATTGAATGAAGGTGTGACACGTCTAACCTCTCTCTCCTCCCTCTCCCTCCCCCTCTCTCTGTTCATCCTCTCTCTCTCTCTCTGTCCGTTCTCTCTCTCTCTCTCTCCTTCCTCTCCATCTTCCTGTCCTCTCCCTATCCTCCCTCTCTCCCTGTCCTCTCCGTCCCTCTCTCTCCCTGTCCTCTCCGTCCCTCTCTCTCTCTGTCCTCTCCTCCCCCTCTCTCTCCGTCCTCTTCGTCTCTCTCCCTCCCTATCCTCCCCCTCTCTCTCCGTCCTCTTCGTCTCTCTCTCCCTATCCTCCCTCTCCTCTCTCTTGCTCTCTCCCTGTCCTCCCCCCTCCCCCCCCTCTCTTCCTGCCCCCCCCCCCCCCCACCCTCTGCGCTCTCTCTCTCCTGTCCCTCCCCCAGGATCTGGTGAAGAGCCACCTGATGTACGCCGTGCGCGAGGAGGTGGAGGTGCTGAAGGAGCAGATCAAGGACCTGATGGAGAGGAACTCTCAGCTGGAGCAGGAGAACAACCTGCTGAAGACCCTGGCCAGTCCGGAGCAGATGGCCCAGTTCCAGGCCCAGGTGCAGACGGGGTCCCCCTCGGGCAGCACCCAGCCCCCCGGCCTGGGCACCGCGCCGCAGCAGCAGCAGCAGGCCCTCCCCTCCTCTGCACAGAGCTCCGAGACCTCCGCATAGCACCACCCCCACCCCCCCCCCCCCCCTATAGGCACTAGCTACCGCCCTGGAGCAGAGAGACCCCCACCCCCCAACCCACCCACCCACCCAAACCCCCTGAGCCACACCCTGGGGCTGGGAGCTGGGGGATAGGGGATGGGTCAGCCAGGGGAGAGGAGGAGGAGGAGAAGAAGAGGAGGACAAGAGGGAGCCTTTACCATACTGTGAACTACTACACCCCCCAAGCGAAGCAACAATAAACGAATAATGCCACAATCAAGGAGAGCACGCTATGACAAAAAAACAAATCTATAGACGTTTTTTCTTCTCTTTTTTTTTTTTTGCACATTTATTTAACAGAGTGTAAGACTCTGACGGATCAGCGTTCTCTACGGCTTCTACCTGCTTCAGACAATCGTCATGGCGACGAAGAAAAAGAGGGATAGGTGAACGGGGCCGACGGCCACTGGTCGCCAAGGGCGACGGGAGCGCGCACCCCACTTCTCCCGCGACCGGGGGGTGGTGCGCCGAGCTCACTGGCACTGCATGCTGGGAGATTTTTTGTTCAGAGTGTCATGTCGAATTTCCGCAGCGACTCTTGGAATTATGCCGTTATTGCCCCCCTCCTCCCCCCACATCCCACCCAACCCCCCCCCCTCATATGTTTCAGATTTTTTGTTTTTGTTTTTTGCTGCGAGTTTGAAACAAAGAACAAGCACTTTTGTCAGTGACAGTTGTGAAGAGCTACCAGTAACTGAAGGGACCACCGCAGAAATAGGTAATAAGAGAACACCAGGCGTTGACGGGCCTCACAGCCGTTAGTCTAGGGTTCAAAACCCTCGAGCATTGATGCATGGTGTATCTGGGGCTTCATATGTATCAGTTGGAGGTGGACCGGGTAGGGTCGGAGTGGTTTTTATGTTTTATTTTGTCAGTCGTAATTGTGTAATGTTTGTGTTCTGTAAAATAGCAACATTCAGTGTGAATGTTATGACTGTTTCTTAGGTTTGTACAGATTCAACTAAGCTAAGCAAAAAGGCCTAGTTTTAACCATAGATATATATATATAAAAAAAACATTTGTAGTATTATTATTATTATTATTATCATCCCTGCATATGTATATATATCTATGGTTTCAATAGGTTTGGACTATCTGTGATGTCACACCTCGGGGACTGAACAGAAGCGGAATCTTCCGCAGCCACTAAGAACTGTTTCTCCCTTTGTGACACGGCCTTGTACTGTATCCTTATTTCCCTCTGCAGTCCTTCCACGTGTTCCAATGATCCGCGCTATCGTACCGTTCTGGGAAACTGTGTTTTTTTATATATATAAATATATATATATATATATATAATAGCCAAGCGCTCTGGATGTTCATAGACAGAATAATGCGAAATAATGAAATGATGGACTTGGTTTCGGCCATTGCGTGTTTAGAAGAAGTATCATGTTCCCGGAGAAGTCAATGTTTTGTGCATGTTCCTCAACCCACAACAAATGTGACGTTACAATTGCACTAAACAGTTGCACCTCAACTTAAATAAAATGGAATACAAAAAAAATACCTTGCAGCCTCTTGTGTGTATTTCAATTGGTTACTTTGTCGATGTGTTTGTGGTTGTTGGGATCAAATGGGGGGCGGGGGGGGGGGCAGCAGAGATGGCTCCATTATTTTCAGGATAGCATATTTACATGTATATTGTGGGAATGAATCATGATGCTGTGCAACAACAGCATTATGATGAAAAGGGGTCACCGCAATTCTTATATTATTTAGGTATTTTGATTATGTTTGTACTATGCCCCTTGGATTGTAGGTTTTATTATGTAGTTTATATTATTGCTATTGTGTGTTTTATTGATTACTATTGTTCTATTATTATGTTTATGCAGTGTGGAAATGTTAAAGGACTTTGAGCTGCAACGTTTGCTGGAAAAGTGCTATACAAATAAAGGTTAGAATAATAATAGTAATAATAATAATAATAGTTATTATTATTACCAGACTGATGATGTAAGTAAGCCGTGTTGCCCTGAGCTGAATTCATTCACTCCGTTGGACGCGCACCATCATGACGTATGGGAAAGGGCGTATTTATTTACTATACCGCGATCTCTGATTGGCTCTACCGTGACCGGCCCCTGTTCCATGCCCGCCCTCTGGCCAACCTCGCTTGTGTTTCCGGTGCCATTCGGCTGCTCCGTGTCTATTATGTATGTATCCTTGGATGTGAGGGTTTTATTGATTTTCTATAACGAATGAACGTGTTGGAAGCGCAATGACATTCGATAACTAACTAGGCTGTTTTAGGCGACGTTATAGGTGTATTTCATATGGAAACAAACCGATTTAAACCGTAAATAATGATGAAAGAAATAACAATGCATCGATTAAACTTCCTTGTCCATCTTCATTTCGAAAGCAAAACGATTTTGATTGATTGAAAACTTTATTAGAAGATTTGCAGAAGTAGGTACATGAAAGTACATATTACATACAAGGTCAACTAACAGGATAAAAACCCAAGAAAGCCACTGGCTTATTTCAATTGGGGTCCTCAATTGGGGTCCTTGACGAAAGCAGACTGAAGGTAATGCCAGACGTCATTTGACTGGTTTACGATATTCTATTTCTAGTTGGTTCATTATCCAGAGATTTGTGTTCATGTCAGTAAATCGACTCCTGCAGCCTAAACATTATTCAGTTGTTTTGAATACACAGCAGCGATGAGTCGTGATAACAACATCATCAGTAACCAGGAGACCTGATGCTTGGTTGATTCCTGGGAAGCAGAGAGAGCTCCCATCCCCCACTCTCCCTCTTCTATCTTTCCCTATCCCCCCATCTCTCCCTCTCCTCATATCTCCCCTATCTCCCTCCCTATCCCCCCATCTCTCCCTCTCCTCATATCTCCCCTATCTCCCTCCCTATCCCCCCATCTCTCCCTCTCCTCATATCTCTCCTTCTCCTATTTCTCCCCATCCCTCCCTCTCCTCATATCTCTCCTTCTTCTCCTATTTCTCCCCATCCCTCCCTCTCCTCATATCTCTCCTTCTTCTCCTATGTCTCCCTATCCCCCCATCTCTCCTCCTGCCTCTCCAGCTGATCTGTCTGAGCTGTGTCTGACAGACTGGAACAACAAGTCCAGACGTCTCTGTTGTTTAAACTAGCAGAGATCCTGGTGGTTAGGGTCCAGATGGCACTTTCACAAATCCCAGGTCTTTGACAAGGTGCTCCTCCTTAATCACACTGCTGATGGAACAGGCTGTACTTACTGTATGTAAGAGTAGATTATCAGTGGGCTGCACAGCAACATTGTCCAATTCACTTATAATAGGATTTCAAAATGTAAACAGTGGGACTAGTAGATCTCTCACCATCTTGGGGGCGGCTGTGGCGCAGAAGGTAGAGCCACCGTCTAATCAGCAAGGTAGAGCACCGTCTTATCAGCAAGGTTGGCAGATCGGCGGTTCGAGCCCTGGCTGGCAACATGTCAAAGTGTCCAAGACGCTGAACCCCAAATTGCTCCCAGTGAGCGGGCTGGCGCCTTGCATGGTAGCTTGCCGCCAGTGGTGTGTGAATCTGTGTGTGAATCTGTGTGTGAATGGGTGAATGAGAGGCCGTTGTAAAGCGCTTTGGAGCAGAAAAAAAAGTGCAGCCCATTTACCATAGATCTCACATCATCTTCTCTCACCAGCTTCTGCCAGCACCTTATTGTGCATTTTTTTTTTTTTTTATGTGTTATTCTAAGAATCTACCTTAAAGTATCTTGAATGATGGAATATATATATATATATATATATATATATATCTTGAATATGAATGTGTCATTATACTGTGCTGATGCTATTCTCAGGTGAGAAGGAGGGCATTTTGTTTACGTGTCAAAAGATCTTACCTACTAGACTATCTAAGGTCCCAAATTAGCCTATTGTACAATTGTCACTTTATGTTACACCTGAATTTCCCCTCAGGGATCAATAAAGTATTGATTGATTGATTGATTGAAAACTTTATTAGAAGATTTGCAGAAGTAGGTACATGAAAGTACATATTACATACAAGGTCAACTAACAGGATAAAAACCCAAGAAAGCCACTGGCTTATTTCAATTGGGGTCCTTGATTCTCAATTCATCGTTACATGTAAGACAGACAAAAAAAAACTAGTACTATCTACAAGATAATACAGACAAATAACTATTACTATCTACAAGTATCTATCTATCTATCTATCTATCTATCTATCTATCTATCTATCTATCTATCTATCTATCTATCTATCTATCTATCTGTCTATCTGTCTATCTGTCTATCTGTCTGTCTGAAGATACCTAAAAAGATGAAGACGAAAATTGTTTTCATCGTCACAGATTCCAGCTTGTCCCCCCCCCCTCAACCCTAACCCTCCTATCTGTCTGTCTCTCCACAGGACACCCCTCTATGCTGTGCTGTGGCCTTAATGCTGAGAAAGCAGGTTGGCTGGTGGCTAATCCAGAATGTTCCTAACGCTGGACATCCTCTTGTCCCCCTCTGCTTGGCCAAGCCTAAACCCTGGGATTAGCTAGTCCCACACACCACCTCACTGCCACAGCTCTGCATGCACACACACACACACACACACACACACACACACATGCACACACATGCACATGCATATGCACACACACATGCATGCACACACACAGCACTCGGGCTGTGGGGGGATGAGGGGGGATGGCATCCCCCCTGAAATAAAAACAGTCAAAATCATCCCCCTTCTAAAACTGCCATCCCCCCTTTCCATCCCTTTTCATTTTATCAATGACCGTGGTATTACTGCTATTTCAACATTTAGTTTGGCGCATATTGAGTAAAATACTGTGGGCGAGGGAGGGGGCACGCACACATGCAATGACATTTTGACCAAGTCATTGACACTGAAGTCACTGACGCTGTGGGGATGCTAAAATTGTCCCCATATGATAGAATCCACCATCCCCCCTGATTTTCTTTTACAACTTGAGTACTGCACACACACATGCATGAATATGCGTGCGCACACACACACACACACACACACACACACACACACACACACACACACACACACACACACACACACACACACACACTTGCACTCACACATTGATTACACCATGCTTTGACCTTCTGTGTAGGCCTAACCACAGGCATGTTGTACTGTAGAGCGCTGGGTGGATGTGGGTTTGAGGAGGACGCGGGGTCAGGGAGCGCTGCTTCCTGTTTATCTTCAGCCTCTCTTCCATCTGACAGGTCTGGAGGTGTGGAGGCCAAACAGGATGTCTGGAGCGGTACGTGGGCCTGCGCACACACACACACACACACAGACACACACACACACACACACACACACACACACAAACAAACACACACACACACGCATCATCGATTTATAGGCCTATGCTGTTACAATGTGTGTAATCTTGTATCTTACATGTACCCTAAAGTCACATGACAATGAAGGCATTTTCTTAATTTCATTACACAATAAAAGTGTTTATGAGATTTTTTTGTGGGGTATGTTTGTACCCAAATGTTTATTCAAAAGTATACTGTGTGTGTGTGTGTGTGTGTGTGTGTGTGTGTGTGTTTGGATGTCTGTGTTGTGACAGCAGATTTACTGAGGGGTAATTCCCGAGGGGAAATTCAGCAGTTGCAGTAGCTCAGACCACCAAACAACAACAACAACAACAACAACAACAACAACAACAACATAACGTGACAATTGAATAATAGGCTAAAATAAAATAGATAAAAAATAAAAAATCTGGTTATTGTCCGTCAAAGCCTTGTGATTAAATCACTGAGTTCAATCATTCACTTACTGTCAAAGACGCAAGAGGGAGAGAGAGAAGCTGTCATGAGATGACACAAGACAGCGATGGCCCCTACAGGCTACTCCACGACCGCTGTCCAGCTTCACACACACACAACCACACACACACACAAGCAGAGACTTAATCAGCAGCAGCGATAGCCTCAGCTAACTGAAAATTATGGTCTGTCTGATTGAATTGGGCATGGGGGGCATGTTGGGTCATGGAGGCTGCTGGGAAGAGACTTAACTGGACCGTAAAACGAGCTCCCTGCACGGTGGGATGTCTGCCACGGTCTCAGCGGAGGGCAGCCAGTAATACACTCAGAGGTCCTCTACCGTGCCGTACAGTGAAACTAGAACTGGACAGATATTTTAGAAGTCCTATACTCGGCCACGACGCACGGATTATAGGAGTCGTCGTAAAAGCGTCTCGGTACAGTTTAGAGTGTAATGCACCCACGCGTGTAATGTAAATATATATATACACACAGACACACACACACATGCAGCTCCTGTCTGGTTTGCATGGGGATTTAACCCCCCCCCCCACCAGCAGGATTGTTTCCTAATTAAAGACGAGTCCCCAAGGAGGGATTGGGGGTGAGGGAGGTGAGAGGGGTGAGGGGGGGGGGGGCAGCTGAGGCTCCGGGGGTTGTGTGGTTGTTGACAGGTGTCTCTGTTCTCCTGTCCTGTGTCCTCCTCTGTCCTCCTGTCCTTCTGTCCTCCTCCTGTCCCTCTGTCCTCCTCCTGTCCCTCTGTCCCCCTCCTGTCCCCCTGCCCCCCCCCCCAGCATGTGTATGACAGCCTCTCTGAGTTTAACAAACAAAACACAGTGAGGCCCTGCCACACACCCCTCTGGATGAAACTAGGATTAACAAGGATTATGACCCTCCGCATTCCCCCTCCTCTCCTCCCCTCCTCCTCTCTCATCACCCTTTCTCCGTCACCCCCCTTTTCCTAGCCGGCTGCACCCACATGCTGGACACCTCCCACCAATTTACTGAAACGAGGACGCTCTGGTTAGATTCTTCACCTTCAAAGACAGAACTGTCCCTAAACCCCTTTAAATGACTAAGTAGTACTGTGACTAAGTAGGTTTGTTAATCAAGATCAAGTGAAACTAAGCCCAACTGTTGTACCTGTGTAATTATCGTGTCACAATGAGACAGGCTTGTCTCGTGCCTTAAGTGGGCGAGCTACTTAATTGTTTTTGTGAAGTCATTGTGGAAAAAACCCATCAAACAAGACAAACCCACTTTGAAGGGTTCCCCCACCCAAACGACCCAACCAACCACACACAGACACAAACACCATCGGTTTCTCAGGCCTTTATCTACGGAGTTCAGACGGTTTGGAAGTCCTTAGATGACTCAGGAAGTGGTACTTAAAGCGTTGTTGTTATCTTCCTCTTAGATCTTTGCGGGTTGCCACGGCAGCCAGACAGCCATTAGACCACTGGCACACTAACACACAGCCCAGGCTAGACAACACAGGAAAAGGGACATTAACTCACGCTCTTGTGGGAGTTTCCTTGTAACGGGAGTGATCACTGTATGTCACGGTCTCATGTCAGGCTGATTAGCAGCTGGAGCTACTATATTTAACCACACACGGTTGTGTACATTTTGTTCAGAGAGCAGTGAAACATGAGGCTAGCTGGTGCTGTTTATGGTGCGGGTCATTCTGCAAGGCACAGAGGAACCAGTGGCCAGGCACGGCAGAGGCCATGCACGCTGTGTCCACTAAATGCTAACATTTTCTTGGTAGCAGGCCCGGCGCCAGTACCAGTGCCTTGGGCGGGCAGGAGTGGGGGGGGGGGGGGGGGGGGGGGGCGGAGGGGGGGTTAGGCATAGCAATGTTGGCAGTGGCTATGGGTAGTGCTAAGTAGACAGACATAGCCTGCGTTCATAAACTTGCCGGAGCGCACACTGGGTTGTCCGGCGCTCTCAGAGCTACATTTACGAACGCGGCCATTACTATATGGACCTTCAGTAAATACAAATATGAGATTAAACATTCAAACACGTCCCCAGAATGGGTGGGCAAGACCCTGCCCATAGCCACGGGCTTGCTTGGTAGGAGGTTTTTTCCCATATTTTTTTCATTACGTGTAAATTATTATGTGTAGATGATTAGGTGTAGATGATTAGGTGTAGATGATTATGTGTAGATGATTATGTGTAGATGATTAGGTGTAGATGATTATGTGTAGATGATTAGGTGTAGATGATTAGGTGTAGATGATTATGTGTAGATGATTAGGTGTAGATGATTAGGTGTAGATGATTAGGTGTAGATGATTAGGTGTAGATGATTAGGTGTAGATGATTATGTGTAGATGATTATGTGTAGATGATTAGGTGTAGATGATTATGTGTAGATGATTAGGTGTAGATGATTATGTGTAGATGATTATGTGTAGATGATTAAGTGTAGATGATTAGGTGTAGATGATTAGGTGTAGATGATTATGTGTAGATGATTAGGTGTAGATGATTATGTGTAGATGATTATGTGTAGATGATTAGGTGTAGATGATTAGGTGTAGATGATTAGGTGTAGATGATTAGGTGTAGATGATTAGGTGTAGATGATTATGTGTAGATGATTATGTGTAGATGATTAGGTGTAGATGATTATGTGTAGATGATTAGGTGTAGATGATTATGTGTAGATGATTAGGTGTAGATGATTAGGTGTAGATGATTAGGTGGATCATAATCCTACACAGCAAGGGGAGGTTGGTGGAGGTAGAAATCTGAGGACGGGCCACATTGTAATGTATATGTGTTTGATACCATTCCT
>NC_137679.1:38843594-38874069 GCF_963989245.1 Nansenia antarctica | reverse complement strand
GTCTTAGCAAACCACATAGCTCAGACTCAGATGAATGAGGCAGCAGAGAAAAGGAAGGAGGGAAGGAGGGAAGGAGGGAGGAAAGGAGAGAGGGAGGGAGGGATGGAAGGAGGGAGGAAGGGAGGAAAGGAGAGAGGGAGGAAGGGAAGGAGGGTAGGAGGGAGGGAGGGAGGAAAGGAGAGAGGGAGGAAGGGAGAGAGGGAGGGAGGGATGGAAGGAGGGAGGAAGGGAGGAAAGGAGAGAGGGAGGAAGGGAAGGACGGTAGGAGGGAGGAGGGAGGAAAGGAGAGAGGGAGGAAGGGAAGGAGGGAAGGAGGGAGGGAGGAAGGGAAGGAGGGAGGGAGGGAGAGAGGGAGGGAGGGAGAGAGGGAGGGAGGGAGAGAGGGAGGGAGGGAGGGAGAGAGGGAGGGAGGGATGGAAGGAGGGAGGGAGGGAGGAAAGGAGAGAGGGAGGAAGGGAAGGAGGGAGGGAGGAAGGGAAGGAGGGAGGGAGGGAGAGAGGAAGGACAGAAGGTCATTGGGGCGATGGGGGGGGTGTGTGTGTGTGTGGGGTTGATTCAATGCACAGAAGAAGAGTCACGACGCAGCAAAACGTGGCTGAATGTACATCTGGACCTCTGAATGTACAGGCCTCCACAATGTACAAAGAACACACAAACACACACATCCTCAAACACTGCTTCACACAAAGACACACACACACATTCCTTCACACAAAGACACACACACACACACACACACACACACACTTTACACAAGCACACACACACACACACACACACACACACACACACACACACACACACTTTACACAAGCAGGTCCTCTGTGGCTGAGTTGGTAGAGGCTTGGCACTAACCATGCTTAGGTTGGTGGTCCGATTCTCGCTGGGATCATGTATATGTGATCATACATATATACTGAGAAATGTATGCAGTATGCACTCACTGCAATGTAGGTCGCTTTTGGATCAAAGGGTTAGATAAATAATGGCGTATAGTAGGCAATATATATATACATATATTACACAAAGACAAACACACACACTTTCATACACTGCTTCACACAAAGACAAACATACATTCTCAATCACTGCTTCACACAAAGAAAAACACACACACACTCTCAAACACCGCTTCACACAAAGAAAAACACACACACACTCTCAAACACCGCTTCACACAAAGACAAACACAACACACACATTAGTATCAGCTTGGGGGGGTATTCCATCCACATCGCTAAAGGAAAATCTAGGCTTATTTTGATTAATCTTGCGAGACTAAGCCTAGATTTTCCTTTAGCGACGTTGACGGAATACCCCCCTGGTCTGTAGAGGGGTGAGGAGGGGAGTGTGTCAGTGTGCCTCTCTACCCCTGTGGTAAAAACGACCTCTCAGCTGTGAGTCATGACCTGTGTGGGCTGTTGTTGTTGCTGTTTACCCCCGTTGCTGTTGCTTACTCTGTTGCCGTGACGACAGTAACCCCCCCCCCCCCCCTCAGTCAACCTTTGAGTCTCACATGACAACCGCTATAGAGTTCCAACGTCTCTAACAACGACTATGTTATATGTACTGTAGCCTCCAGGACTGACGTGGAGTTTTACACACAGACAGACAGAGGCTAGAGTACATGATGCCTGTCCCACGCCTCGCACAACGTTTAGGGTGTGGGGGGGGGAAATGTAGGGCATTAATATAAGCCCCTCCCTCTATAGGGACAGAGCTACGTGAAGGGAAACAGAGAGGAACTGGACTTTGTGTCCGATACATAGTGTTCTCTCTCTGTGGCTGTGAGTTAAGCTCTGTTCAGCTCAGTTGAGCTCTGTTGAGCTCTGTTGAGGTCAGTTAAGTTCTGTCCAGTTCTGTCCAGCTCAGTTCAGCTCTGTTTAGCTCAGTTCAGCTCAGTTCAGCCTCGTCAAATGGACGAGGATGAAGGACACTGTCCATCAGACTGAAGCATTCACTCAGGTCGTTCCAGACAGTTCACTGTCATTCACATTTGTTGGACTTCAAACATTGAACTGACGTTAACTGACATCCAACATCTCCATGAGTGTGTCAGTGTTACTGTGTGTTACTGTGTGTTACTGTGCACGGTTTGACAAACACTGTCACTCCTCTGGACAGGAGAGGATGTGGTGGTGGCAGTGACACATCCAGCCTGCTCTGTATATCAGAGTGTGTGTGTGTATGTGTTTTCTGTGAGTGTGATTGTGTGTGTGTGTGTGTGTGTGTGTTTTCCGTGTGCCCATGTCCTAAGCCAAGATGTATGCCTGTTTTCTGTGAGTGTGTGTGTGTGTGTGTGTGTGTTTTTTTGTGTGTGTCACTCCTCTGTACAGGAGAGGATGTGGTGGTGGCAATGACACATCCAGCCTGCTCTGTATATCAGAGTGTGTGTGCGTGTGTGTGTGTATGTGTGTGCTTGTGTGTTTTCTGTGTGTGTGTGTGTGTGTTTCCGTGTGCCCATGTCCTAAGCCAAGATTTATGCCTGTTTTGTGTGTGTTTGTGTCTTTTCTGTGTGTGTGTGTGTGTGTGTGTGTTTGTGTGTGTGTGTTTTCTGGGTGCGTATGTGTGCGTGTGTGCTATTCTGGGTGTATGTACTGTATGTGTTAGTGTGTGTGCGTGCGTGTGTTTCCGTGTGCCCATGTCCTAAGCCAAGATTTATGCCTGTTTTCTGTGTGTGTGTTTGTGTCTTTTCTGTGTGTGTGTGTGTGTGTGTGTGTGTGTTTGTGTGTGTGTGTTTTCTGGGTGCGTATGTGTGCGTGTGTGCTATTCTGGGTGTATGTACTGTATGTGTTAGTGTGCGTGTCCATGTGTGTATGTGTATGTGTATGTGTTTCCCATGTGTGTCCAAGTCGTTAAGCCAAGATTTATGCCTGTTCTCTGTGCATTCTGTCCTGCTCTCTCTGATAGGAAGGGAGGAGTCAGCCCATGGCTAAGCCCCGCCCACAGGCCTTGCTCAGCTCATTCATAATTCACGGCCAGCTCTCCGTGCCAAGATAAGGAGTGTGCGTGTGTGTGTGTGAGTCCAGGAGCCCAGACGAGCCCCCCCTACTCCCACTCGCACGCACACACACAGCCCCCGAGATCTCATGATGTCACGCCACAGCCCTCAGGATCGCAACGGCGCCCCCTACCTGTCAGATCTGGGAAGTGTCTGCCCTCGATTGTGTTTCATTCACTTTCAAAACAATTTAACATTTTGGGCATTTTTAGCAGAAAATGTTATCCAAAGCGACGTACAACAAACACATTGGTCTAAGTAGGTGAATCGTCTGTCCGTCCCTTCACGTCCCGACACTGCAAACCGACAGTGTGGAAGGAAAAGCAGATACCGACCGACCACAGTCATTTTATTTTCAGACAACCGTAAATATGTAGAACTGTTCCAGTCGAGAGCCAACTGCAGCCATAACAGCGCCACTATACTTATACTCTCACAGACTATTCTAGAATGTCAGCAGTTCCATACAGTACATTCCGTACATGACATAGAGATCCGAATAGATCAGGAATCAGAACAAACTCAAGGAAGGTTTCCTTACATTGTGGTTTTTTAATAGAGGGGGCTTGCCCAACCCTTACCCACGTCTCAACATTACCCTCCAGCGTGTTCTCATCCACTCCATAGAGAACAGAACGTTACATAGTTATTATTTATGGGCCTACAGCAGTACCAGTTAAACATTTGACTGGTGCTGTATATCTTTGACAGTTTTCTATTACATAGTGTCTTACATAGGTGAACATGGACCACACACATACTGTACAGAATGAGGGGCTGGGCTGTGGACACACACACACACACACACACACACACACACACAGATCGAGAGACACACAGAGAGAGACAGACATAGCCCGCCTTTCCAGTTGAGAACAGTACGTCCAGTCCTAAGTACAGGGAGGAGAGCAGCTGTAATGCATATTTAATACAGGGACAGACACAGCCGTGAAGGCACCCTCACCAGCTGTCTGTGACTCACACACACTCTCTCACACACGCATACACACACACACACACACACAGAGATCGGTGAGAAGTGGCCAAATATACTGTAGATTAGCACCTTCATTATTAATGTCACATAATAATGTGACACATCATAATGACTGTGTTCGTCTGGCCAGTGCTGTCGTCCAGGCGTGGGTGGATGGACACACATACACACACACACACACACACACAATATTTCCATCTGACATGGGGGGAGGTCAGCTGGGGGTCAGCACACACACACACACACGCACGCACACGCACACACACACGCACACGCACACACACACACACACACACACACACACACACACACACACACACACACACACACACACAGGCTGGTGTCTAGAGTAGAGAACCAGAAGCACACAGACAGTATTCTCAACAGTCATTATTCTGCCTGACCTGTATGTCACTAATGCTGTGTGTCAGTGTGTGTGTGTGTGTCCTGACCCCCAGCTGACCTCCCCCCAGCTGACCTCCCCCATGTCAGATGGAAATATTGTATTTGTGTGTGTGTGTGTGTGTGTGTGAGTGAGAGAGAGAGCCTTTGCCTATTGTTATGCCCCTGCCCAATGTGCTCTTTTGAGGTGGTGTGTCTGTCTGAGGAGGCGGGGCCATGGAGGTGCTACACCTGCTGATTGGCCTGATGGGATGCACCTGTGGCCGGTGACCTCCTGACGACCTCCTGACGACCTCCTGGCGACCTCCTGGTGACCTCCAAGCCCTTCAAAAGACTGCAGCCTGGGGACATGTTTGATGCCCTCTTCCCAACGCCTACCTTTTTGTTTTGTGTTGTTTGATTACTAGTTTGTGGTTGGACTTCTTTTGCCCCGGGGGTTTGTTTTCTACCCTGAGAGAAGGATGTTTATGGCTTTTGGTTCTTGCTTGGCAGGGAGGTGAGTATTGCTTTACTTCTGTTGTTTCCTGATCCACCCTGCCATAGGTTATCACAGTAGTGGGAGATGCCTGTTTTGTTTGTTATTAGTGGATATTTTGTCGTTTCATGTGCAGGTCATGTATGAGGGCTGCCTATTAAAACATTAACCTTTTATACACCATTTCAGTGACTCTGACCATTTTTCTTGTGTTGTAGCTGGCTTTATGTGTACGGCTTTACAGCAGCACTTTGGTTTAGTTCTAGTTAGTTTTGTTTCTTTGGGACACTTTCAGCCGTAACACAATTGTGTGTGTCGGCCAACAACAATACAGACAAATGGACAGCAGTGTGCTCCGAGGAGAGGGTTCTAAACAGAGGAGCTTATTCATTATGAACACCACATCTTCTCAACGTACTGTACTGTGGCCGCCACCTGCTCACGCCAACTGCGGTCCCTACGACACGACGCCCTGTGAACAGCAGGTGGATCTGGGCTGCAGAGCTGTGGGAGGAGGGACAGAACTGATGGTAGATGAAGGTAGAGACAATTATTACATCGCATGCATCCACAGCTCGCACGGTAACAGCTGCTGTCTGACCTATATGTCACTAATGCTTTGCATTGTGTGTGTTTCAGTGTGTATTTCCGTGTGTTTATTTGTGTTGCTGAGCGGCCTGGCGCGGGAGGAGGAGGTCTGTTATGAGCCTGTCTGAGTCACGTTGGATCACGGTTTCTGTGTGTGTGTGTGTGTGTGTGTGTGTGTGCACAGTTTCTGTTTCTGGATCTATTTCTGGCAGAGCCCCTTCCTGCTGGGGAGAGCCGAGCTGGGCCTGCGTCTGAGAGCACGCACTGAAATACACACATACACACACCACACACACACACACACACGTCTGTGTGTGTGTGTGTCTCTCCAGGCAGAGCCCAAATGTGGGGTTCTTTGTACCTGTCTCAGTGAAAACATTCCTCCCTCTCACACCCCATCATAACACACCCCACGCCACCCCAGAAATAGCCCTGATACCGCCCCTACCATCACCCTACCTGGTTTCTGTGTACCTTCCCTGACTCAGATGTGGGGGCATATTTCACACACACGCCTTTGTGTCTCCCTAACGGTTATTCTTTTCTCTCTGCTGACAGTGCCATGACTCACAGTTTAAATATACAACGTTTAATATACTCTTTTATTCCAACACTTCAGGTCAGGGGGGAAGGGTGGGGTTTAAGAGGCGTGGGTGTAAATGGCTAGCTCGCTCTCTCTTAAGGTCAAATTTGATGTCAAAGACTTAATTTTACAGTCACGCAAGCGGTCAAATATAATAAGGAGTCTGTTGTGTTGCTACAGGCTAATACACTAGTCACAACATTACGCTTTAGCCATTTAGCAGACGCTTTTATTCAAAGTGACTTACAATTACAGGGACTGTCTCCCTGGAGTAACTTAGGGCTAAGTGCCTCACTCAAGGGCAAGGGTGGTGTTCCCGGGAGAGATTTGAATTTATGACCAGTCCAACTTACTATCCACTAAGCCACCACTACCCCTATGTACTTATGTCGTTAAGCTTGTCTGCAATTTCAACTAAACGGCCCAAGGTGTTCAAACTCTTAACCCAGAACAGGAGGGCAGGTGAAGGGGAGGGAATCACGTGTCCCATGTCTTAACTCGAGTGTTTACAAAGAAGACTTCAGATGATAATCTGATGTTTTTTTTTCCCCCATTGGTTTGGTTGTGAACTAGTTTTTATTCCTAAACCCTGTTACAGTGACCATCAGCGCTCACCTATATTACGCAACGGTGAGCAGAGAGATTGAACAACAATCTGTAAGACCTCTTCCTCGAGGGGTTTTCTCTACCAAAGGACGTTTTCCTTGAGTCCTGCGGGGGCGGTTTAAGGATTTCATGGCTCTGTGTATAAAGAAAGTAGAGGAAAGTCAAACATGAAAGTATCTCAGAGTGAGGATGGATCCTTAGGGCTACTCTGACTCTTCTCTCGTTTCTGAATATCCAGGCAAGTCAAGTTTATTTGTATAGCACATTTCATACATCAGGGGCAATTCAAAGTGCTTTACATATAGCATCAAGAAATACAGGAAAAGGAGAATAGTAAGAAAATTAAAATGACAAGAATTGATACATGTATATAGAAAATAACAATATAATAAGACAATGAATAAAAATATATAGATAAAAGTGTTATTACTGCGACTGTATTCAACCACTGCCCTTCCCGATATGGGGTGTGAGATTTCAGGTACTGCGTCTGTGTTCAGCCACTATATTTTGATAGATTTGATGCATCTCCTTCTTCATGGAGCTCAATGCAGGGCATAGTCAGTATCTGGGGTGGCCAGACTGGGAGGGGGGGGGGGGGGTCAAAGTTCAAGTCCAGACTTAGGTCCCCGGAGTAAAGGGGGTTCTGGTGAGGGGAGGAGGGGGGGGTTCCGGGGCGGGAGACGAGACTGGGAGCCACAGGAAGAGCTGAACAAGAGGAGCCTTGTTTGGGACCCCAGACGTCTCAGCCAAGACCCTCAGGAGTACCCCTCCATTCCTCTCTCTCTCTCTCTCTCTCCCTTTCTTTCCACCAGCCAAGACCCTGAGGAGTACCCCTCTCTTTCTCTCTCTCTCTCCACCAGCCAAGACCCTCGGGACTACCCCCCTCCCCCCCTCTCTCTCTCGCTCCCCCCCTCTCTTTCTCTCTTTCCCTCCTGCTCTCTCGCTCCCTCCTGCTCTCTCTCTCTCCACCGGATGCAGGAAGAGCAGGAGTGTTTTTGGCATCATGAGCTTAACCTACGAACTGAACCGCAGCAGCGCACACACACAGTCATAAACATGCGCCCAGCTGTTCTCTGTAACGCTCTCCCATCCATCAGGACGCGAACACTGGCAACACCTCGGCCCTAAAGGCCAGCCCTGTCTGCAGTACCCAAAGGGGTATTTATGACCAGCGACCAGAAATCCGAAACCCAACTCTCTCTCACTCTCTCTCTCTCTCTCTCGCTGGGCTTTCACAGGACGGCATGAACAGCACGGCTTTCTCTGACCTCTGACCTCACGGCTTTCTCTGACCTCCTTACATAGGTCCCTCTGGCCTCTCTCTCTCTCGCCCGCTCTCTCTGTGTCGTATGTACATACCGTACCGAGTTCCCACACTCTGGCACCGGCGACCCATTTACGTAGGTTATGCAATGTCAGCAAGAGGCCATACGCCAGAGAGGGAGTTGTTAACATTGTCCCTCATGAGAAGCCGTCCATCAATGGGTACATACAGAGGCTTCGGGAAGTATTTAAGTTTCAAGTTTATTTTCTTAAGTTATGTGTAGTTATGTTAGTGGGGCAGTCCCACTCATGTTTTTCGTTTTATTGGACAGATGAAGTGAAGACAGACAGGAAAGTAAGGAGAAGAAGGGAGAGAGGGCATGTCACCAGGGCATAGGCCGGATTTGAACCCATGCCGACATGGGCATATGTGTACACTGTAGACTGCGGTGCTATAGACAACTGGACCACCCCAGTCCACTTCAAGTATATTGTTGCGTCCCATAACACGTGTAACAGAGGAACATTCTTAGGCTTCGGTTCCTGACATAGGGCATAATAATTCAAGCATAATTCAAGATAAAAATTCTTAGGCTTTGGTTCCTGACATTGCATTGCAGCACAAGACATAGGGCATAATAATTCATTTGATAAAAATAAAAAAAAAGTATTCAAAGTATTCAGACACCTTCACGTTTCTCCACATTTTGTTTTGTTACAGACTCAATTTAAAATGGATTGAACATAGTACGCATTCTCTGGCATCAATCTACACGCAGTACCCAATAATGACAAAGCGGAGGCGTTTCTCCAAAAGCACATAAATATTCAGAGCTGCTGCGTTGACACTCTCAAAGGATGTCGTTAACATGTCCCTCGAGGGGACCCGTCGATTGGTTCATATACCATGGAAGGTGTTTACTGGGGCTTTGGCTGTGACTAACTTTGTGATATATGACAATGGACTGTCAAACCCTGCTGAAAATAATAATGGGCTTCTACAATTCCTGTACATTTCGACGACGTCAAGGTTTGACGTTTGTTGCCACGCCAACATATTGTGTAACCTAGGGCACATGCTGTACATTCTCAGACGTATGTTTACATTGCATAAATCAGACATAAATCACAGACGTGTACTGTACACTGAACCTTACTGGATGACCTGACAGAGTTTACCTGTCTGAGAACGCGAGTATACGCTTCCTCACAATACAGTCAAGACGCACAGACTTTACAACCTTTACTTATTAGACATTTGCAATAAAATAAAATAAACAATTCTGCTTTAACCTTCAAGTTTCCAAGGTTCATTGGCTTTATTGGGATGGGGGCAGTAGAGATCGACAGGAAGGACATATTCAAAGCTGCCCTTAAAACCCACCTATTCACCATTGCATTCAACCTGTAGTAGCTGTTTCACTGTTTCTTGTTTTGTGTGTTTGTCTCTCTGGCTCTGTTCTGTTTGTCCCATTCCCTTGTAAAGCGACCTTGGGTTTGTGAAAGGCGCTATATAAAAAGTTATTATTATTATTATTAAGTATGAGTGAGAGAGAGAGAGAGGAGGGATGACGTGCAGGATATGTCAAGGGACTGAATCGAACCGGGAACCCCGCGGTTATGTGGTACTATGCGCATTAGACTGCTACATCACTAAGCGCCCCAGACCTTTGCAAGATCCCAGCTAAGATCAGGATCGAGGATTTAGTCACCACAGGGCCAGAAGGGCACAGAGAAAGCCCAGGAGATGATGGCAGAACTGCCCCTCCAGGTCATTACAGAGGAGGCCATCAGATGAGGTAATACAAGAGGCTAAAGGGCAGGGATTCTAGAACTAGAACATTCTACAACATTCTAGAACATCTCCTCAACCCTCAGATACAAACTGTCAGTGTACAGTGTAAGGTCCAGATAGATACCCTACATCCATAATGTAAGTTTTTAGCTAAAAGGATCATACAGACCATTGGACAGAGACATCTAATGACTTCACTGACACTAGCAGCTGTGTGAACGCAGGCCCTGTTATATTGTCGCTGGCCTGTTTGACCCAGACGGGTTGCCGTACTTCCATTTTGACACGTTAAGGCCTGATGTCCTGAGCAGCCGAGGCTGCTGTTATACAGCTGCACTGCACCTCCAGTGGCCCCTCTTCCCTGGTGGTGGTGTGTGGGCTTGGAGGAGGTGATGATGGATTTGTCTGTTTTCTGTCTCTGTCTCTGTCTCTCTCTCTCTCTCTCTCTCTCGTTATGTAAACTTATGGTGACCATTGCTTTCCGAAACCACTGTCCCACTATAGCCACTGGAGATGCTCCTGCATGCATCCTGCATGCTGCTGTAGATTATATAAACACGCATCACTGGCATCTTTTTTCCCACGTATGATTCAACCCGTGACACAGACATGGCCTGGCACCATGGCAACACTCACCGCCTTGTGAGCATCACAGGATAGGACATGTGTTATTGGTCTGATTGAGATATTATTGAGTGTAGGCTGACTGAGTCCTACACTCATGAGACTGGCTGTGTATTGGAATTTAACCTGACACAAACATCAAGGAAAAAATGATGTCACAATGGCAACAACAATACAACGTCACCATATCATTGCAATGCAGAGCTACTGCCTATGGAACACACAGACTCCCCCATGCAGCCAGGTGTACGTGCACAGGATGAACAATTCAGTACGCTATGCTTGTGTGAAGGTGTGTGTGTGTCTGTCTGTGTGTGTGTGTGTGTGAGAGAGAGAGAGAGAGTGTATTTGTGTGTGTGTGTATTTACAGTATGGTATGTATCTATTTGTGTCAGTCTGTGCAGGTATGTGTGAGTGTGAGAATATGTGTATGCCTAGAGTGTGTGTGTGTGTGTGTGTGTGTTTTAGTATGTATGAGTGTGTGTGTGCATGTGTGTTAGTATGTGAGTGTGTGCATGTGTTAGCATGTGTGTGTGTGTGCATGTGTATGTTAGCATGTGTGTTAGCGTGTGTGTATGTGTGTGTTAGCATGTGTGTGTGTGTGTGTGTGTTAGTGTGTGTGTGTGTTAGCGTACGTGTGTGTGTGTGTGTTAGCGTGTATGTTAGCGCGCGTGTGTGTGTGTGTGACCGTTTGGTGGAGGCAGGGCGCCTGGGGGCTGTTAGCAGAGGGCCGGTGCTTAATGAGGTTGGTGCTGCAGAGGGCAGATGCAGCCGCAGAGGGCCGGGCGCTTGGCTGCAGCACAGTCACGCCCTTGTGTCGCCCGCCCGCACGGGGCCTGTCGCATCAGATGCGCTCCGCTGCTGACCCACTGAGGCGGAAGCTGGAACAGTGTGTACCAAAACAACAACAATGCAGTCCCCGGCCAAACAGGCAGTCACACAGACCATACCACACTGTACATAGCTACCGTAACTGTACATAGCTACCGTAACTGTACATAGCTACCGTAACTGTACATAGCTACCTTAACTGTACATAGCTACCTTAACTGTAGATAGCTACCGTAACTGTACATAGCTACCTTAACTGTAGATAGCCACCGTAACTGTACATAGCTTACTGCTCTCCTCTCCGCTAACTACCGTACTTGCCATACTGTAGCTATCACTCCACTATCATGTTTTATATCACTATTTTCTTTGCACCATCATGTTTTATAGCGCTATTTGCACTTCTGGGTAGATGCTAAACTGCATTTTGTTGTCTGGTACTCTGCAATACATTATATTACAATATTAACAGTAGTCATACCATACAGTATTAGCAGTAGTCTTTGTTCATCAATGCCATGGGAGTAACTGAATTGTGCCACGACCTTCGACCCCTCAGTGACCTTTCTGTCAGGAAGTCCCCCCTCATTTCACATCAATGTCATCCAGCTGTTAATTTACTTCTTAATTTCCCCTCAGGGATCAATAAAGTACCTATCAATCAATCAATCTATCTATCTATCTATCTAGCTCTCAATCTTCATCACAACAGTACAACATTAAAACAGGCACTGTATCATATTATACTGTCTAAGCCCACTGTCAATAGGTGATATACTCGCTCTTAAGAGAAAACTATTTGAATAAAATAGATGTTTATCTCAGTTTATCTCAGTCTGAATAGCCTAGATAAATACGGGTTGAATAGAATAATACTATAAATGGTTAGCATAGTTAGTCTACATCAGGGAGATACAGGGATGGGGTTAGAATCATACAATGGAACAGTCCTTGACACGCTATTATGATGAAACAGATGATGAAGATGTCAGTCTAAAATGCTGAGTTAGAAGCTTGATTTCCCTTCTCACGACGATTTGGTTGACAATACTGCCCCCTGCTGCCCAATATCAGCAGCTGCCACTGTGCTTCATGTCCATTATAGCTATGACATCTTACACACATGAATACATTATTCCATCTGTCAGAGCAGGGGAACTGTGCTGTGATGTTGATGCATTGTAATTCACATGTGTACAATGAATGTATAAGATCTGCTGTATAAGATGACATAAGCTTTGCTAGCTAGCTATCAGTTTCAGTGGCGTTGACACTGAAGTACTGTACAGTCGCCTACTGTTAAGATTTACTTAAGAAAGTCTTCCTTTCTCTAGCACTGTTACTTCTGATGGCACTTGTTCTTATCGAAGATTTTACTTATGATGACTGTTGTATCATAAACATTTAAGTTATTATTATTATTATTATTATTATTATCATAGTTGATTCACTTACTTAGACAAATGTACGTATTGTAAGTCGCTTTGGATAATAAGTGTCTCCTTCTAAATGACTTAGATGTTGTTGGTTATATATGATTATGTTAAGAACATAAATCACCAAACTTGTTCTCAGGGTTGGTTGACAAGCACGTTATGGATTGGGGAGAACCCAAATAGAGGTAGTGGGCCTATAGAAACAATGTTGGCAGACAGGCTGTCTCAGTTGCTGCAGACAGTGTTGAATGAGGAGGTTCCTGGCTGTCACAGAAAAACATTAAAATACTGTAAATCATAAGAAGGATACAACAGTCAAAACCTGTCGTTGCAAAACAGTCATTAGCAAATACTTTCTCCTCATGCGCCCTAGGCTGTGCAGTCATGGCCAAACATCCAGTATCTCGAAATATTAGAATATTACATAAGACCAGTAAAAAAATAAATAAGGAATTATAAATTATAATGCAGAAATGTCGACCTTCTGAAAAGTATGTTCATTTATGCTCTCAATTCTTGGTCGGGGCTCCTTTTACACAAATTACTGCATCAATGTGGCGTGGCATGGAGGCAATCAGCCTGTGGCACTGCTGAGGTGAAAGGGGAGCCCTGGATTTTAGATTTTCATGAGCTGTAAGCCTTAATCATCAGCATTAAAACAAAAAAAGGCTATTTATATTTCACTTTGTGTAATGAATCTAGAATATATGAAAGTTTCACTTTTTGAATTAAATTACGGAAAGTAATTATCTTTTTCACGATATTCAAATTATTTGAGATGCACCTGCACACTCACTGAACACTTCATTAGGAACACCTCTATACCTTTTCATTAATTGTCTCATCAAGTGGTGTAATGGTGTGGAGAATGTTTTCTTGGCACACTTTGAGCTTGTTAATACCAATCAATCATCGCTTGAATGCCACAGCCTATTTGAGTATTGACTGCTGACTATCTGCATCCCTTCATGGCCACAATATACCCATCTTCTTATAGCTACTTCCAGCATGATAATGCTCCATGACACAAAGCAATGAACCAGACCAAACTTCATGAACCAGAGTTCAGAAAGTTCAGTGTTTTTCAGTGACCTTCCCAGTCACCAGATCTGTATCCGATAGAAGACCAACCTGCAGGAAACGCGTGTTCGTGAGTGTACATAAACTTATGTTCTCCCATGACAATATTGCTGATAAAGAAACACTGATATCCTCCACACAATCAAGTCAGGTGCTCTGAAGGGCACCTGTGTTTTCCAGAATACAATGAGAAATGCTAGAAAAGATCACTCAAAAGTAACCTAGATGAATGAATGAATGAATGAATGAACCTAGATCCTTTTGACGCAAAAAATTGGGCCAATATCCAATCTCACTTTTCGAAGCAAAATTCTGGAAAAGGTTGTGTACCAACAGTTTCATGAATTCCTAGTCTCAAATGATAGCTATGACCCATTCCAGTCAGGCTTCCGCTCATACCACAGCACAGAAACTGCATTGGTCAAGGTAACAAATGACCTTAGAATTAATGCGGACTCCAAAAAACTCTCAATCCTTGTACTTTTAGACCCGAGTGCAGCTTTTGATACGGTTGACCATAACATACTTATTGAGAGACTTGAAAACTGGGTCGGCCTCTCTGGTCCAGTCTTAAACTGGTTTAGTCTATAAATCACTCCACTTCCATGCACCCAAATACATCATGGACATGCTTGTAAGATACATACCAGGTAGACCCCTGAGGTCCAGTGGCACTGAACTTCTGATGGTACCAGAAGCCAGGACCAAGAGATATGGAGGGACAGCCTCCATATGCTCCTAGACTGTGGAACACCCTACCTGAGAGCCTGAGATTGTCCAAAACTCTGGAAATATTTAAGCAAGACCTCAAAACCTACTTATTCAATCTCGCCTTTTGAAACTAGGGAGAAAGTTGGCAAATTTGGGGATTATAGAACTAGGATTACTGTGCTGTTACATCATCTTTACTTTCCTATTTAAAAAAAGCCCTGCTCATGTTATTAATTATGTGAGGGGTTTGGACCGGCTAGTTTTCAGGTTGTTTGTATTTGTATTTTCCTTTAATGTGCTTTCTGTTGTTGCCAAATTCGATTACTTGCTGATGTCTTCTGATAATTATATTATGTATGTATCTGACTGTTGCATCTATATATTGCGGTTGGGTTGTAGTGGTGGGTTGTGGAGTGATGACGGGCTGTGTGTGTGAGTGTGTGTGTAGGTGCTTTGTATTGTTATTTGTTATGTGTTACTATTATGTTTGTATCGTCATGTGAGGACCCCCTCGAAAATGAGAAGATTCTTCTCAAGGGGCTTACCTTAAATAAACAATCTCAATCAATAAATGCGCTTGAGATCTTCTGTTGACAGGAAAAAGGACCTGGGTGCTGATGGGGCACTGATAGCTGTCAGCGGCACCTGGACCAGTACCAGGACCGGCACCAGGCTGTGTTGTTGTTATTGTTGTTGTGTTGTTGCATCATAATTGCGCTTGAGATCTTCTGTTGACAGGAAAGATCGTACCTGGGTGCTAAAGTACCAGGCTGTACCAGCGCCAGGACCTGTACCAGGATCTGTGCCCTGTGCTGGACAAAGCAGTTCCGACGATGTGGAAATGATTTTAAATGATTTGTGGACAGTGTGTACGCTGATAAGATGCAGGGAATTTTTCCTGGATACACGGTGTACAGGTTTTTCGCCGTTGCTTGCTTGCTATGCGCTGGTGGTCCTCGGGCCTCTTCTCAGGGGCCCCCGGCAAACTGGTAGTAGTCGCTTTATGAGTAGAGGGCTGCAAGGGAATTTTCCTGGATGCACAGCGTACAGGTTTTTTACCCTTGCCTGCTTGTGTGTTCTCACATCATCATGTGAAGCGCATTGAATCACATCTTGTGAGAAATGCGCTATACAAATAAAACCTGATTTGATTTGATGCGTCAGTAACAGGTGCATTATGGGATGTGTCAGTAACAGGTGCATTATGGGATGTGTCAGTAACAGGTGCATTGTGGGATGTGTCATTAACAGGTGCATTAGAATGTGTCAGTAACAGGTGCATTATGGGATGTGTCAGTAACAGGTGCATTGTGGGATGTGTCAGTAACCGGTGCATTAGAATGTGTCAGTAACAGGTGCATTATGGGATGTGTCAGTAACAGGTGCATTATGGGATGTGTCAGTAACAGGTGCATTATGGGATGTGTCAGTAACAGGTGCATTATGGGATGTGTCAGTAACAGGTGCATTATGGGATGTGTCAGTAACAGGTGCATTAGAATGCGTCAGTAACAGGTGCATTATGGGATTATACTTTATTAGTCAGACACAGAACATTCTACTAGTTGTATTGTCCAATCCAGCTCAGAGCTTGCATGGACATAATGATGTTTTTTTTGTCAATATCAGAGACTGAACAGGCATGATATATCATCACCTATAATTTGCAGATACCATGACAGGTATGTGTTGACAGGGTCAAATAGTACCATGTCATAATTTAACCTTATGCAATCTTATACACAAGTCCTTGCTCTGCCCTCTTACACTCTTATTAGTGTGTTTAACATTACACTGGATAACAGTACTGTACAGTACAGGTGCATTGTGGGATGTGTACTGTACTGTACTGTACAGTACAGTACGGTACTTGAATGATACAGTATCATAGGGTACAACAAACTGTGCCATGTTTAACAAACACTTGACACAAGATCACATGAAATGCAAGAGATTACCCCCATGGTATAAAAGATGGTTCTCTTCTGTGCCAATGCACTCGAATGGTGTATTCCACCCAGGTAAGTCAACCCATCTTTTGGCGGTATCTTTCTATCAACAGCTTGTCATAAAGTGATGCCTTTCATTCAAATGAGTCAGTACTTAGAAAGTTCAAAACTTGTTAAAGATACACAGAAGGTAGGGGAAAGGTGATGGGCGGGGGATATATGAAATATGTGTTTGTGAAAATGTGACACGTTCTAATGCTTTGGTCCTCATATCGGGATCCGATGTAATGATCAGACTTTTCTTTCAAAAAACGTGAATACATTTCCGCGTTGTTGAAAATCAATGACACACTCGCTAGTCAACTAACACAGCTTGTTTTGTGAGCCTGCTAACAATGTAAAGTAGTGTTATAGTTAACATACAGGTAACTGACCACTGACAGGATGCCTCTCAGGTAGCGGTGGGGATTACTCACCAAATCCATTGCGCTGCAATATTTTGGCTTGACAGTGGGGATTACCAAATCCATTACCAAATCCATTGCGTTGCAATATTTTGGCTTGACAGTGGGGATTACCAAATCCATTGCGCTGCAATATTTTGGCTTGACTAGCGAGTTTGTGTTGTGATTCTCAACGTTGAAGCGTAGTTCTGTTTCAAATTGATTGGTTGCCGATATGAGGACCAAAGGATGTGTCAACGTGTCACATATGGGATATGTGTTTGTGAAAATGTCAGGAGAACCACATTGACATGTAAAGGCTTTGGAGTGTCCTATTATCCGACAGCGGCTTGTTTTATACGCTGCTAAACTCTTTTGTTCCCTGTTCTCGCAGAAATATTGGGTATTTTTCACCATATACGTATCACCATGGGCCAGCACTTTCTCCCCGCACTCAGCCTCTACCTTCTGGGGTGCCTAAGCTTTGCCACCTCCCTAAAACCAACGGAGCCGCCTCTGTTCGAAGGTCATCCCTTTGTGGTTATCTGGAACTCGCCACTCAAAGTATGCAAGGAGCTGAAGATCCCATTGGACACCTCAGCCTTCCAGGCTGTGACCACCTCTGATAACGTAGTTGACCAGGTCCTCACGCTGTTCTACCCCGCCCGCCTAGGCCTGTACCCCTACGTTAACCCCTCCACCCATGAAGAGTATAACGGTGGAATACCCCAAAAGGGTGACCTGAAAGCCAACCTGGCGTTGTCCAGCAAGCACATCGATTACTACATACCCTCCGCCTCAACCCCGGGGCTGGCCGTCATCGACTGGGAATCCTGGCGTCCTCTATGGGCCAGAAATTGGGATTCGAAGGATATCTACCGCAAACTGTCCGTCTCCTATGCTCAACAGCAGGACCCCTCGTTGTCACCATCGCAAATAAACGCGAAGGCCGAGCAGGAGTTTCAGACCGCCGGTCGAAACTACTTTACGGAGACCTTGGCGCTGGGTATCAAACAGCGGCCTAAGCAGCTGTGGGGTTACTACCTGTTCCCTGACTGCTATAACTACGGCTACTCAAAGCCGGGTGTTTACACTGGAAAGTGCCCAGAGCAGGCCATGAGCCGTAACGATGAGCTGCTTTGGCTGTGGGAGGCCAGTACGGCCCTCTACCCTTCCGTCTATCTATCCCAATCCTTGAGAAACACCCGCAGTGCCACACTATACGTTCGAAATCGTGTCCAGGAAGCAATGAGGGTTGCAGCTCTGCCCAAACGCCCGTCCACTGTGCCGATTTATGTGTACTCGCGCATACTCTACCGTCTGAATAACAATCTACTCCTCAGCCAGGTGAGGATATGAAAGAGATTTATATTTTTTTTTATCAAGTGCTAGGCCTATATGTTATCAATAGATAAGTGACACTCTGATAAAAAGGGCTGCATGTCGGCAATCCTCCAAAACATTTTTTCCTTTTCATATTACGAAAGTCGAAATGTTGAATAGCCCACTCGATAAAACAAACAACAGTTTTAGGATCACTAAATATACTTATCATTTATAAATATCATTCATCTGCTGTAGGATACTGGTAAGTGATACGTCATGGCTTGTAAACAAACGTTTGTTTTAGCACAAAAGCAAGGACTGTGATCATATAATGATGTGTAGTTATGTGTTTTTAGCATGTTGATGTTCTATCAGCATGTTGTAATGTGATAAAACATGCAGTTAGATATTTGTAGCGATGTTCCCTTTCAGCACTGGCTATTAACAGTTTTATCCTGTAAAACTCTCCACCTATCTTATACAATATCTGTCTGTTTGGTCTTTCACAGGAGGATCTGATCAGTAGTATTGGAGAGATTGCAGCACTGGGGGGGTCGGGGACAATTCTCTGGGGAGACTATGAAGACAAGGTAACCTCACTTTATCTAGTTATCTATTTTATAGTTATCCAAGCAAGAGGGGAGCACAACCCATTTCATCCTGCAGTTATTGGGGTTCCAAAGTCTTATCGTGGTAGTAGATGAGGTTAAAAGATGGTTTGGTTGATGGTGGTTGTTATGCTTAAAAAATTAAAGAGGTGATGTATCATTAGAAACCAAAATGGCCCCCATAGAAGCCCATGTTAGTTCATGCAACTTAAAAGGTCAAGTTGTTGCAAACAGTAGGGCTAAAATTCAAGTTGCCCAGACCAAGTCTCATACTTGTGACTTCTGACTTGTTACCGTCTCATCAAATACCCCATGTCCAAAAAGCTAGCAGTTCGACAGTGCTGGTGGGGGTATTTGAACTTGAGGAGTGAGTTTTACCATCTCAACTTGGTTATACTCACCCCTCTAAACACACAACACACAGTAAGCCACAACTAGCTGAGCCCAGCTGCATGTCCGGATCACAGGCACCAATGAGACAGATGTCAAGTTGTGCTTTTGTGTATTTATAAGTACATGTGTACTTACCACCTCTCTCTGTCTCTCTCAGACAACCTGTGAAGCATTATCCACATACCTGACGACCGTCTTCAACCCATACATCGCCAACGTGACCGCTGCCGCCAAACTCTGCAGTGACGTCCTATGTCTGGGTAACGGCCGCTGTGTCAGGCAGAACTACGACTCGAATACCTACCTACACCTGAACCCCGACAACTACCACATCACGAAGTCGGAAGGGAAGTACGTGGCGGTCGGACAGGCCTCCGACGACGACCTCGACTACTTCGTGGAGAACTTCACCTGCCAGTGCTACACTGGCAAGAGCTGCCCACCCCAACTGCCACTTAGCATCAGTCAAATGTAGCCTGAAGCCGGCTACTTTCATCTAATAAAACCCAGTTCAGATCCAGGATTCGCAACGCAAAGCAACTCGAGTTGCAGCGGTCCAAATTACCATGCAAGTTGCAAGCGATTTGACCTGTCAAGTCTCAGCAGAACGTCCACATTCTTTGGAATGTCTGCCGAGTTTTTCTCTCTGCAGCGTTCTAAAACTGACCCGTTGCGTTGCGAATCCTATACCTGAACTGGGCTTTAGAGCAGTAGACATATACAGTGCTTATGTTATGGTCATACGGCGTGCATATGATTCCAGCCGTATTGACAAATCTGATCAGAGTCAATAAGTACGATCACATGTCAACATGTTTCTATTAATTAATGAATTAAATTCCTGCACTTATTATGCACTTGGTTATTATTATTATTACTACGTAAACCACAATGAATACACTGTGTCCAATCACTTAAGAAACAACATATGTTTGTCAAAATAACATTATTATGATTGCTAACTGGCTAGCCATCTACAAGCTATCTAGCTTCAGTTCTCGACTAGACTTCCAACTAGACTTCCAATATGAATACCCCTCCCTCCCCCCTGCTATATAAAATCATCAGACCTGTTTCCTTCTCTTGTGGACTGCATCACTAGCTATTAGCAATGTGTCTAATTTAAATCTAATAATAAAAGATTGAATTCTCTCATTTATAGTGACAACGAGTGACAAGATAAAGTAGCATAGTAGATGAAACAAAGTAAAACATAATCACAACCACAGGATAGAATCAAGAATAAAAACAAGGATAAGAGGATACAAACTAAGAATAAAAGATAAAAAGGATCAGCTAAAACAATTACAAAAGTGCAATGATTATAGCTCAAAGCCTTGAACTGTGCAAAGTTTGGAAGTACATCAATCTTTAAAGTGTGTTGCAGATCATTCCAAGAGCTAGGAGCACTAAAGCAGAAGGCAGTCTTTCCAAGGGTAGAATGTACTCGAGGGCCAGTAAGCATACGTAAGTCATTTGCACGTGTAGGATAAGGACCGAAGTTCAAATCTAACATTCTTGCGATGTAGGGAGGTTGCTTACCAATTAAAGTAAAAAAAAAATAACAATGTGGGGAGCATGCTGCGTTCTGGCCTGAAGAGGGCGCTGCAGGGCTGTGCTGGGGTGTAGAGGGTGACTTGATTGGCATCGACCCTCTACACTCCACCACAGCCCTGCAGCTCCCTCTGCTGGCCAAAGCGCAGCACAGCCCCACAGACAAAAAGGTTGACTCTAATAGTGAGGGAATCTGGCTTTATTTAACCACTGTACTACCATCCTGGGGACCAGGTAATGTAGCGCTCTACATACTGTATACTATACTACTGTAACAGTTCATCATTTTTGGTACTCATTATGTAGCTACAGGTGTTGTAAATTAGTGTTTCACCACAAACATTAAAAGCAATAGGCCTACATCTAACGCATTCCTTGTTTCAGATATTGTAATAAAAGAGACGATGATTTTTATTCATCACAACAAATAATATTAGTGTATTTGTAGGTTTATAACACCACTTTTGTTCCGCTCGCAATCCAAGAGCCTGTCGTAGCTCGCCGTGATCGTATAGTGGTTAGTACTCTGCGTTGTGGCCGCAGCAACCCCGGTTCGAATCCGGGTCACGGCATTGTGGTCACAATGTCACGGCAGACGGGCTCACTTTTGGCTAAATTGCGATTCACACAGCAGTTCACGGCATTGTCAACGTTACGGACAACATTACTGTTAAATATACTGTTGCATTGAATGACATTGAATATCTCGGATTATTTTTTAGAGGCCTGATTCAAATAGACCAGACTGCACTACACATGACTCACCATCAGAGGGGGCTGGTATACAACGAATGAGGATGAAGTTAACCAGCCAGTCCCATGCAGTAAATTGGGCCATCACCAGTTATACCAGCATAATTTCAATGGTCAATTTGGCATTTGTGGATTCATTGCCTAGTATGTTCTGCTTGTGAGTATGTCAATGTTTGAATCTAGACAAATAAAAATAGCATTGCCTATAATATTAGGCTATAGGACAGCACAATGTTTAATTCGTAAATACCTGCCTGGGATGCCTGGGATACCGGGGATACCGAAATTGCCAATTTGTCACATTTGGTCTGCGTTCGGAGTTCAACGTCATACTGGGTTCAACGTCATAAAAAGGGACCAAGTAATTGTGATTGGACAAGAGGCGTTCCATGAGTTCCACAGCGAATATACGAACCGCAGCCTTTGCTCACGGTGAACAAACCAACCTGTGGCGGATAAAAATGGATATGCAATTTCCTGGGCTTCGTCTCCTGTAGTTGGTCTGCGGGCGCGTCACTCAGCCTCCGCTGACCCGCCCAGAAGCGTCTGAGAGGCAGCAGAGATGAGTGTGGAGGTATGGTGATGCTGGACCTGGTACTGTCACAGTCCAACGGAACCTCATGCACAACCGCTTTTCGCATTTGACTTGATAAGACAGACAACCCCCCTGGTGGTCCGGTAAACCGGCAAGCTGAGATCTAATCTATTGGGGGGGGGGAAAAACAAAAAAACGATGCCCAGCCACCGGTCCAGGTTGCCATCATCATTGCTGCAGCAATCCAGGTGTTGTTGGACCAAAGAATAAGGACGGACGTCGATGTAACCCGATGTGACATTCACTTCTTATGTAGTGTGCATGTTTTGTTTTTTTTAATCGTGGTCCCATACGAAGACGAACGGGGAAACATGCTGAGCCGGTTGATGAGCGGCAGCATCAGGAACCTGGAGCGAGAATACAGCTGTACAGTCCGACTCCTGGATGACTCGGAATACACCTGCACCATCCAGGTCAGTCTGGAGGAGATCACTATGTATTTATGTTATATGAACACCGCAAGACATGACAGGTGCATCGGTGTAGACACAGGAACACAGCAGGTTGTGTCTGCATTGCGTATTAACGATGTAGTAATTGTTGCTCACCTGTTTTATGCCGTAATAATTACTATTACAGTACGAGATGCATGCAGTATTTCAGATGGGGCTTTTAAATGACCACAAAGCCCTTTCTCTCTCTCTGTGTGTGTGTGTGTGTGTGTGTGTGTGTGTGTGTGTGTGTGTGTGTGTGTGTGTGTGTGTGTGTGTGTGTGTGTGCGTGCGTGTGTGTGTCTCCTCCCCTGGATGCTAGGTTCCCTCTGATGAATATTAACATGCAGAATATTCTCACATGTTATAGTAGGCTTGACAACATGTAAAGAGCATCACAATGCACTTATTTCTGGGGTTTGACAACAAAGAAGTGAAGGATCTGAGGAGGAATTCAGTAGTAGAATTTAACACCTGTAACAGCATCATGTAAAGGAATATAACTATCATGTACAAATGACGCTTTGAGACCATGGTGTTATAAAAATAATGAAGTTGAAAACACACAGTACAAGAAATGTGCATACAGTGATACAGTATTATATATATATGCCATTTAGCTGTCACTTTTATCCAAAGCAATTAACATTGCAGTGAGTGCATATATTTTTTCAGTAAATATGGTCCCAGCGGGAATCAGACCCACAACCTAAGCATTGTTAGCACAACACTCTACCAACTGAGGACCACTGAGGACCACAGAGGACCACAGAGTGCGAGGGATATTATTACACTGACTGATTGAACAGATTGCATATTAGTGCCAGCTCTTTATGGCAATTTAGAGTGAGAGAGCTGCTCTCCTTTCCTTTCCTAGCTCACTGACCTTGGAGATGTGGCCCAGAATGAGAGGGTCCTCCTGGGGTAGAGTAGGGGGCCCACGGTCCTCCTTAGCCTCCATTCAGCCGGCTCCTGGTAGCACCCCAGCCGGAGGAGCGACAGGGGGACCTCAGGTTACACCCTCTCTGGGATTACACCATCAATCAGTCTATCAGTCAATCAGTCGCTCGTCAGCAAACACAGACACTGCATTAGCAAACACTATCTCGGCGAAACCTGAGAAATGTCAGCAGCCTTTCGCGTCGACGTTTCACGTTTGTTATAGGTGTAACAGGTGTCGAGTTGCTGCCAACAGTATTTTCTTCCTTGCGTTCCAAGCTCACTCGAGTCTCGAACCTAGGTCTTCTTTATTGCTGGCCCTCTTGTTATGGTGCCGGTGGGGGTGTTTGAACTTGTGAGGAGTGAGTTTATTATCTGTACCATTGACATGTTCTCACTGCAAATACGTACTGGAGAATCTAGATGTTCAGAGTATACTTAACTCTCTGGTGCCTCCTGCACTGAGAGAGAGACAGAGAGAGAGAGAGAGAGAGAGAGAGAGAGAGAGAAGGATGACGAGAGAGAGAGAGAGAGAGAGAGAGAGAGAGAGAGAGAAAGAAGGCTGACGACCATCTCCTGCCCACCTGAGAGAGAGAGAGAGGGAGGGAGAGATAGAGGGATGACAAGAACATTCAGAGGCTCCTCACATCTCCAGGGCAAATTAGAATCACTCTCACCTGCAAAACCACATGAAGGAAGGAGGGATAGTAGAAAATATAGAGAAAGTGATTGAGTGTGTGCTGGAGAGATTGAAAGAGAGAGATTCTTAGTGAATTTGGGCTTTCTCAGTCGACCTTTCTGCTGAGTGCTGAGAGAGATAGAGAGAGAGAGAGAGAGAGAGAGAGAGAGAGATGGTTTTGGAGAGAGAGAGAGAGAGAGAGAGAGATGGTTTTGGAGAGAGAGAGAGAGAGAAAGAGAGAGAGAGAGAAAGAGAGATGGTTTTGAAGAGAGAAAGAGAGATTCTTAGTGAATTTGGGCTTTATCAGTCGACCTTTCAGCTGTGGGCCGTGTACTGCTTCTAGACTCACTTAGCGTTGCTCGCTGGTTCTCTTCCTGAGTGCATTTCATCCTGTAGACCTGCAGCCCTCTGCTGTCGCTGTGCGATCTGGACCGGGGGGGGGGGGGGGGCGGATCTCAAACCCCTTTACGATACTGAGGACAGAGATGCAGTGTCTCTCCCTCATGTCAGCCTGACCTGAAAGTATGGCATTCATACGGCACGAAAGGATGAGAGAACTTTTGAGAGATTTTGAGATTTTGAGAGAACCGTTTTGGCAAGATGAGCTCTTAGGTCTTATGATTCTGTCTGAATGTTGATGGTTAGGTCTAGATGCTTTACAGAGGGGGGGGGGGGGTTGTGATGTTGACGACCCTGATCTACCCAGACTTGTTGCGTATGCTAGCATGCAATATTGAAAACAGTTTTTTTTCCAGCTCTGATCTGATTGGTTTGGATTTGTCGCGAGACTCATTTCAAACGGGTTTCCACCCGCAGTACAGTAGCTTCCTTCTGCAGTGGATTTCCCCAGGCTTTCCTAACTAGGAAACAAGGTTAGAACCACAACCAAACAAGGTTATATTTGCCGAACATGACTGCATTTTATTTTACACCTTAGATCTAGAATATCGATTTTAAATGTAGTAGTACGGTATATCTCTCGTGGTCAGAATGGTATTGATCCCC
This sequence comes from Nansenia antarctica, assembly GCF_963989245.1. Taxonomy (NCBI): domain Eukaryota; kingdom Metazoa; phylum Chordata; class Actinopteri; order Argentiniformes; family Microstomatidae; genus Nansenia; species Nansenia antarctica. Next base: position 38,848,999 of record NC_137679.1, on the reverse strand, counting down.
AGAAGGCAGTCCTCATTGGTATGAGCGATCTCACTCACACAGGCTTCAGTCAAGATGCACTCTGTGGTCCACTAACGCAATAAGGCCCGTCTCCTGGAAGCCAAATGCAGTACTTGGATGCACTTCCAATTTGTCTTGTAAATGCATTATTGAAATGGACTCCTGTCTTCTCCTTAGTGGGCTGCTCTCTCTCCACTCAGGCCTGTATTGTTGACTGGTTACTGCAGCTTACACTGGAGTGTGTTTGTTAAGTAGTTAGTCTCTTTCGTAGCGGAAAGGAAAACCTGCGTTCAGAATCAGATACACAAGCCTAATTATGTATTGATGTGTTTTGAGTAGGGACAGATGCGATAGCATATAACATATTGATATATTGACGTCTTAACCAGACAGATGCATCGGACCGCAACACGTTAGCTTGTGCTGATTTTCCATCCTTAAATAGACAGACGTTTTTCAAGAAAATGCATGTGTAGTCTTCATATCATGCTGCTTTTCCCCTCTCAGGTGTACTAGTACTATGTAGTTCTGTTGAGGTTAACAACAGTTTCCTTCATCTCTGTTATTTATATGTGTATCTCTGTTAGGCCTATAGGTCTATATGGTCTGTTTATTTCTGCACATACAACATAGACCTCAAGTTAATTTCATTGCTTCGCCTGGGTCCTACTCAGACCCTCCCCAGGCAAAACAACCTCAACTAGAGGCAGTACCCCCTGAAACCCCCTGGAGGAAATCTCCCACCTCGAGTCAAGTATTTATGTCAGAGTAAGAGGGATCCAAACAGGGGCGGCGCTAGGGGGTGGCTACTGGGGCTCAAGCCCCGGATGTTTTCTGAAAAGCCCCGAATGTTTTACTTTAAAAAAAAAAAAAAAAAAAAAAAAAAAAAACTCTCGTGAGTAACGTGCAGTACCGGAGTCCAACAGAGAGGCAGCAGCTGCGCGACATTAGCCTGCATACTGCGTAGCCTGCCCTGCCCTGAAGAAGAAGTGATCTCAATCAGTGCCTGACTTGCAAAAGTGTAAGGAATCAAGGATGGATATCCGAAAGTTGTTTTCAACAAAACAAACGCCAAGAACTGTTGCAGCAGCCGTATCAGCAGCTGACAACAATGACATCACCAGCAGTGATGACATAGATGATGTTTCAGGTTTGTGAATCTTATTAGAAAGGTGACTGACTCACTGACACTACTTTTCCGGTTTGCTAATGCTAGCTGGCTATCATAACATAACGTTATGTTATAATGAAAATGAAACATAGCAAGGTACTGTTACGGTACATGGTAAGAAATCAAACAAAGGATAATACTCTGGTTGACTGAGTAACAAGTGAAAAAGAATGATGTAACGTTAATGTTACAGCTAGTAAACATGGAGTAACCACATTAAGTATGCCCTTATGGTAGTATGTATGTATACAGAACATGACTCAAATCTATCCTAAGATGTAACGCTAACTAACTAAGTTTGTTTAATGTCCCAGGGGGGATTTGATTTCACAGTACTATACACAGGCCAACAATACATGTAATATATCGTCATATAACACAGGACAAGACTCTAAATACAATATAAGTGGTGAGCACAGAGTCTGCCCTGATATACTGTAACATAACTAGCCTCAGCCCATCAATTATGTAATTCTATACAAATATAAATGATGGTGACTGACAGGGGGAGCTACGTGTGCTGACCTCCCTCTGTGCCCAGAACCACCACAATTAGTTTGCTTCATTAAAGGGTGTGAATGTATATGTGTTCTCCAGTGCCTTTTGTCCGCTTTAAGGTGGTGGTAAGTTGAAGGTAAGTCGAAGGTTATATTCTCCCTCTGGGCTAAGCCCCGGATCTCCGACGATCCTAAATCCGCCCCTGGATCCAAAGGGTGCGTTTTGCCCATAATAATCCCTGGACTGGGATTGCTGGCCCCTTAAGTAGATTTATTTCCGACCACTCAGGCTTAATATAGAATTAAAAGTAGGATGTGCTTTAGACCGCCCTCCCTCCCCCCTCCCTCCCTTCCGCCCGCCCGCCCGCCCGCCTGCCTTATCGGTCTCTCCAGATACACGCCAGGCGGCTGAAATCCGCGGGAGACATGTGTCTCTGATTCGAAGGCACCCAGGAAGAGAACACGTAATGTTAATCCGTAATGTGGGGGGGGGGGGGGAAATATTCAGATAAACCCCACCTAAAGCTTTGGTGCGCCTGCAGATTAGGCTCGCGGGGTCGTATCCAGAATTCAAATGATGCCATCTTTGCTTTCAGTTTGTTCCGTGTGACTTTCGACTTTTTCGTCTCTACAGAAACATATTCTGATTCTGAATTATAATTTTTTAAATGCAGATTGTGGTCAGGCTCGTCTAATGAGTGACTGCCGAAGGTTACTTTTGGTCTTTTGATACTATTGCGACTGACGATTAAACGTTGCATTTCCCTCAGCTCCCCTTTGCTAAGCTGCTTCTGAACTTCGCTGCTCTGTCCTCCAAGCCCCACTGCTCTACCGCAGCCAAAACACTGTCGGCCCGCATTCATGGCAGTTTACCAAAAAAACAAAACAAATATCCCTGGTCTGGTGCCAATGTTGGCCAGGCCAAGCACGTATGAAACCTGAAACCCTCATGTTGCTGCTAGGCTAGCACATGAAGGAGTGGACCTCTAACCACCCTGGGATCACTGATTTGAATAAGCATCAGCTCACATGAACGCGTGTTACCTTTTTACATGTAAGCAGGATGTCAGCCTAGCCAGAGCCTGACCTAACCATGCGTGATGCCGGTCGGGTTATAGACAGAAACATGAGCCCCTAGCAACGCCATCTGACTGGCTTTACCTTCGTCAGCGATGATGATGAGGATGAGGATGAAGAGGAGGAGGATGATGATGAGGATGATGATGAAGAGGAGGAGGATGATTATTATGATGATGATGATTATGAGGATGATGGTGATGAAGATGATGATGATGATGATGATGATGATGACAGAGGCCCACCGCTGTTGATTCTGTCTGTTCAGGGTTCAGGCCTCCTCACTGTTGCTCTGGTGCAGATGAATAATGAAAATGTGTGCCAACAGTGAATATTTAATGGGGCGCTACCTCGGAGTGCTACGCTAGCAGCACACATGTTGCTGGTGGTGTTTACCCTGGCGGTGTGGTGCAGCAGCACGAGGACAAGCTGTTCACTCGCTTCGCCACTTGTTTCCACTGTGGAGGGTTGAGCCGTGTGCTAAGTGCCTCTGCTGTAGAACATAGAACTGTTCTGTAGTGTTCTATTATAGAATATAGAACTGTTCTGTAGTGTTCTATTATATAATATATAACTGTTCTGTAGTGTTCTATTATAGGATATAGAACTGTTCTGTAGTGTTCTATAGGATATAGAACTGTTCTGTAGTGTTCTATTATAGAATATAGAACTGTTCTGTAGTGTTCTATAGAACATTGAACTATTCTGTAGTGTTCTATTATAGAATATAGAACTGTTCTGTAGTGTTCTATAGGATATAGAACTGTTCTGTAGTGTTCTATTATAGAATATAGAACTGTTCTGTAGTGTTCTATTATAGAATATAGAACTGTTCTGTAGTGTTCTATAGGATATAGAACTGTTCTGTAGTGTTCTATAGAACATTGAACTGTTCTGTAGTGTTCTATCTCCATGGTCTCTACTCTGATGTCACTGGAACAGCTCTGCAGCAGAGTCTGCAGGATCACCAGCAGTAGGAGGGTTAGGGTTGGCAGAGTCTGCAGGATCACCAGCAGCAGGGTTAGCAGAGTCTTCTTCCTGCTGTCTTCTCTCGGCCACAAGTCAAGGATGCCTCCATGATGCCTCCAAGAGTCCAGTCCCTGTTCAAAGAAATAAACGAATTAAAACACGAATAACAGATGTTCATTCAATGGGTTTTAATTACCTGTGATGAATAATTTCCCGCACGAAAGATTCATTCAACAAAAACAAATATAGCCCGCTTAAGATTGTTGTTGTGAAATTGAATTCCTTGTTGGCGTTATGTAACCTCCCACTCTTCTCTTCTCCCACCGGTATATGTTTCCTCCCGTAGTTCCATGTGTTTTCTCGTTGCCACTTCGGGATTCGTTAAAGGGGATTTCACTCCGCTACTGTGCAACCTTTGAAATGAAATGTCAGAGGAAGGTGCTTTTGACCCCCAAAAATGCCACTTCTGTATGCCTGTCACAGTGGGGGTCTCCCCCAGAGTGTGCCATCTTGTAACACGATTCATGTTCAACATGACCTGTGACTGAGGTTGTAGAAAGAGGGATGACAGGCTGGGTTGGTTGGCCTGGGTTAGTTGGTTGTGCTGGGTTGGTTGGTTGGTCTGGGTTGGTTGTGCTGGGTTGGTTGGCCTGGGTTGGTTGGCCTGGGTTGGTTGGCCTGGGTTGGTTGGCCTGGGTTGGTTGGTCTAGGTTGGTTGGCCTGGGTTGGTTGGCCTGGGTTGGTTGGCCTGGGTTGGTTGGCCTGGGTTGGTTGGCCTGGGTTGGTTGGTCTGGGTTGGTTGGCCTGGGTTGGTTGGTTGTGCTGGGTTGGTTGGTTGTGCTGGGTTGGTTGTGCTGGGTTGGTTGGCCTGGGTTGGTTGGTTGGCCTGGGTTGGTTGGCCTGGGTTGGTTGGCCTGGGTTGGTTGGTTGGTCTGGGTTGGTTGGTCTGGGTTGGTTGGTTGGCCTGGGTTGGTTGGCCTGGGTTGGTTGGCCTGGGTTGGTTGGTCTGGGTTGGTTGGCCTGGGTTGGTTGGCCTGGGTTGGTTGTGCTGGGTTGGTTGGCCTGGTTGGTTGGTCTGGGTTGGTTGGCCTGGGTTGGTTGGCCTGGGTTGGTTGGTTGTGCTGGGTTGGTTGGTCTGGGTTGGTTGGGCTGGGTTGGTTGGTTGTGCTGGGTTGGTTGGCCTGGGTTGGTTGGCCTGGGTTGGTTGGGCTGGGTTGGTTGTGCTGGGTTGGTTGGCCTGGGTTGGTTGGTTGGGCTGGGTTGGTTGTGCTGGGTTGGTTGGGCTGGGTTGGTTGGTTGGTCTGGGTTGGTTGGTCTGGGTTGGTTGGCCTGGGTTGGTTGGGCTGGGTTGGTTGTGCTGGGTTGGTTGGCCTGGGTTGGTTGGTTGGGCTGGGTTGGTTGTGCTGGGTTGGTTGGGCTGGGTTGGTTGTGCTGGGTTGGTTGGTCTGGGTTGGTTGGTCTGGGTTGGTTGGTTGGTTGGTCTGGGTTGGTTGGCCTGGGTTGGTTGGCCTGGGTTGGTTGGCCTGGGTTGGTTGGTCTGGGTTGGTTGGCCTGGGTTGGTTGGTCTGGGTTGGTTGGTCTGGGTTGGTTGGTTGGCCTGGGTTGGTTGGTTGGCCTGGGTTGGCTGGCCTGGGTTGGTTGGTCTGGGTTGGTTGGCCTGGGTTGGTTGTGCTGGGTTGGTTGGTCTGGGT
>NC_137679.1:38836094-38841094 GCF_963989245.1 Nansenia antarctica | reverse complement strand
GGGTTAGTTCCTAGAGGGGGTTCCTGCCTAGAATGGGTTCTAGAGGGGGTTCTAGAGCAGGTTCTAGATTGGGTTCTAGATTGGGTTCTAGATTGGGTTCTAGAGCAGGTTCTAGATTGGGTTCTAGATTGGGTTCTAGAGTGGGTTCTAGAGCAGGTTCCTTCCTAGAGGGGGTTCCTGTCTAGAGGGGGTTCTAGAGCAGGTTCTAGAGCAGGTTCTCTGTTAAAAGACTTATGTGTGTGTGTGTGTGGTCAGCGGGTTCCTGCCTAGAGCGGGTTAGTTCCTAGAAGGGGTTCCTGCCTAGAGTGGGTTCTAGAGGGGGTTCTAGTTCAGGTTCTAGATTGGGTTCTAGAGCGGGTTCTAGAGCGGGTTCCTTCCTAGAGGGGGGTTCTAGAGCGGGTTCTAGATTGGGTTCTAGAGCGGGTTCTAGAGCGGGTTCCTTCCTAGAGGGGGTTCTAGATTGGGTTCTAGAGCAGGTTGTAGATTGGGGTCTGGAGCAGGTTCTATATTGGGTTCTAGAGCGGCTTCCTTCCTAGAGCGGGTTCTAGATTGGGTTCTAGAGCAGGTTCTTGAGCAGGTTCTAGATTGGGTTCTGGAGCAGGTTCTAGATTGGGTTCTAGAGTGGGTTCCTTCCTAGAGCGGGTTCTAGATTGGGTTCTAGATTGGGTTCTAGAGCAGGTTCTAGAGTGGGTTCTAGAGTGGGTTCTAGAGCAGGTTCTAGATTGGGTTCTAGAGCAGGTTCTAGAGCAGGTTCTCTGTTAAAAGACTTATGTGTGTGTGTGTGTGGTCAGTCAGTTAACTGGATGATACGCCTCTGTTAAAAGACTTACTGTGAGAGTTACTGGGTGTGTGTGTATGTGGGAGGTGGGGGGTGTTGGTGTGTGTGTTGGGGGAGTTCTAGAGTGGGGTTCCTGCCTAGAGGGGGTTCTAGAGCCTAGAGGGGGTTCTAGAGCCTAGAGAGGGTTCTAGAGCGGTTTCTGCCTAGAGCGGGTTAGTTCCTAGAGGGGGTTCATGCCTAGAGTGGGTTCTAGAGGGGGTTCTAGATTGGGTTCTAGATTGGGTTCTAGAGCGGGTTCCTTCCTAGAGTGGGTTCTAGAGCAGGTTCTAGATTGGGTTCTAGAGCAGGTTCTTGAGCAGGTTCTAGATCGGGTTCTAGAGCAGGTTCTAGATTGGGTTCTAGATTGGGTTCTAGATTGGGTTCTAGAGCGGGTTCTAGAGCAGGTTCTAGATTGGGTTCTAGATTGGGTTCTAGAGCGGGTTCTAGAGCAGGTTCTAGATTGGGTTCTGGAGCAGGTTCTAGATTGGGTTCTAGAGCAGGTTCTAGAGCAGGTTCTCTGTTAAAAGACTTATGTGTGTGTGTGTGGTCAGTCAGTTAACTGGATGATACGCCTCTGTTAAAAGACTTAAAAGAGCAGGTTCCTTCCTAGAGCGGGTTCCTGCCTAGAGCGGGTTAGTTCCTAGAGGGGGTTCCTGCCTAGAGTGGGTTCTAGAGGGGGTTCTAGAGCAGGTTCTAGATTGGGTTCTAGAAAGGGTTCTCGTTTGGGTTCTAGAGCCGGTTCTAGAGCAGGTTTCTTCCTAGAGGGGGTTCTAGATTGGGTTCTAGATTGGGTTCTAGGGCAGGTTCTAGATTGGGTTCTAGAGCGGGTTCCTTCCTAGAGGGGGTTCTAGAGAGGGTTCTAGAGTGGGTTCTTCCTAGAGCGGGTTCCTGCCTAGAGGGGGTTCTAGAGCGGGTTCTTCCTAGAGCGGGTTCCTTCCTAGAGGGGGTTCTAGACCGAGTTCGAGATTGGGTTCTAGAGCGGGTTCTTTCTAGAGCGGGTTCCTGTCTAGAGGGGGTTCCTTCCTAGAGCGGGTTTCTTCCTAGAGGGGGTTCTAGAGCGGGTTCTAGAGGGGTTCTAGATGGGGTTTCAGTGGTGAAACCGAGTGGCAGCAAACTCCCCCTACAGTCTCTGGTAACGACTCTGTGCTGTGGAGGTTGAGAACCCGCTGAGCTGAGCATCCAGTCAGTATAATTAAAAAAATGTTTTCATCATCCAATATCGCTGATTTTATGCACATTCTCGTGTGTGTGTTTTGCCTCTGGGGTAACATTGACTCATTTCATTTGCTGAAGTGTTTGGAGTCATGTTTGTGTGTGACTGGGGGCAGCATGGGGGAGATTATGGCCTCATGTTGGGAGCTGCAGAACGGTCGTAAGTCTCCCCAGAGTGAGCATGAGGGGCTGCACCAGCCCAAGGTTGACAGCACCGCTGTGAAGAACTGGGGAAACGAATGTGGCCTAATGTTGGGAGCTAGGTCTCTCTCTCCCTCCCCCTCTCTCTTTCTCTCTCACCCTCTGTCTTTTTCTCTCTCTCTCCCTCTCTTTCTCTCTCTCCTCTCCCTCTCTCTTTCTTTCTCTTTCTTTCTCTCCCTCTTTCCCTCTCTCCCTCTCTCTCTCTCCCTCTCTCTCTCACCCTCCCTCCCTCTCCTTCTCCCAGACATCTACAGTGTCTCTTTAACCTATACCGTCTCCTGATTTTCAGTTAAATCCCAATGCTAGCTTATTGATTATTGCTATGCCCTCCCAATGCAGAACAGTAGCCCATAGGCACACACACACACACACACTGTACATGACACAGCAGTAAAGACACTAATAAAGAAGTTCACAGTCAATGATCCTAGTGCCGTGTGACATCATTCCATTGGCTCAAGTGAGACTCCTTTGCACTGATTGGTTAAACATCGGTTCCACGTCCTAGGTTAGGCTTGGAGTGTTGTGTAGAAATGACACCACCTGTCGTTAGACGGCGGGTTTGTAAAGTGAAAGTAAGTAGGCCTGTGGGGTCACCTCAGGACACTGTCTCATTGGCGTCACGCAGGTCAAAGGTCAACGGCCCCGTTGAGAGCCTCCTCGTTAGAGAAAGTAGCCCTGTCACTGGAGCTCCTGTCCCCGTTGCTCTCAGGGACACTCGCCACCTGCAGAGACACACACACACAATGAGGAAGGTCATTCACTCAACATAAAAAACAAAGAGACTTTTCTGGTCGTGTTACGGAGACGATATTTGAAGTGGTGTGTTTGGAAAGTCAAGACGACCTTCAAATCAACTGTGGAGGAGCCCTGTCTTTAAAGAACCACCATACCCAGTAATGGTTTTGTCGTTACCAATTTTCCAGATAGGCAAGGCAAGGCAAGTTTATTTGTATAGCACATTTCATACAACAGGGGCAATTCAAAGTGCTTTACATATGGCATAAAAAATTACAAGAATATATACAGAAAATAAATAGATAAACATTTAACGATATAAAAAGACAGTGAATAAAAAGATATAGCTAAAAGTGTTATTATTACCGCAACTGTATTCAAGCGCTGCTCTTCCCGATAGCCTAAGAAGTCACTGAGACACATTCTTCTGTGAGGCGAGAGCGAAAACGAACCCCGATTTGAGACTCGACGCGATGGCATTTAGATGTAGACCGAATCACAGTTCAGTGTCAGTCAAGTGTCAGTCAAGAGTCAGTTGACTCTTGTCAGTCAGCCCCCCCCCCCCCCCCCAGTGAAGACGAGGACCATGCTACACCCTCAGTGTTACTGTCTACTGTCTGCGGCTGGGACGTAAGAGTTTTGCTGTTGGCTGTTGCATCGGCTCCCTCGTTCCTTCATGTGGAACTTGAAAAGAGTGACATGGCTCTTATTTTAAACATGCTGCGGTTTGCTGTTGTCATCTCTGAGATGGGAAATAGAGAGAGAGAGAGAGAGCCTAGAGACTATGGATTTTTTGATTAGATTAGATTCAACTTTATTGTTATTGCACAGCGTACAAGTACTGAGTCAACGAAATGTAGTTTGGCATCTAACCAGATGCAAATAGTGGCATGATATTTAGATATATTTATTTTTGTGCATGGTATTACAGTATGAGGTATTTAAGTGAGTATAAATAAATTAATATAAAAGTGTTCCCAATGAGCATGTTCCCTACCTTGCATGGTAGCTTGCCGTCATTGGTGTGTGAATGTGTGTGTGAATGGGTGAACGAGAGGCCGTTGTAAAGTGCTTTGGAATAAGGCGCTATATAAATGCAGTCCGTTTAACATTTGGTCGTCTTTTCTTGCTATTTATATATGTAATTGCCTCTGCTGCTGCTGATGATGATGATGTGAGAGAGAGCTTTTATTCAGACACACCACTGAGGGATGGATGGTGAAGGTTACGGAAAATGAGGGACTGGATTATCATTTCACATTCTCATGACAATCAACATGGGCAGTTAGTGTCTGTATGTTCATCCGTGTGTGTGTGTGTGTATGTGGTTGTGTGCGTTGTGTGTCCATGTGTGTGTGTGCGTGTCTCCCATAGTATGGCGTCAGGAGTGCGACACTTATTTACGTGCGCGTGAGATATGACACAATCCTGACGGCATACCATAGCCTCTCATAGCCTCTCATAGACTCCCAAAGACTCCCATAGACTCCCATAGACTCCCACAGACTCCCAAAGACTCCCATAGACTCCCACAGACTCCCATAGACTCCCATAGACTCCCATAGACTCCCATAGACTCCCACAGACTCCCACATGCTCCCATAGACTCCCATAGACTCCCATAGACTCCCACAGACTCCCAAAGACTCCCATAGACTCCCATAGACTCCCCATACACTCCCAGAGGCTCCCTGCCAAACGCACAGAGAGGCTGTGCTCCTCCTCAGCAAAAAAACATGTGCTTGTTGTTTTTTTATAAACTCATATTCAGCACTTTGAAATAGATAGATGGATAGGTACTTTATTGATCCCTGAGGGGGAAATTAAGGCGTTACAGCAACTCACAAACAACGACAACAACAACAAAATAAAAGTGACGCTAGAATAATAGAATAAAATAAAGTAGTTTATTGCGGCAGGCAGAAGAGATCTCCTATAGCGCTCCTGAGTGCAGCGTGGTCGCACTCTGTTGTTCTCTCTCGCCAATACCTTACCCACCATGCTGTTGTCATGACGACTTGTAGGCCTACTA
>NC_137679.1:38813594-38823594 GCF_963989245.1 Nansenia antarctica | reverse complement strand
TGACAGGGAAAGACGCTGAAGATAACCCCTTAGAAAAATCCATAATCAGGGAAAAAATACAAGAAGGGCTTCCTACCCCAGTTAAGGATAAGCTAGCAGAAGTGGTGGGGCTACGACACATGAACAAAGCTGTTTATATAGACCACGTAGCTCATCAAGTTGAGTTATATCGAAAGAACATTCAGATACAGAAGGCACGAGACGAAGAATCCCTCAGAATATTGACTCATTTGCAATTGACTGAAAGCGAGAGGAACATAGAGGGAGTGCAGGCTTTAGCCCCACAGCAACAGCCACCTGGAGTGCAGACTGCTACTTACCAGTTCTACTCACAGGGGCCACAAGGGGGGTATCCTGCTACTTACCAGTCCTACCCACAGGGGCCACAAGGGGGGTATCCATACCCACAAGGGCCACCAGGGGTGCAAGCGGTTCCATACCAGATGTACACACAGCCTGGCCAAGGACCACCACCAGGGGGATGGACAGCAGCAGGGAAGAAGATGCTAGAACCGTGTTACCAATGCGACCAGAATGGACATCTAGCCTGTACCTGCTGCAACAGGCCCCAGGGGGGCGCAGGGGGGAGCCAAGGAGGAGGATATTGGCCTCCTACTACACCTGCTCCAGGAGTGATGAACCCTTACGGAGGCCCAGCAGCTGGCCTATAGGGGTGCCCGGAAGATCCGAGTGGGAGGTGCCAGCTGGTGGTGACACAGAAGCCTGAAGGCGCCACGCACCTCCCTATGTCTAGAGAATATGTGAAGACAATCGGATTTGAGGGAATTAAACAGCTGATTCCTACAACTGAGCTTGTAGACTTAGAGTACAAGGGACAGAGAGCAACTCTGTCAACACTTGTGTCAGAACACACGCCAACAGGGCTGCTAGGGAGAGATGCTCTATGCCAATTGAACTGTACAGTAAAATGCACACCTGACGGCTGTCAGGTGACGGTGCCATCCGGTGCTCAGATTCCATCGACAGCCAGAGTGATTAAGCATAGAACAGACCTACAAGCTTTGCCTTTAAAGGGAGCTGATATAGAATATTGGGTTGATGGGTCTTGTTACGGGGTAGGAGAAACTTTGTGCGCTGGGTATTCCTTAGTTAAAGCACAGAATTCAAAGTTTATTGTAGAACAGGCTGAGGCAGTTCCTCAGCCTTGCTCGGCTCAGTTGGCTGAATTGATTGCCCTCACAGAAGCATGCAACTTGGGAACCGGACGGAGAGTGACAGTGTACACCGACTCTGCCTATGCACATAATGTTTGTCATTTTAATGGAGCTGTATGGAGGGGGCGGGGTTTTAAGAGAACTGATGGTACGCCTATACAGCATCACGCACAGATCATGAAGCTGTTACAAGCCATGATGAAGCCAAAGGAATTAGCCATAGTGAAGTGTGCCACACACAGGTCTGACTCATCACATGTCACACAAGGTAACAGGGCTGCAGAAGATGCAGCCAAAGCCATTACAGGAGCAGACAAGGCAGGTAAAGGTCTTCTGGTCACACATGAAAAGCAATTACAGGGCATGGTCGCACTTGAGGATTGTGCTTCTTGTGATGTGTGTTGGTGTAGTTTTTCTGTTTGTTGTTGTTTATTTAAAAAAAAAAAAAAAATATATTTTTTATTTTTTTATTTTTTTATGTGGGGTTTTGTGTTTTTGTTTTTGTTTTGTGGTCGTTTAGTTTCGGAACACCCTCTGGGTGGTCCGAGGGGGGATGTGTCGTATATTTTCTACTATATATATCCTATTTTCTAGTGTTGTGCAATGGCTCTTGTAATCTGACCAGCCCCTCGGACTTGGGGCCGTGGTGACATCACAGGGGACGGCCCTCATGGCCATCTGGATAAGGTGATAGGCTATGACCTGTGACTGTATTTGCATATTGTGGATGGATAGGGTTGAGACCCAAGGGGGGCTCTCTTGACCAGCGGATCCCAGGAGAGGAGGACAGAGACAAGGCTCCAGTGTTGGTATACGTATACCCTGTTTCTGTACTTTAATTAAATCATCTTAAACTCAATAATTGTTCTTTGATTCGTAACCAATAAGAGAAATACACGACACAGATGTTCGTGCGTCTGCGATGTCGGCGGAAGGCGGCCGTCAGTCATCGTCAGGTGTCGATCACCAGCCGTCTGTCTTGATAAGGCGAGTCGTCCTCCCCCAGCCGGTGGCGGTCTAGACACGACGACCGCTTCACGTGGAACAGAGAGACCTGGCTTTGACATCGTCACGTAAACCGTCACGTCACTCGTTGTCTTTTTATCCAACCCCTCTTTGTTTTCATTCATCAGACACACATCTGTTTGATACTGTTCCAGATTCCCTCGTTCAGGGACTATTCTTCTAACTGTTGAAATAACTTTGACCTTCATGCAGCTAGGTACAATTCTAGACAATGTGGAGGACACAGTCACAGTAAGCAACCTGATTTCAACATAATTATTTATGCGGATGTTAAGGTTAGGACCGCCGCTGAGACCACCATTAGTGCTAGCGCTACCTTGAGAATCAAGGACCCCAATTGAAATAAGCCAGTGGCTTTCTTGGGTTTTTATCCTGTTAGTTGACCTTGTATGTAATATGTACTTTCATGTACCTACTTCTGCAAATCTTCTAATAAAGTTTTCAATCAATCAATCAATCAATCAATCCATCTACCACCGCTAGTGCTAGCGATATCCATTTAGCACCGTTAGTGCTAGTGCTACCCCCCATCAACAAAAATGTTATCAGCGCATTGATAATTGTCTTAGTGGGAAAAAAAAGTGTCACCTTTTTGGGCCATCACCAGTTTGCACCCCTGCTCGTTCCATGTTCCGTGTGTTACAAGGAGCCCTGTCTTTTTCCGGTTTCTACGAGTAGCCTGTGTCTGCAGAGTCGGAGAACCAGTTTGGTCCTGAAAACCCAAACCCTAACCTTAACCCTAAGGTCTAGGAAGCCCAGAACTAGCGTCCTAGACTTGTGGTCCTAAACGTGTGGGTCCTGAAACTGCTGAAACTGTTGGCTCGTGCTCCGACTCTGCAGACACATAGTATTGGTTTCCACCCTCCGCCAAGCCCCCCCCCCCCCCCCCCCGCGCTGATATACTCTCCTCAGAGATCCACACGGTAGGTCTTCACGGCGGTACGGGACGACGGGTATGGTGGGTGGTATGTGGTGGGCGTTCTGGTGATGTTTCAGGTAAAATGTCGTTAAATGTCTTCGATGTCGGTCCGGCACATACAGTCTTAATAAGTGTGGAGGTGAGTCCCGCTGTGTAACGAGGAGGTGCTACAGTCTGCCTCGGCTCCGTCCTGCCCTCTAATGAAGCGTAACACAGCCATGATAGGCAATTAATTAACTAGATAACTCTCCTCACCCGGCCTCACCCCGTCTGTATCTCACCATGTTGTGGTTAACCCCCCCCCCCCCCACACACACACACACACACACACCCCGCCATCACTCATCCCGGGAGAGATACGGTGATACCGTATAAAGTCAGTCAGAGTTTTTAGGGTTAGTGTATAAATATTCTTCTGTGGCTCAGTGGGTAAAATGGTAAATTGACCTTTTTTATTTAGTTATATAACGACTTATTCCAAAGCGCTTTTCACAATGGCCCTCTCATTCACACACACCCATTCACACACCAACGGCGGCAAGCTGCCACACAAGGCGCCGGCGGCCCGCTCATCGGGAGCAATTTGGGGTTATTGTCTTGCCCAAGGACACCTCGACATATGGCCAACCGGGGGATCTAACCGCAGAACCGCCGACCTTGCAATCATTAGCCGCCGGCTCTACCTCCCGAGCCACGGCCGCCCCACAGAGCATGGCGCTACTAGTATAACTCACTTTTAATGTAGTAATATAGAGAAGAGCCTTGAGGAGTTAATATAATATAATAGGAATATAATATAACATACGCCATTTAGCTGGCGCTTTTATCCAAAGTGACTTGCAGTACTTTGCACTGAGTGCAAACATCTCTCAGTATATATGGTCCCAGCGGGAACCCAGAAGCTAACGCTGTACCAACTGTTGTTGTCGTTTGTGGCCTGGCACAGTAGACAGACATGCAGACATGGAGGGTTCCTCAGGGCTGTCTTTGGTGTGGGAGCTGTTCTGTAGCTCGCAGCACAACACAACACATCCCTTATTATATTAGGGGGTAATGGTGGCCATCAGAAGGTCATGAGTTCAAATCCCACTCTGGGAATACAGCACCACTAGCAGCATGCCCTTGAGTAAGGCACTTAGCTCCTCCACTAAGTCACTCCAGGGAGAGACCCTGTCCCTGTAATCTCTAACTGTAACGGTTCTTTGGATAAAAAGCGCCTGCTTAAATGGTAGAAAAATATGATGTTCTGTTGGTTGCAGCTCAGACTGAGGGCAGCTCCAGTGGACTGCACTTATATAGCGCCTTTATCCAAAGCGCTTCACAACGGCCTCTCATTCACCCATTCACACACACATTCACACACCAATGGCGGCTAGCTACCATGCAAGGCGCCGGCCCCCTCACTGGGAGCAATTTGGGGTTCAGTGTCTTGCCCAAGGACACTTCGACATGTGGCTAGCCGGGGCTCGAACCGCAGATTAATAGTAATAATAATAATCATAATAATCATAATCATAATAATAATACATTAGACTTATAGTATAGCGCTTTTCTAGACACTCAAAGACACTTTACAAACTGAAAAGATCGAGTAGTAATAATAAAAAGAAACAGAAAATAAATATAAGAAAGTATAGGTGCCTAATTAAGGTAGTGCTGGGGACACATGGGAAGGGGAGGGGGAGAGGGTTATCTGGTGAAGGCAAGCTTGAAGAGGTGGGTTTTGAGGGCCAGTTTAAATGTTGGCAGGGTGTTGGCCTGTCTGATGTGGTTGGGGAGGGCATTCCAGAGGGACGGGGCTGCGGCTGACAAGGCCCTATCACCCCAGGTCCGTAGCTTGGTCCTGGCGGTCTCGAGGGTGGTTTGAGGCAACGGGAGGGGGTGTGGAGGGGGACAAGGTAGGAGGGGGCCAGATTGTTGATGTGATGTTGGTTGCAGCTCAGGCTGAGGGCAGCTCCACCACGTCTCTGTTTCATGTTCTCAGCATCCACTCTCTCCATCCATTGTCTGAGCCAAGTGATCATCCAGCTCAGCTCGTCTCATATTCTCGCTGCTGAAGTCTCTGCCACTTCAGTCTGAGAGTGTGAGAGAGGACAGAGAGAGAGAGAGAGAGAGAGAGAGAGAGAGAGAGAGAGAGAGAGAGAGAGAGAGAGCATTCCGCCTCTCAGACTCTTTCACATCCCACAGTGGTATTTTGCACACCCTTTGTGTGTGTGTGTGTGTGTGTGTGTGTTTGTGTGTGTGTGTGTTTGTGTGTGTGTGTGTGTTTGTGTGTGTGTGTGTGTGTGTGTTTGTGTCTGTCTGTGTATGTGTGTATGTGTGTGTGTGTGTGTGTGTTTCTGCATGTGTGTGTGTGTGTTTGTGTGTGTGTGTGTGTTTTTGTGTGTGTGTGTGTTTGTGTGTGTGTGTGTGTGTTTGTGTCTGTCTGTGTATGTGTGTGTGTGTGTGTGTGTTTGTGTGTGTGTGTGTGTGTTTGTGTCTGTCTGTGTATGTGTGTGTGTGTGTGTTTGTGTGTGTGTGTGTGTGTGTGTTTGTGTCTGTCTGTGTATGTGTGTGTGTGTGTGTGTGTGTTTGTGTGTGTGTGTGTGTGTTTGTGTCTGTCTGTGTATGTGTGTGTGTGTGTGTGTGTTTGTGTCTGTCTGTGTATGTGTGTGTGTGTGTGTGTGTGTTTGTGTGTGTGTGTGTTTGTGTCTGTCTGTGTATGTGTGTGTGTGTGTGTGTGTGTGTGTTTGTGTGTGTGTGTTTGTGTGTGTGTGTGTTTGTGTCTGTCTGTGTGTGTGTGTGTTTCTGCATGTGTTTGTGTCTGTCTGTCTGTGTATGTGTGTGTGTGTTTCTGTGTTTCTGTGTGTGTGTGTGTGTGTGTGCACGTGTGTGCGCGTTGTTGCTCTTAACACAACCGTGAGTCATAGAAACTGACTGACTGACATCATTTAGCCGAGAAAGCCAACGTGGTGACAACCTCTTCAGGAGGACTATGGTGTCTCTGACCATCCCCTGCAGAATTAGCCCCCTGACACCTCTCCTGTGTGACCCTGTAGCGTCTACGTCGCCATGGAATACGTTCAACGAGTGACACGTGAGTGACACATCCTCGCCCTCCCGTTCCTCCCTCATTAAACTCCACAACCGTTCCACCTTTCCTCGACAATCATTGTCAGCTTCCTATACAAGGTCAGTTACCTCAGTACGCCGAGCCATTGTTAGGTATAGTTAGCTGACAACGCACAATGGTGGACCCCCCCCCCCCCCACCCCCTTCAGATCCCAACCCCTCCCCTCCCGCCCCCTCTCCTCTCCCCCCCAAGAAAGTGCCTGTCGGCTGGGTAATCGATTGGTTCTCTCGGGGGGTCTGTGAGGACGGCGAGATGGGAGGCTTATGGAGGGTGAATCTGGCTCCAGGTCTGATGAGACTGCTGAGGTGTGCGTGATTGTGCCGCTGACGCTCCTTCCATCTGACATCTGAGCTCATCAGAGAAGCACCTTCAGACCTCATTACCCCTCTGGATGGAGGAGGGCAAGGCCCCCCCTCACGACGCAGCAGGGATAGGGGCTAGGGCCAACCCCCCCCCCCCCCCCCCCCCTGAGGGAGAAGGCGTGCAGAATGGGTTTCAGAGACTATTTCTCTACTGATCAATGGGCTCCAAGTTCCTCAGAGAGAGAGGGGGGGGGGGGGGGGGGAGAGGGGGGGGGGGAGAGGGAGGGAGGAGGGAGGGAGGGAGGAGAGAGGGGGGGAGGGAGGGGGGGGAGAGGGAGAGAGAGAGGGAGGGAAGGAGGGAAGGGAGGGAGAGAGGGAAGGAGGGAGAGAGAGGGGAGGAGGGAGGGAGGGAAGGAGGGAGAGAGAGAGAGGGAGCGAGAGAAGGAGAGAAGGAGAGAAGGAGAGAAGGAGGGAGAGGGAGAGAGAGAGAGGGAGGGAGAGAAGGAGAGAAGGAGGGAGAGGGAAGGAGGGAGCGAGGGAGAGAAGGAGGAAGAGAGAGAGGGAAGGAGGGAAAGAGAGAGGGAAGGAGGGAGGGGGAGAGAGGGAGAAGGGTAATAAGTAGGAATGACGACAAAATGAATCTAGTTAATCGCTTGGTTTGCTGTGATTAATCAGGACTTTCAGTTTACATTGGGTTGTCGATGTAAAGATGTTGATGTTTGATCTTCATCAGCCAATCACAGTTCAGCAAGGTGTGCTAGAAGCCTCTGTCGGGTACCTGGTTAGAGATAAAGTTCAATAAAAAAAATAAAAAAATAGATTTCGTTGTACTCTGTGTGCAATGACAAGAAGGTTGAATCTAATCTAAATTATCGCAGTCCAAATGTCCCCTCGGTTGTTCTGGTGACATTTTGTTCGATATTGGACCTAATGGAGAAGCGCAGGTTGTTATTAGAGACAGAGTTGTTATTAGAACCACCTTGGTGAAAACTTAATGGGTCTTCCGATAACATTTCGCCACCTTCATGAATATGTGCATCTGTGGCTCACTTGATAGAGCATGGTGCTAACAACACGTAGGTTGTGGGTTTGATTCCAGCTGGGACCATATATATACTGAGAAGTCTATGTACTTTATGTACTGCAATATACGTTGCTTTGGGTAAAAGCGTCAGCTAAATGGAATAATATTATTATATTATTATTATTATTACTATTACTATTACTATTATTATTATTATTATTATTATTATATCTACCTGTTTACTACCTTCTACTCTCTCCCATGCATGCCTATTTAAATTGAGAGGTTATGCTTGTATGGGAAATGATGTTATTATATTATATATTTCCTGTCTGTTTTTCACAGCCGGCTAGCCTAGACCGAACAATATAGTAAATCTGCCTGAGTCTGTGAGGGAATGAGACAAATGATTTGGTAAAAAGTCATGGCAACATCACTGTGGCTGTGACAGTAACTCGCTGCAGATGATGACTCTCTCTCTCTCTCTCTCTCTTTCTCTCTCTCTCTATCTCCCTCTCTCCCTCCCCTCTCTCTTTCTCTTTGTCTCTCTCCTCCTCTCTCTCTCCTCCTCCCCCCTCTCTCTTTTCTCTCTCTTTCTTTCCCTCTCTCTCTTTCTCCACCTCCTGGCCCATTCACTGTAATCTCGGAGGTATTGGAGCTGTTAATTGAAAAGCCTTTAACTGGCTGGTTTGTAATGGAGTGCCACTTACGTTCCCCCTGGACGGTGATGGTGGTGCCCCCCCTCCCCTCCCCTCCACCCACCCCACCCCCCCTCCCCCCGGCACTCTTATCAGAATACTGAACAGGGGATCAGAGAACCTCACCCCCCTAAGTTTGATTAAAGCTGTGTGTATCGATCAAGGGGCTCCTATCTATCCACGTCTCACGACTCAACAACTCATCACCAGACGGAGATGAGGGAATGAGAAATGTGTCAGATAAGCCGATTAACGTTTCACCTCTTGAATAGGAACCGTGCCCCCCCCCCCCCCCCCCCGCACCCCTGCCCCCCCCCCGCACCCCCCAAGCAACTTGTGGCTTTCCCATTTCCCACATTTATAATGGAATCTAGAGTCTGGCCCGTTGGGGCCTGTCCAAATGAATGTCACCGGAGTCTTTTCAGGTCACGATGTGGGAGTGCTGATTAGTCTGGCTGTGTGGGCCCGGTCCTCCGGCGCTGTTGGGTTCACCCTGCTGTAGTCTGGCTGTGTTGGCCCGGTCCTCCGGCGCTGTTGGGTTCACCCTGCTGTAGCGCTGCTGAATGGCACCAGAAGGACAAGCTGGCAGGGGTCCTGTGGTGCGATACAGCCTGTCCTTGGGGTTGGCCGTGTCTGTGCCTGCATAGACAGGTCCCAGTCACATTTGAATTGCAGAGGAACAGCTGGGTCGTGCCCCTATGTCCTACTCACAGCGGTCACAGGGCCAGCTGGCAGCGTCCCTGGGGCCAGACAGACTTAACTGTCCAAACAGACTTAACTACCAAACAGACTTAACTACCAAACAGACTTAACAGTCCAAACAGTCCAAACAGACTTAACTACCAAACAGACTACCAAACAGACTTAACTACCAAATAGACTTAACTACCAAACAGACTTAACTACCAAATAGACTTAACTACCAAACAGACTTAACTACCAAACAGACTTAACTACCAAACAGATGTATCTGTCCAAACAGACTTAACTGCCCAAACAGCCCTAACATACTTAATAACACACATCAATACAGCAGGTAGGGACAGAGCCAGGAAAGTGCACAGCCCGGTCGACCCAAATTGTTGCTGCGCCCCATTTCCCAGACAGACAGACAGACAGACAGGCAGGCAGGCAGGCAGGCAGACACAGACAGGCAGACAGGCAGGCAGGCAGACACAGACAGACAGACAGACAGGCAGGCAGACACAGACAGGCAGGCAGGCAGGCAGGCAGACACAGACAGGCAGACAGGCAGGCAGGCAGGCAGACACAGACAGACAGACAGACAGACAAACAGACAGACAGGCAGGCAGGCAGGCAGGCAGACACAGACAGGCAGACAGACAGACAGGCAGACAGACAGACAGACAGACAGACAGACAGGCAGACAGATAGACAGACAGACACAGACAGACAAGAAGACAGACAGACAGACAGACAGACAGACAGGCAGGCAGACAGACAGACAAGAAGACAGACAGACAGTCAGGCAGACAGACAGGCAGGCAGACAGACAGACAGGCAGGCAGACAGACAGACAGACAGACAAGAAGACAGACAGACAGTCAGGCAGACAGACAGGCAGGCAGACAGACAGACAGACAGACAGACAAGAAGACAGGCAGACAGACAGGCAGGCAGACAGACAGGCAGGCAGACAGACACAGACAAGTCAGACAGAACGTCTAGTCCTACCTTCAGCGAGAACAAGCAGGGGAAGGTGTTGTACTTTTCCCCTCTGGTG
>NC_137679.1:38809476-38813394 GCF_963989245.1 Nansenia antarctica | reverse complement strand
CTCTGGTGCGATCTGGGAATTGCGTGCGTTCACTTGTTGGAGGGAGAGCCGCTGCAGACTGCAGGAACACTCTGGGCAGTCCCCTGGGGTCCTCTTACTGAAGCACAGCATCTCAGCCTGACGTCTCCTCTGTGAGAGGCTGAATGCAGCTCTGCCTACCTGCCTGGCACAGGGGTCAGACAAGGCCTGGAAACGAAAGAAAGCTGACACATAAAATCCAGGGGGGGGAGGGGTGTGGGAGAGATGGGGAGATGGTTAGGGGTAAGGAAGGGTTGTATGCATAGGAGAACAGGTAGGTTTTGAGGTAGGATTTAAAAGTGGAGAGTGAGGGTGAGTCTCTGAGTGGTTGAGGGAGAGAGTTCTAGAGGCTCGTGAAAAGGCACAGTCTCCGTTTAATACACAGATGCCATACAATTATGAACGCACTGATTCGTTAAAATCCTACAACATGTTTTTGGGTACCTGAAGTGACGGCTTATAACTAATGTTAACTAATGTTAACACCCCGGTACGCTATGCGGGGTGCAACGTCATTACACGATTCATTTTGGGTTTTGTAAGAATCGCATTAGGAACTTTTCAAGTTGATTCCCTGCGGCGTGTTGAACTGCCCTTCTCCTCCTCCTCCACCTTCATGCATCTAATGCGATAGAATCCCTGACAACAGTGACAGCCGCAGCGCTGCAGCCCGCGATGTGAAGGCATTTAGCTCATTTAGCACCGCTAATCTAAGAGCATGTCTTCCTCTGACGTGTCGCTCTGCATTAGCAGCAGCAGCAGCAGCAGCAGCAGCAGCAGCAGTGTAGCCGCGGTGTGTGCACGTCTCTGGAGGCCTGCCGGCTCGCCTCTCCTCTCAGGCACCTTCAGAGAGCAGGGTATTGTTGTAGTTTTACATCAAATATGCTGAGAATTAAGTAATGAGTAATTTTGTTGCTAAAAACCTTAAAGGGGGGAATAGTGCTCCATTCCCCAGAATGTAGAGAGACAGACTTTCATTCTCAGCATATATTTTTTTCAGAAGTATCTTTATTGGGTTACCAATACCAAATAGACAAATTGTTGAAAGTATAAAATCACCCGGTTTTACATTTTTAGAACAATACAAAACAAAAACTAAAAGGACAGTACAGTACAAAAAGAGAGGAAACTAAGAAAAAACAGTACAAGAGAGGACTCGAAACAAAACAAAGAAATGGCTGTGCTGCACATGGGGCTGAATGAACATTCATACTTCAAGAAGGACAATCAATTATCATTGTTAATTCTCAGCATATTTGATATAAAACTACAACAGTATCTTAGGTTCTCACACACCTTCAGAGAGCAGGGTACCTCACGTCCTCACACACCTTCAGAGAGCAGGGTACCTCACGTCCTCACACACCTTCAGAGAGCAGGGTACCTCACGTCCTCACACACCTTCAGAGAGCAGGGTACCTCACGTCCTCACACACCTTCAGAAAGCAGGGTATCTTATGGGGATAATGAGGGATAATGGAGGCTGAACATGATGTCATTCACCTGAGACCCCATCTCCTCTACCTGGATTAACAATGCCGGCACCCCTCACTGATTGCTACTTAATGCTTAATGTTAGTTTTCTCTGGTCCGCAAAGTGTGATTAGGTGGCGTCTGGTTGCGATTAAGTAACGGACTGAAACCAGCTGTTGTTTTGATATTGGATGTTGATTAATGTTAATCCGTGTCACCTCTGCTTTGCATGTCAATATGTCGACGTGCTGTAGCCGTTCCAGACAGGTGCTGGATACAGATGCCTTGTACGACACAGAGATGCAGTCGCTTCTAAACAGTGTCGCGACGAATAAAATGTCTTTGAAGTGGTTCTGTTTACACGTCGGGGGTCCCAAGTGTTCTCCCCCGAAAGAGGCATAGGAAGGCTGGTGTGATAATTAGTGTAATTAATCAAGGGGATTAACGACAGGAAGACTGTTGTGATTTGTTGTTGTTGTTGTTGTTGGAGCGCGGCAAGAACACAGCCTGCAGTCCCAAAGATGAGCAAGAGGGCAGGAGGAGGTTGGTGACTAGGAGGAGGAGGAGGTTGGTGACTAGGAGGAGGAGGAGGAGGTTGGTGACTAGGAGGAGGAGGAGGAGGTTGGTGACTAGCAGGAGGAGGAGGAGGTTGGTGACTAGGAGGAGGAGGAGGAGGTTGGTGACTAGCAGGAGGAGGAGGAGGTTGGTGACTAGCAGGAGGAGGAGGAGGAGGTTAGTGACTAGGAGGAGGAGGTTGGTGACTAGCAGGAGGAGGAGGAGGAGGTTGGTGACTAGGAGGAGGAGGAGGAGGTTGGTGACTAGCAGGAGCAGGAGGAGGTTGGTGACTAGCAGGAGGAGGAGGAGGTTGGTGACTAGCAGGAGGAGGAGGAGGTTGGTGACTAGCAGGAGGAGGAGGAGGAGGTTGGTGACTAGCAGGAGGAGGAGGAGGAGGTTGGTGACTAGCAGGAGGAGGAGGAGGAGGTTGGTGACTAGGAGGAGGAGGAGGTTGGTGACTAGCAGGAGGAGGAGGAGGAGGTTGGTGACTAGCAGGAGGAGGAGGAGGTTGGTGACTAGCAGGAGGAGGAGGAGGTTGGTGACTAGCAGGAGGAGGAGGAGGTTGGTGACTAGCAGGAGGAGGAGGAGGTTGGTGACTAGCAGGAGGAGGAGGAGGAGGTTGGTGACTAGCAGGAGGAGGAGGAGGAGGTTGGTGACTAGCAGGAGGAGGTTGGTGACTAGCAGGAGGAGGAGGAGGAGGTTGATGACTAGCAGGAGGAGGAGGAGGAGGTTGGTGACTAGCAGGAGGAGGAGGAGGAGGTTGGTGACTAGGAGGAGGAGCAGGAGGAGGTTGATGACTAGCAGGAGGAGGAGGAGGAGGTTGGTGACTAGCAGGAGGAGGTTGGTGACTAGCAGGAGGAGGAGGAGGAGGTTGATGACTAGCAGGAGGAGGAGGAGGAGGTTGGTGACTAGCAGGAGGAGGAGGAGGAGGTTGGTGACTAGGAGGAGGAGGAGGAGGAGGTTGGTGACTAGGAGGAGGAGGAGGAGGTTGATGACTAGCAGGAGGAGGTTGAAGATTAGCAGAGTGAGACTACCTCACTACCTATCTTCCATCGTAGATCTCTTCAGGCTACATCTTAACTGTCCCTCCTAAAGACCTCCTCATCCCCACTACCCTTTACTCTAAATAAAATAATAAATTCATTATTATTATTCATTCTTCTAGCATTGTGACTGCCAATGGCCCCTGGTCCTAGCAGATATTTATTTTCCTTATGATGACTGATTGATCGATGATTCACTTACTTAGACAGATGTCTTTTTTGTAAGCAACTTTGGATAAAGGCGTCTGCTAAATACCAAACAAAGTAAATGTAGGCTGGTGACTTGCAGGGGTGAGGCAGATGACTGTCTGCAGCCTACTGCACACAAGGCAAGGCAAGGCAAGTATATTTGTACAGCACATTTCATACAACAGGGGCAATTCAAAGTGCTTCCCGTGCTTCACACAGAAAGAAGGAGATGTCTGGATGTTCATGGGTACATATCCTGCACACAGCTATGTTTTATACTGTATATTTCTATGTATTTTGTATTTTGAATTGTGTAACTGTTTTTAAATTTGTTGTTGTACGGCGACCTTGAGTGCCATGAAAGGCGCCTTATAAAATAAATGTATTATTATTATTATTATTACTAGTGGAGGCTGGCGGAGGTAGAAATCGGAGGACGGGCTCGTTGTAATGCATGGGACACGCGTGTGATTGACACCATTCTCTAGATGATTCCAGTTGAACAGTTGTGTTTTCTTATTGTGGGTCCAGATCATTGATTCTTGTTGAAATAATGGATCACACTTAACATGGCATTACCCCTCCAGCTGTGCATTCACTCTGTAAAACACATTATTGACATCCTGCTCCATAGAACATT
>NC_137679.1:38786976-38804476 GCF_963989245.1 Nansenia antarctica | reverse complement strand
AAGGTAGTGGATGAGCAGTGTAAGGTACCACGGAGAGGAGACACATCATCCCTCTCCCCAGTGGGTTGGCGGAGAGATCCACAGATGGAGAAGCTTTCGGGGGGAACGAAACAAAAGGAGCTTCAAACCAGTAACTGTTTAGTTAACGCTGCAGAGAGAACAGGCCGTCAACAACAGGGGAGAGAGAGAGAGAAATCACCCCATCTTCTATTTCAGTCGTTTTACAGCTTAAACCTGTACGCGCCCATTAGTAGAGTTCACAGTGGTAGACACATTGTTAATGGGAAGTAATGTACGGTGTGAAATTAATCACTGCACAAGGTGATGATTTCCTCTGCTGGAAATTATGGATGAGGCTGCTGGGTCTAATAGCGGCCTGCTGCACTGGGGGAATAATGACGTCCGTCACAGCGCCCAGCAAGGCGTTTCAGTTGTTTAAGCGTTAGTGTGCAATACAGCTTACGAGCTGTTTCCATACAATGCGTTATTTGAGTGTAGTTCTTTGAAGGAAACATACATTTGACGTCGGCTTTTAGAAGAAGTGTTATTATGTAAATGGTGTAGGAGGAGAGGGAAGGTGATGTGTCTCCGTTGCTGTGGGCAAAGGACACATCCCGTGTGTGTTGTGTGCTGTGTGTGTGTGTGTGTGTGTGTCTGCAGCTCTGGGTGAATGTGTGTGTGTTGTGTCTACGGCTCTGTGTGTGTGTGTTGTGTGTCTGCAGCTCTCTGTGTGTGTGTGTGTGTTGTGTCTGCGGCGCTGTGTGAGTGTGTGTGCGTGTGTGGAGGGCAGGCTCCATGGATACCATCTCTTCTCATCTTCTGTTTCTTTGCCAAGGCATCTTCGACCACCTCTGGGAGAAGCGTACTGTACTTGACTGTACTGTAGAGTTTCATCGGGGGCGTTAGCTACAGTGAAAGCACCCCAGCAGGTCGTGTCTGAACACCCCTCTGGGTTTGTATCGTATCTCGCACCGCTGGTAGGGGTCAAAGGGGACGTTCTGATGCTCTCCTCCTCTGGTTAGGCATGGTGGTGTATGTACGCTGATAGCCTGGTGATAACTAAGCAAGATGGAGTAGTTTGGCTACCTATCTTACTTACCCATGCTTTCTACTATTGGAATATAATACTGTTAGTCTATACCCATAGTTGAACATAGACAGATATATTCTGACCTTGCCGAGAGAAAAATATATTTTCGGTATCATACATTATGCATTTTGGTTGGGTCTTGATTTGACAAGCAAGCCTTCCAAACAAAAAGTCGGCCAATTCTGAATGGCAGAGGATGGGGGTGACAGAGAGTGCGTGTCTTTTGTTTTGATCACACACACACACACACACACACACACACACACACACACACACACACACACACACACAGAAGGCAGCAGACCTTCCTCATTCTGTTGCTCATCGCTCCCACAGAACATGTTTGACACTAAACGCTCGGGACCCGACTCACAATGAATCTATTCACCAAACCTCTGCTCGGGTTCCCTCCACACAGAGTACGTCAGTTATCATGAGGAGAAATGTGCGCTCTCCCGTCACGGAAGCACCCATTCTGTCTGTTACTGAGGGGGAAACTGTAATTCAGGTACGTTTCCGCCTGAGCGGCCCCGTCACATTTGCGGTTTCGCAGCATGTGTCAGGTTGCAGGAGTGTGTTGTATTTGATTGATTAGGTTTTCGAGAGCGCTCCTTCAACCGAGTGTAAAGCACACTTAACGTCCTACTCTCCTCAAGCCACTGCTTTCTTCCCCAAGGTACAGTACGGTACGCTAAGGAAGGTTACGTTTCCTCAACCACTTGAGTTTCATGTACAGGATCTCCGTATCAACAGATCGGTACAGAGGGGACGTTGTTTTACTCCTGTGTTGAGGCTCTGTTTCCCCCCCCAACAAAATCTTTTGGCAGTGGCCAGAGTATTCTGACTCTCACTGTTGCTGCTCCTCAGGCGTACTGATTTCCTGAGGTAATGCACCAATCAGAAAGGTGCACCTGTTATTTTCACGATGGAAACACACGTCGAGGATAGAGGGGGCCTTGACAACAAAGAAATACCGGCCCGAAAAATAAGATTCTGACCATTTTCGCAATGGGTCAGAGAGGCTCAAGTGTGACAGTGTTGTTGTTGTTTTTTTTCTTCCTGGGGGGGGGGTATTCCATCAATGTCACTAAAGGAAAATCCAGACCTAAAATAAAAAATAAGCCTGGATATTGTCTTTATAAATCTTGTGGGATTTATCAAAAATATGCCTGAATTGTCCTTTTGATGCGACGTTGATGGAATACCCCCCAGGGTGCCTCATACTGTCCGCAGGGTAGTCTGAGGTGACTGGTGGTTGCGTCCCGTCCCCGTCCCTGTCCCCGTCCCTGTCCCCCCGCCTTGCCCTTCTGCCTCCTTGTCTGGCTGCAAGCGCAGCAGGATGCAGGGCGCCGGGCCGGTGTCATGGCTCCATGACGGGCCGTGATCAGTAACACGTTTGACCCCCTGACTGCTCCGTCAGGGCAACATTATCGCCTGTCTGCAGAAACCTCTGCAGAGTCAGAGCCTCTCTCCGGTTACACCGCTGCCCCTCTCAGGTGGGGCCTGTGGCTGGAGCTAGGCTAGGTAGCCTGTAGCTGTGACTGGGGCTAGGCTAGGTAGCCTGTAGCTGTGACTGGGGCTAGGCTAGGTGGCCTGTAGCTGGGACTGGGGCTAGGCTAGGTGAACTGGAGCTGTGGCTGGAGCTAGGCTAGGTAGCCTGTAGCTGGGACTGGGGCTAGGCTAGGTAGCCTGTAGCTGTGACTGGAGCTAGGCTAGGTAGCCTGTAGCTGGGACTGGGGTTAGGCTAGGTAGCCTGTAGCTGTGACTGGGGCTAGGCTAGGTGGCCTGTAGCTGGGACTGGGGCTAGGCTAGGTAGCCTGTAGCTGGGACTGGGGCTAGGCTAAGTAGCCTGTAGTTGGGACTGGGGCTAGGCTAGGTGGAGCTGTGGCTGGGGCTACGCTATGTGGACTGTAGCTGGGACTGGGGCTAGGCTAGGTGGACTGGAGCTGTGACTGGAGCTAGGCTAGGTATAGCTGGGACTGGGGCTAGGCTAGGTGGACTGTAGTTGTGGCTGGAGCTAGGCTAGGTGTAGCTGGGATTGGGGCTAGGTGTAGCTGGGCCTAGGCTAGGTGTAGCTGGGGCTAGGCTAGGTGTAGCTGGGACTGGGGCAAAGCTAGGTGGCCTGGAGCTAGGCTAGGTGTAGCCTGGGGTGGGGCTAGGCTAGGTGTAGCTGGGACTGGGGCTTGGTGTAGCTGGAGCTAGGCTAGGTGGCCTGGAGCTAGGCTAGGTGTAGC
Organism: Nansenia antarctica; assembly: GCF_963989245.1. Classification (NCBI taxonomy): domain Eukaryota; kingdom Metazoa; phylum Chordata; class Actinopteri; order Argentiniformes; family Microstomatidae; genus Nansenia; species Nansenia antarctica. The sequence continues at coordinate 38,801,152 of NC_137679.1, read as the reverse complement.
TGTGACTGGGGCTAGGCTAGGTGGACTGTAGCTGGGACTGGAGCTAGGCTAGGTGTAGCTGTGACTGGAGTGTAGCAGGCCCGTTAGCTGGGATGTCCCGTATTTTGAGCTGGATGGATATACGGGACCCTCCCTTCCAATCCAATCACAGGCCCGCTTTGGTAGTGAGAAAGCTGGCAGCCCTAGTTGTGGAAGGCCCTGGAAGGCCTGGGCCGCAGCCTGAGGCGGTATCAGGGCCAGCCCGCGGGGGTGCACCCACAAGCCTGGGGGGCTTTCGTAAATTAGCTCAGAGCGCCGGCGCGCGCACTGGTTTCAACGTCATAGAGCGACCAAGTAATTTGATTGGACACGAGGACGTTCCATGAGTGCTGCTGATCAGATTTCCAGATCGAATTTTACAAACGCAGCCTTAACTCAACATAGAGCAGGGTTGGGAGGGTGTTAGCGGTAGTAAGGCCGGTGGCTAACGCTAAATCGATAGGCTTAGTACTGTATATGGACCTGTCACAGTTAAACCCTGACAGTCTTTCAACACTCCTATATCAGCAACAGTAATAGTTCTAGGTTAATAACATTATGCTAATGGTGAGAGACAACACTATAGGCTAATATTGTGTGTTTTTCCCAATTCTCATCATGTCTATGACTAATGGTATCAAAAATCGCTACCTTTCGTAGTGAGCTGAAGTCGTCGGTCGCTCTACTCGGTAATGGCGTCCATTACCAGTTGATCATTGAGTTAACCTTTTAAATGGACTGCCATTACACTGCCTAGCAAGCAGCGTAATTGTTTTGCGAGGTGACCCCGGGGGCGCTTGCTCTGGTTAGCCTCTCTGCTTCATTGGTTCGGACGCTCATTTCTGCCACTAAATCAACAACCTCCAGGACTCTGTGGGCACCAACAACACGCACACCTCTCTGGGGTTGTTAGGGGCAACGCGAGGGAGGACACTGACTTATTATAGTATTCCAAAGCGCTTTACAACGGCCTCATTCACCCATTCACAACCACACATTCATACACCAATGGCAGCAATCTACCATGCAAGGCGCCGGTCCGCTCATTGGGGTTCAGTGTCTTGCCCAAGGACACCTCGGCATGTGGCCAGTCGGGGTTTGAACCGCCGACCTTGCTATCATTAGAAGCCAGCTATACCTCCTGAACCACACTCGCCCCAGCTTCTCTGCATGAACGTCATCTTAATTCAGTAATTTAACTGAAGCTTTTCCCCCAAAGTGACTTGCAATATGTACATTTGTGAATCAACTATACAGTAGTCATCATGTCATCATGTATTGAACATCATTTTAATTACTTTAACCAATTTAACATATGCTTTTTCCCAAAGCGACTTGCAATAAGTACATTTGTGTAAGTGAATCAACTACACAGCAGTCATCAGTATTGAACATAATTTTAATTCATTTAACTAATTTAACATGTGCTTTTTCCCAAAGTGACTTGCAATAAGTACATTTGTGTAAGTGAATCAACTATACAGCAGTGTTAATTTTGGCAGGCTTTTTAGTCACTTAGTCTTTGGTGTTTAGATGAAGATGCACATCAGTTCTAGTCACACCAAGTCCAGTCTAGTTCCAGTCCAGTTCCAGTTGATGAAAACTGAAAACATTCCAATGCAGTTTCAGTCCACAAAAACTCAAACATTTTCGTCGAGTTTACGGCTAAACTACCGGTAATAATTATACAACTTTGTAAAATATATGAAGCATTGTCAAAATGGTTAAAGAAATCAAGGTGGCATGAATGGCATTGTTGCTGGGATACAGCTACTGTTTATGGATGGATTTGTGTTTCTGGAAATCCTGAATTTGGTGGTGGTGGCTTGCATTAACAGCACACACACGTAGGCCTTATTACTTAATGTGTAGAGCGTAGTATGTGTTTGTCATCGTGTGGGTGTAAAATTATGATGATCCAAGGAATGTTCTCAGTGAAGGTTGCTTAGGCTGCATCTATCGAGAATAGTGTTACACAGTACAGTCTCTCACTGTATGAATGCACTGAATGAATAGACCAGTGGAGCTATTCAGTCCACTTAGTGGTGCCATTATCGGTGCAATTGTGTAGCTTAATGTTACTTGAGTAGCTTATTGAGAATGACACCATTCTCTACGACTGTGTACTGCATAGCTTGTTGTTTGTGACATGTACACGTTTACATTACATTACATTTTTGGCATTTGTAAGCAGACGCCTTTATCCAAAGCGACTTACAACAAATACATTGGACTAAGTAAGTGAATCATCTATCCATCAGTCATAGCAGGAAAAAGTAATCTATGCTCGGGCTCAGGGGCCATTGGCAGTCGTAATGCTAGTTAGTGTTTTTAAATTAACATTAGATTCGATTAGATTCAACCTTTTTGTCATTGCACAGAGTACAAGGAAATGTATTTTTTGCTCTAGGCACAGTGCCAGCCATAGTCGGCGCCCCTGGAGCAATTAGGGGTTAAGTGCCTTGCTCAAGGGCACGATGGCATCAGGCACCTTAGATATGATGCCAGCAACCCTCCAGTCACCAGCTCACGTGCAGCTCCCTCCTGAGGCGGAGATCGAGGGACTGTCATAACTTTATTTTATGGTATACAATGCGCTAACAAGTCAACAAGAGGGGAGGCTGTGGCTCAGGAGGTAGAGCTGGCATCTAATGATCACAAGGTCGGCGGTTCGATCCCGACTGGCCACATGTCGAGGTGTCCTTGGTCAAGACACTGAACCCCAAATTGCTCCCAATGAGCGGGCTGGCGCCTTGCATGGTAGCTTGCCGTAAATGTGTGTGTGAATGAGGGGCCATTTTAAAGCTCTTTGGAATAAGGCGCTATGGGGATAAGTGCAGTCCATTTACCATTCAAGTCATTCTCAATACCATGCTCATTGCAGTCCTGTGTTAGTTGACTAGATATAGGCCTATACTGTATTTGAAAATCAGCTAGCTGTATTGGTCAGAGAATGTTACTGTGTGTCTACCTGGTTCACCAACAAAGAGCCTTTGAAACCAAGCAGCGATGTAGTAAGTCTATTGTAATGACCCTGTATAAGGCCTGTTAGCAGCTCCACCAAGAGAGTTAACTCTCTCTGTGTTGTAGCTAGCGTGGCCGGTTTGTAAGCGGAAGGTCGTCAGTTCAAAACCCACTTAGGGCAAGCTACTCTGCCGCGCCATTCGCTACACTATGAACAAGTCTATTTCCTCAAGCTACTTTTGCAAAATGTACAATAGGCGACATTAGGTCGTAGATGTTAAAGGAAGCGGACTTTTGAGTCCAGGGAGGCTTAACACTATGGAGCAGACGACAATTCATATTATGAACAGCTCACATTATGAACAGGCGCCCTTGCCCCCGAACAGTTCAGCTTCTCTGTTGGGTTGTTATCTGAGATGATGTTGGCTTTGAAGCCTCTCTGAAAGTAGTCTTTCTCCCACAGCGAGACATTGTAAGACTGAATAGATGTAACACTAATCCAGGCATGCCAATACTAATGCCGTTGATTGTAGGTCATCATCAAAGGCCTTTCAAACAGTATTATTATGGCCGTCCTGCCTTGAATTGTAGGTTGTGATGGATTACACAGCCACACACTGCCCCTACAAGATCTTCTTACTTTCTTTCCTAACAACATTTTGTCATATTTTCTTATTTTCTGAAAATGTGCTTTCTGGAAGCCTTACAGTGTGACATCACTGGCGTTGCCTTCAGACTAATTGTACCATTGTTTATCATTCAGGGAAGGTACTGGGGGATTCACTGGCTGGCTTTTGCTTCTTGTCAAAACAATTGTTTTGTCCCTACCTTTGAGAGAAAGAGTTCCTGAATGCAGAAGAGTGGGTTCTCTTGTTCAATTCTTTGTTACCAGATGAAAAAGGATCAGGCTGCGTTTGTTTTGTACACTTTATTTTTGGCAAGAGGGTTTTAAGAGATTTTGTTTGGGGGGGAGAATATAAACCCTTTTCCCCTGAGTTGTTTGTGACTCACATCCTGTGCAATAGTATCCCCAGAGTCTCTCTTCCTGTGGTCCAGCCAAGCGTCCAAGCTGTTGCCTTTAATCAAATATACAATAGGTAGGAGTGTCTTGTACCCAACCAGGCTTGGCGGTGGCTGGCTGAGTCATTAATTATAGACATATAGTGTTTTGCAGTGTCATCTGGCTAGGCTTAGGGTTGGCTAAATCCATCTCCTATTCACTACCCAGGGTTAGCCTCTGAGGGGTCGTTCATATAGGCAGGAATGCGAATTTTACAATGACAATTAGGAGGGTGAACTTTTTGGCGACGGGGAGAGGGGCTAGTGGTAAATATTGCCAGACTTTTTTGGTCCACACACACACACACACACACACACACACACACACACACACACACACACACACACACCGTTACCGTTCATGTAATTCGACCCATGCTTATCGGCCGAGATGTTGCCTCCATCTACCCTACAACAGATCCATCTACCCTACAACAGATCCATCTACCCTACAACAGATCCATACTTAACCTCCCACTTAAAAAAAACACACATCCAAACTAAACTGCTTATAACATTAGAAATGACGATCAGATGCGATAGCAGGATGCCATTTGAGGTAAAGGTAACACCTTGACGTTTTGTGTGGATATCGTCAGATCATAGTTCTGAATAACACAGACTACAGATGACAAGGACATAAAGTAAACAATAATCAGATTAACAATCAAATTAAAGCAGAATTTGGGTCCAATTATTTTAGCAGCATGCAAAAAAAACGACATGGTGGACCTTTTTAAGACAGAGACAGATGCAATACATTTCATACATGTTCATTCTTAATGATGTTCCTTATTGTATAGTACTATAGATACTAGAGTATGCAGAAGAGGAGTGTTGACAGGTTGTCATGCCCCCGAGGTCCATCTCATTATACAGAGTGCTTGTTGGGGAGCAGTTTCCCCAACCTCTTACCACAACATCATGTGAAACAACCTACACAAGGAGAAGCAGAGTGGATGTCTTCATTATGCAGATTTTTAAACCGCTCATCTCTCACAGATTAGGTGTGTGTGTGTGTGTGTGTGTGTGAGTGTGAGTGTGAGTGTGAGTGTGAGTGTGAGTGTGAGTGTGAGTGTGAGTGTGAGTGTGAGTGTGAGTGTGAGTGTGAGTGTGAGTGTGTGTGCCGACTACGGTACAGAAATTGGGATAGAAGCGGCTGATTGGGATAAAGTAAATAAACAAACCCCTTCATTGCAGTCAGACATCACCATCTCTCCCATTCCCCATTAAAAATCAGCGTCTTGTTTTGCAGTTGTGTATAAATATTGTTGCGTTGCGACTCACTCACTCTTTTCCCTTCTCCACTCCCTGGGGGTCCCTATCGCTCTCTCTGAAGGATTAGAATTGAAGCCATGTAGTTCTGTGTTTGGATTTAATTGTCACAGCTGGGTTTAGTTCTCATTGATGGCACCCTTTGTTATGCCCTGTGTGTGTGTGTGTGTGTGTGTGTGTGTGTGTGTGTGTGTGTGTGTGTGTGTCTGAGTGAGTGAGTGTGTGTGTGTGTGTGTGTGTGTGTATATATCTGTGAGGGAGTGTGACAGTGTGTGTGTGTGTGTGTGTGTGTGTATATCTGTGAGTGAGTGAGTGAGTGTGTGTGTGTGTGTGTCTGAGTTAGAGAGTGAGTGCGTGTGTGTGTGTGTGTGTGTGTATATCTGTGAGTGAGTGTGTGTGTGTGTGTGTGCGTCTCCAGTCCTCAGATAGCCAGCCAGGCTTTCTATCCTCAGCTCTGTGGCTGTCAGACGGAGTAGCTACATTCCAGACACGTTTACCATCACTTCTCTTCATTAATGTGTGTGTCTGATTGGGTTTAAGTGGTTTCTATGAGGTTCCGTCTGCGAGTTTGACTAGCGCTGTCTCACACACTGACAGACGCCAGACTGACAGATGGTGCAGGTTGTCATAACGCTCTGTTTACCATAATACTTCAACCACATATTAAAAAATAAACAGTGGAAGTTGAAGGAGACATAATATAAGCTTCCACCAAGAGTGGCATTTTGGTTAGTGAACGTAGCGTTGCTATTGGAACGTTACTGCAGATAATATCACACAACACAACTGTTTGTTATTCGATGTAGCGTTCAAGGTTACGATTGAAAATCAATTGAACCCTACAACAAAATCCCATTCGGAATGTTAATACATTTCTGTTAGCACAATTTCATCGACCTCCGAAGGTGGCGTATAATAAAAGCCATTTAGGTTGAGTTTTTTTTTTTTGTGGCTTTTTCCGCTACGAACCTCCAATGGCAGATAAGTGAAACTGTGAACGACATCACACATTCTCATTTGGAAACGTGTCTCTTATGATTAGTCCTCGTGCTCCAGATTCCCAGCACACTTTAACGTCCTTGAATAGAGCCAATTTAGGACGACCTTTCATTCCTTAAATAGATAGACCCATTGAGATCGGTTACGTACGCCCCCGACCCAGGACAATTTATGATCAGTAATGTCCCTGATGACTCAAGATGTGGTGGGGGTGTGTGTGTGTGTGCGGGGGGGGGGGGTTGTCTTTCCGTGAGTTTCTGATAGAACTGAGGATGACGTCATTGCTCGATCTGTCAAACAATCTATTCGGTTATCGAATAATCGGATCGTGTTTTACGCACTAACGCACACCTGATACGCCGTCCTAATAAAATGGGTGATTATTAAAAGTGAGCAACACTCAAATTGGAATCTCAATCTGTATTGATCCCAGACGCGTCCCTGAGGAGGTTCTGGTGTGAATGAAGGCTTCTGATCTCCGAGGCTCATTGACTTTTAAAAAGGCCCTCATCACCTCCGAGGTCTCGTCTGCTCCGACTGAGATCAATGTCAGCGCAGGACTGATTAAGATGTGGAAGCCCGGCGCGGGGCCGAGGGGATTAAACCCAATACAGCTGACACAGCATCCGATACAGGGCAGAGATAGAACTGGATACTGGAGACTCAGATGAGAGAGAGAGAGAGAGAGAGATGCCCTTTCTCAGGTCTCTCTCCCTCGAACCCTCTCCTGTCACACGCACACACACACACGTTGTAAATATGGTATCCACAACCATGTTGCTGTCGCTTGAACCCTCTCCTGTCACACACACACACACACACACACACACACACACACACACACACTGACATGTCATTAATATCTGACATCCACAACCATGTCTCTGTCACTGTAGCTTGAACCCTCTCCTGTCAGACACACACACACACACATTCTCTCTCTCTCTCACACACACACACTCTCTCTCTCTCTCTCTCTCTCTCTCTCACACACACACACCGACATGTTGTAAATATATGACAACCACAACCATGTTTCTGTCACTGTCGCTTGAACCCTCTCCTGTCAGACACACACACACACACACACACACTCTCTCTCTCTCTCTCTCTCTCTCTCTCTCTCTCTCTCTCTCTCTCACACACACACACACTGACATGTTGTAAATATATGACAACCACAACCATGTCACTGTCGCTTGAACCCTCTCCTGCTGTCAGACACACTCTCTCTCTCTCTCTCTCTCTCTCTCTCTCTCTCTCTCTCTCTCTCTCTCTCTCTCTCTCTCTCACACACACACTGACATGTTGTAAATATATGACATCCACAACCAAGCACAGACCTGCCACAGGCTCTCCCAGAGGGACGCACCGTCATAGTGACAGTCTCGCACACATTTTGCAGTGCTTGTCAAACGCCTGCACTGCAGCAAAGTACAGCAGCCCACTGTACTGTACAGGCAGGCTGGCAGAGACCAATAGCTCTGCTACGTGACTTCATACAGGACTTGATACTTTATACAGGACTATATACCATGTATTTATACTCACTGTAATACCTTGTACTGTAATACTTTGCACTGTCTACATTAGCATGTCTTTTGCACTATGCCACTATTTGCATCTGGTTAGATGCCAAACTACATTTCATTGTCTCAGTACTTGTACTGAGTACTCGGTACTGTTTTTAAAAAAATGCCGGTCGAGAGAGGACGCTGGCGTTGCTTGATCGCCGCTTCTCTGCCTGAAATCTAGATATACTTGCAGTATACAGAGTAGATTGTCCTACAAAGACACTTAGATTTAGATTTAGTAATCTAAAAATGTATTGGATAATTAATTAATACTTTCTTTTTTTTGTTTCTTTTTATTTTACTACTCAATCTTTTCAATTTGTCAAGCGTCTTTGAGTGTCTAGAAAAGCGCTATATAAGGCTAATGTATTATTATTATTATTATTATTATTATTATTACTTGTATTCTGTGCCAATGACAATAAAGTTTAATCTAATCTAATACTTGTCTGTGTACTTGACTTCATCCATTTATGTCCTACTCCTTCAATAGACTGAATGCTCACTTGGTTTTACTGCTCACCGAAGTCTCTACTCAACAGTACGACCTTGACTAGCTTGTTCGCTAGTCAAGGTCGTACTGTTGAGTAGAGACTTCGGTGAGACTGGCTCCTATTGTTAGGTCTGCACTCTGGGTTAGCGGTGACGCACCAGCGTTCGATTGTTCTGCTATCGTGGTGTTATGCCTGAGTGATGATATCTGTGATGCGTTGCTCTGTTCTGTCAGTTGATATAAAGTAAAGGCGAAGGTTGAAGTTGATTCTATGATTTTGTCGTGTGTTTACATTTTACCAACAAAATACCTATACTTCAAGGTCATACTGTTGTGGTGACATGGTAGTGAGAGTGTGGCTTCTCTAGTGTGTGTGTGGGGGGGGGATTGTTCCTTGCATTATTCCGTTATTCAATAAAAAGGAAAAACCAAGGTATGAAGTGAATCACAGTGAATCACCGTTAAGATACAACTTTTTTGTGATTGGCTGTTGTGTTCAGATGGTAGTAGTGAGACTGTCGCTCCACTGGTGCGTGATTGGCTGTTGTGTTGAGATGGCAGTAGTGAGACTGTCACTCCTCTCGTGTGATTGGCTGGTCCTGAGACGTCCTCTCAGTCACCTCTTCACGTGCCTCGGTACCATCGTACCGTGACGCTGAGTCATCCTGTCATAGTGGGGTGTTTACCTGCACGCAGGGCCGGCTTCCTGTATGTGCTGTTCAGGGTGAGTGAGAGTGAGTGAGTGAGTGAGTGAGAGGGGGAGAGGGAGAGGGAGAGGAGGGGGAGAGGGAGGGAGGGGGGAGGGGGGAGAGGGAGGGAGGGGGTGGGAGGGAGGGAGGGAGGGGGAGGGAGGGAGGGAGGGAGGGAGGAGAGGGAGGGAGGGGGAGGGAGGGAGGGAGGGAGAGGGAGGGAGGGAGGGAGAGAGGATGTTATTGGACTTGACACAGACTCACTCATCTGAGATTACAAATCAAACCAGGACATTGAGGCCAAAGGACAATGTCAGGCCTTTTCTTCTCTCTAGAGGGTGTGTGTGTGTGTGTGTGTGTGTGTGTGTGGTTGAGTGGTTAATATAGTGGTTCAGTTCAGGTGTGTGGATATTATTTTCCATTAGAGCAAAGTCATTTAGGAGAGGTATCTATTTTGTTTACCTACGGTAATTCGATTAAAAGAGGCACTGTGTGTTCAAAGATGAACATTGGGTTCATTAAATTGCACAAAAGAATACTAATGCTCCTCCCATGCTCTAAGATGTGAAAATTACTTTGTGTCTCACTAAAGTAAACTGCGACTTCAGAGTTGTTAGACAAATAATGCCATTTAGCGACAATAATAAGTTCTCATAGTTAATGAGGTAAACTAGAAACAGCTATGTTGCTACCGTACATTACTGTAATAATATAATATATCTATATGCCATTAAACTGACACTTGCCTCTCCATATAACCTCTCTATATAACCTCTCTCTATAACCTCTCTATATAACCTCTATATAACCTCTCCATATAACCTCTTCCCTGCTAGCCTCTGGACCCTTTTAGCCTCGTAGTAATTAGATAGTTAGAACTCTCCGCTCCTCTCCGCTCCTCCCCTCCCCTCCTCTCCCTCTCCTCACTCTGGAGAGAGATCACTAGTGTGAGCATCCAGCCATGAGAGAGAGCCGTCTCTTGGATTGGAGAGAGCAGTCTGCCCCCCCCCTGCCCCCCCGGCCCATGTGTGTCCACACAGGCATGAGTCTCATAGCGTTCGCCGTCTCCCCCCTCCACTCCTCCGCCATCACCCTAATGGAGCCTCCAGGGAGCACCACTCCGCTCTCTCTCCCTCTCTCCCTCTCTCTCTCTCTCTCTCCAGCAGAGAAAATGATTTAGAGAAGTTACCCCGACCCGACTCACAAACACGGCCCCAGCACGCCTCTCTCCCGCGGGGCCACTTCAAGGGCACGTCTACACCACCCCCCACCCCCCACCCACGTGGTGATGGCAGCACTCCGCCGCTTCCTGTGGTGAAATTGATTGATTGATTGAAAACCTTTATTGTCCCCAATGGGGAAATTTTGTTAATGTGGTTCCTTTTGGTTGAAAGGGCTTTTAGGGGAAACATCACATCACGCAAACAACACAGGCGTCGAGGAAATACGTTGTATGATATGAAAGCAGTTTGCGGTGGGAAATCGCTGTGAGTGTGCATCAGTGGTTTGTCTTTCTTCCTCCATCTGCGATGTTTATCTCAGTTCGGCGCTTTGTAGTCTGAGTAGCTGCGGGAGAGGTTTGAACTGAAGCACTGGGATGTTTGGGGAGTTTCACTGACAAGCTGTTGCCCTGGTTGGGTCTTCTGTCAAGGATGTTTTCCTTTCTGTCTTTTGAAAAGCAGAAAAATCCAGCGTAGGGAAACTGAAATAAGTCAGCATATGTGACGCTACGAAATCGCACGGGTATCTAAATATACATCCACACTGTTGGCATCGATCGTCAATTTGAATTATGTTCAAATAAAGGGGATTGTATACTGGGTTGAACAATCTCCATGGAATTACCAATGAGTGAATATATTATGCAAGCACAGCGTATTTTCCGGAGTCAGCATTTTGACAATGCAAATCGCCTACTGCAACCACAGTGTGTATTTTTAAATATATATTTCTATTGAATAATTCAATATGTTTATATTGAATTTCTGTTACCCAAGGAACAATAGCATCTTAAAGTGTCCACCAAGCTCCTGGTGTAACTCTGAAGCCCTGCCTGTTGAAAGGACTGGGAAATAAAAGTGTGGCTAAGTGTTTCTGGGCCAAATCTGTGCTGGGTGCTATTCTTGCTTCGCGTGAATGACCCAGTTAGTTTTTTTTGGTCCTGACATTATTATTTTTTTCTGTGTGATGTTGGTGTGACGCTCTCTTCCTGGGAATCCTCTCGGCGTCTGGAGAATTAAGACCTACAACAGAGTTGTTCTGCTTTCCAGAGGACGGGATCGCACAGGAGGAGGGCCTTGTGTTGAATCTTCTTCCTGTTTATACCTGCTACGCTAGGTGTGCTACGCTAGGTGTGCTACTCATCCGGTGCTCTGATACTTTCAGTACGTCCAAGACCAGACTCAAGACCCATCTGTTCAGACTGGCCTTCCTACAGCCTGCCATGGGTCCTGAGGAACATTACTACCTACAAACTATTTTTAATTTTTTATCTAGACTACGATTTTATCTTGCGTTTTTTTCTTTGGTTTTCCTTGAACAGTGTCCTTGAGTCTTTTTTTTGTACAGTGTCCTTGAGTCTGAGAAAGCCGCTTTTAAATCAAATCTATTAATATAATTTGGTTCAAGCGTAGGGTTATGAGAACAGAAACTAACAGATTTGATATATTATATCGGTAGCGTTCAACATTACAATTCATCATTCAACCTGAGCTTTAACACACCTGTTCTATACCAACTGTGCCTCTGTTGGCCTCTACTCCTCTACACACAGCGGGCCTCCCTTTACAGTATAGGCCATATCCAGGGGAGGCTGGTGCAGGTTGAATGGAGGATCGGAGGACGGCCTCATTGTAATGCAGGGTTCGACATTAACCTTTTTTTACACCTGTCGATCAGCGCGCTTGAATAATATCTTCACTCCACGATCATCTAGTCTGGTCTGGCGCCTGCCCCGTCCCTTGTTCTTCCTGCACACCGATACACCGATACACAGATCCAGGATCCAGCAGCGTCGTCGCTGTCGCCGCGCAAACAAACCCGGCAATTTTTTTACTATGTGGAACCCTGCATTGCACGGAACGGAATGAGGAATGGTATCAGAGCCGTGTGATTTCTCCCTCCACAAGCCATATCATGTGATTATCCCCCCCAGTAAGCACTTGAGAGGCTTAGCCTCCAGTCAGGGGGGGGGGGGGGTGTCCACCGCCCACAGATTGTTCCGGCGGCAGGGATGCGGCAGGGCCCTGGTGACTAGCAATGCCAAGTCCAGCTTCACGGCAGCGTCAGAAGCGCGAAGCCCCCGCCACATTAACACACACTCAGTCACTAGAGTCCCGACCCCGGAGCTGTGTGTGTGTGTGTGTGTGTGTCTGCGTGTGTGTGTGTGCGTGTGTGTGTGTGTCTGCGTGTGTCTGCGTGTGTGTGTGTGTGTGTGTGTGTGTGTGTGTTAGAGTGCGTCCATCAGTGCCATTGCAGAGCTCTGTCTCTCTCTCTCGCTCACTCCCTCTCTTGGCTGTGGGTGTATATATTATGTGTGTGTATATGTGTGTGTATACTGTATATGTGTGTGTGTGTGTATGTGTGTGTGTGTGTGTATATATGTGTGTATATATGTGTGTGTGTGTGTGTGTGTGTGTGTATATATGTGTGTGTATATATGTGTGTGTATATATTATGTGTGTGTATATATTATGTATGTGTGTGTAATGTATATGTGTGTGTATATATGTGTGTGTGTGTGTATATGTGTTTGCGCATATATGTGTGTGTGTATATGTGTGTGTGTGCCTCTGTGTATTTGTATCCGTTTGTTTGTTTATGTGCGGTAGCAATCATCCGCTAATCTATCCAGACCATTACCCACAACCCTCTGTTTCCCCCTCTCCTCCAGTCCCAACGACCAACCACCACTCCTGCTCGCCGCTCGACGACGACGTCCTCCTCGCGTTTGGAAAAAGAAAAAAAAATGACACCATCATTTATTGATGCTGTGTTTCCCGATCTGATATGGAGCCCGTTTTAAATAATTAATCTAAAGTGCGAGGAGGCGGCGTGGGCCGGCCCGGGGCCAGGAGAGCGCCCGCAGCGCTCGGCGACGGTGAACTTAAGGGCCCTGTGCTCATCCGGGCCTGGTGTTTTTCCTCTTTTTCTTTCTTTTTTTTCCCTCCCGTCCTCCTTTTTTCTCTCCGCCTGTCGGTTTTATTAGTGCGGTGATGGAGCGTCGGGGCGACGGGGGCACATAAAGTACACACACACACACACACACAGGGGCACATAAAGTACACATGCACACACACACACACACACACACACAGGGGCACATAAAGTACACACACACACACACACACACATACTCACAAAGGGGCACATAAAGTACACGCACACACACACACAGGGGCACATAACGTACTGACGGCCTCCGTGGCGTTCTCCCGACATTCTTCTCTAATCCCATTACCCATGAGTCACGGCGGCTGATGTCAGGCCTGTCAAACCCCTGCCCACCGCCTCTGGGACGACGGCGAACAGACCACACACACACACACACACTCATACACACTCACACACACACTCACACGCATACACGCGCACACACACATAGACGTGTGCACACACACACATACACATTCACACACACACACACACTCACACACTCTCACACACGCACGCACACACACATACACGTGTGCACATGCACACACACATACACACACTCTCTCACACCCGCGCACACACTCACACATGGGCACTCACACTCACACACACACATACACACACACACACTCCCCCTCACGCCATGCGCGTGCCGAGGGCAGAGGGCCCTGTAGGTGCCACACACACCATTTGTCCAGGTCACAATGAGACGGCCCGGGGAGTCTGACCACATAGCCTGGCATTAATAATGCTCCCGATGACATCACAGATGAGAGAGAGAGAGAGAGAGACACACAGAGAGAGAGACAGAGAATGAGAGAGAGACAGAGACAGACACACACAGGCACAGAGAGAGACAGACACACACAGACAGAGACAGGCACAGAGAGAGAGACACAGAGAGAGAGAGAATGAGAGAGAGACAGACACACACAGACAGAGACAGGCAC
>NC_137679.1:38774476-38784476 GCF_963989245.1 Nansenia antarctica | reverse complement strand
GCGTCTGTGTGTCTGTGTTGTGCGCATGCTCGTGTGTATATGTGAGTGTGCATGCGTGTGTGTGTGTGTGTGTGTGTGTGTTAGGAGCCCTGGAGAGACACCAGAAAAGGTCAGGCTTTGTGTCAGCCATCACTGTAGACAACCAGTCTCCTGGGTCTCGGTGAGGCTCTCCACCGTCCTCTCCTCAGCCAGCTCTCTATTCAATAAGGAAACACACTCTCAAAGCCTGACTGCACTCGAGCTGTTATCCAGGGCTGAACGGTATTATGACTGGCTACCATTGTTAGTTCTCTCAAGTGCTTCAGTGAAGTCTATTTCCGCCTGCCGCAATCAGACTGTTCTGCTCCTCCTGCTCTGGCTGGCTCGTTCTGGGTCATCAGAGTCAGGCTGGGGGATGTTAAATCATACTGGACTGTTGTTACTGTATTATGATGTTTCAGATGTCCGTCTATGTCTGTTTCTTTTTTATTATTCTGTTATTCAATTGCAACTTGTTTTGTTGTTGTTATTTGTGATGTGAGTTGCTGTAACGCCTTAATTTCCTGTCTGTCTGTCTATCTGTCTGTCTGTCTACCTACCTACCTATCTATCTACTGTATCTATCTACCTACCTACTTACCTGTCTATCTATCTATCTATCTACCTACCTACCTACCTACCTACCTGTATATCTATCTATCTATCTACCTACCTACCTACCTACCTGTATATCTATCTATCTATCTAGATAATAACTAAGCTGTACAGTAACCAGTCATAACAAGGGAGGCCTGGTTGATACAGTAGCTAGCTGATGACAGTCGGTGCCGTGACCCAGGGCAGAGCAGCCGTGCTCCCTATCGCCCCCCGTAGGCCGCCGTCAGAGATGACCTGTTTCACTGACCTGTCTGAACTGAGGTGGATTCATGCTCTCCAAACACCGTGTTAATCTCCTTAAATGGCTGTCAGCTGTCACCTGCCACCTGTAGGGGGCGCCAGCCTCCAGCTGTGAGCTGGGTGGGGCTGCTGGGGAGGCTGGGGAGCGCAGGTGTGATGGAGCGGTTTGGTCCTCGCAGCCTCCAGACACAGCCACCGCATCATCCTGCACCACGGACTGCTGGGCTGTGGCCTGCTGCTGCTGCTGCTGTTGTGTGTGTGTGTGTGTGTGTGTGTGTGTAAACCTGCTGCTGTGTGTGTGTGTGTGTGTGTGTGTGTGTGTAACCTGCTGCTGTGTGTCTGTGTAGCCTGCTGGTGTGTGTGTGTGTGTGTGTGGCCTGCTGCTGAGTTAGGGTGCATCTATCAGTGCCAACGCAGAGCTTTGCCTCTCTCTCACTCCCTCCCTCCCTCTCTTGACTGTGTGTGTGTGTGTGTGTGTGTGTGTGTGTGTGTGTGTGTGTGTGTGTGGTGTGTTTATGTATAGTGTATCACATATGTAAAAGAAAGATTTAAGAGTGTGTGTTCGACATATACGGTCAAAACCGGACGGCAAGAAAACTAAAGCTAAAATACCCTGAATCCTGTTCTCATGGTAAATGGTCCAAATGGACTGCACTTATATTGCGCCTTTATCCAAAGCGCTTTACAACGGCCTCTCATTCACCCATTCACACACACATTCACACACCAATGGCGGCACGCCAACATGCAAGGCGCCGGCCCGCTCACTAGGAGCAATTTGGAGTTCAGTGTCTTGCCCAAGGACACTTCGACATGTGGCCAGCCGGGGCTCGAACTGCCAATCTGCCAACCTTGCGATCATTAGACGGTCGCTCTACCTCCTGCGCCACAGCCGCCCCTGTCTTCTCTCCGTCCTGCACTGTGGATTCATTGACTCTGCATCAGCAGCAGAATAGACAGCCCCAGAGGCGGAGGGTGGAGGTGGGGGGTGGCACCTGTGGCGATGCAAGCTGCTGCGTAAGGCTGCGTCCTCCCTGGACTGCAGTAGCAGACAGGCTGCAAGCTGCAGGCTCTGCAGGGGGGGGGGGGGGGGGGGGGCAGGGGGCCGCCGTGCCCAGGCAGTCTCTCAGGGGCCCTACTGTATTGTATTGTCAGGGCAGCGGGCCCATTCCACTTCTACTAGACTGTATGTATGGCCAGGGCAGTGTGGACCCATTACAATTCACACTCACCGCACTGCTGCAGTGGACCCATTCCATTTCTACTGGACTGTATTGCCAGTGCAGTGGGCCCCATTCCATTTCTACTGGACTGTATTGCCAGTGCAGTGGGCCCCATTCCATTTCACGCTCACCGCACTGCTGCAGGTGGAGGGTACCTAACTTCCGCCACCTTCCCTTTCTACCATTTCTCACCTCCATCTACCCCTCATCTACCCCTCCTCATCTACCCCTCCTCATCTACCCTTCCTCATCTACCCTTCCTCATCTACCCTTCCTCATCTACCCTTCCTCATCTACCCTTCCTCATCTACCCCTCCACATCTACCCTTCCTCATCTACCCTTCCTCATCTACCCCTCCTCATCTACCCCTCCTCATCTACCCTTCCTCATCTACCCTTCCTCATCTACCCCTCCTCATCTACAATTCCTCATCTACCCCTCCTCATCTACCCTTCCTCATCTACCCTTCCTCATCTACCCCTCCTCATCTACCCCTCATCATCTACCCTTCCTCATCTACCCTTCCTCATCTACCCTTCCTCATCTACCCTTCCTCATCTACCCCTCCACATCTACCCTTCCTCATCTACCCTTCCTCATCTACCCTTCCTCATCTACCCTTCCTCATCTACCCTTCCTCATCTACCCCTCCACATCTACCCTTCCTCATCTACCCTTCCTCATCTACCCCTCCTCATCTACCCTTCCTCATCTACCCTTCCTCATCTACCCTTCCTCATCTACCCTTCCTCATCTACCCTTCCTCATCTACCCCTCCACATCTACCCTTCCTCATCTACCCTTCCTCATCTACCCCTCCTCATCTACCCTTCCTCATCTACCCTTCCTCATCTACCCTTCCTCATCTACCCTTCCTCATCTACCCTTCCTCATCTACCCCTCCACATCTACCCTTCCTCATCTACCCCTCCTCATCTACCCTTCCTCATCTACCCTTCCTCATCTACCCCTCCACATCTACCCTTCCTCATCTACCCTTCCTCATCTACCCCTCCTCATCTACCCCTCATCTACCCTTCCTCATCTACCCTTCCTCATCTACACTTCCTCATCTACCCTTCCTCATCTACCCTTCCTCATCTACCCTTCCTCATCATCTACCCCTCATCTACCCTTCCTCATCTACCCTTCCTCATCTACCCTTCCTCATCTACCCCTCCTCATCTACCCTTCCTCATCTACCCCTCCTCATCTACCCCTCCTCATCTACCCTTCCTCATCTACCCCTCCTCATCTACCCTTCCTCATCTACCCTTCCTCATCTACCCTTCCTCATCTACCCTTCCTCATCTACCCCTCCTCATCTACCCTTCCTCATCTACCCTTCCTCATCTACCCTTCCTCATCTACCCTTCCTCATCTACCCTTCCTCATCTACCCCTCCTCATCTACCCTTCCTCATCTACCCTTCCTCATCTACCCTTCCTCATCTACCCTTCCTCATCTACCCTCCTCATCTACCCCTCCTCATCTACCCTTCCTCATCTACCCTTCCTCATCTACCCTTCCTCATCTACCCTCCTCATCTACCCTTCCTCATCTACCTTTCCTCATCTACCCTTCCTCATCTACCCTTCCTCATCTACCCTTCCTCATCTACCCTTCCTCATCTACCCCTCCTCATCTACCCTTCCTCATCTACCCTTCCTCATCTACCCCTCCTCATCTACCCTTCCTCATCTACCCTTCCTCATCTACCCTTCCTCATCTACCCCTCCTCATCTACCCCTCCTCATCTACCCTTCCTCATCTACCCTTCCTCATCTACCCCTCCTCATCTACCCCTCCTCATCTACCCTTCCTCATCTACCCTTCCTCATCTACCCTTCCTCATCTACCCCTCCTCATCTACCCTTCCTCATCTACCCCTCCTCATCTACCCCTCCTCATCTACCCTTCCTCATCTACCCCTCCTCATCTACCCTTCCTCATCTACCCCTCCTCATCTACCCTTCCTCATCTACCCTTCCTCATCTACCCTTCCTCATCTACCCTCCTCATCTACCCTTCCTCATCTACCCTTCCTCATCTACCCTTCCTCATCTACCCTTCCTCATCTACCCTTCCTCATCTACCCCTCCTCATCTACCCTTCCTCATCTACCCCTCCTCATCTACCCCCTCTCATCTACCCTTCCTCATCTACCCTTCCTCATCTACCCCTCCTCATCTACCCTTCCTCATCT
Organism: Nansenia antarctica; assembly: GCF_963989245.1. NCBI lineage: Eukaryota > Metazoa > Chordata > Actinopteri > Argentiniformes > Microstomatidae > Nansenia > Nansenia antarctica. Next base: position 38,780,170 of record NC_137679.1, on the reverse strand, counting down.
ACCCTTCCTCATCTACCCTTCCTCATCTACCCTTCCTCATCTACCCTTCCTCATCTACCCCTCCTCATCTACCCTTCCTCATCTACCCCTCCTCATCTACCCTTCCTCATCTACCCTTCCTCATCTACCCTTCCTCATCTACCCCTCCTCATCTACCCTTCCTCATCTACCCCTCCTCATCTACCCTTCCTCATCTACCCTTCCTCATCTACCCTTCCTCATCTACCCCTCCTCATCTACCCTTCCTCATCTACCCTTCCTCATCTACCCCTCCTCATCTACCCTTCCTCATCTACCCTTCCTCATCTACCCCTCCTCATCTAATTTTAATTTAATTTAATTTTGCCATTTAGCAGACGCTTTTATCCAAAGCGACTTACAATTACGAATTACAGGGACATTCCCCCTGGAGTAACTGAGGGCTAAGTGCCTTACCCAAGGGCACACTAGTAGTGGTGTGGCTTCAGGCGGGATTTGAACTCACAACCTTGAACTCACAACCTTCCGATCACAAGTCCAACTCACTATCCACTAGACCACCACTACCCCTTGATCTACCCCATCTACCCTTCCTCATCTACCCCTCCTCATCTACCCTTCCTCATCTACCCTTCCTCATCTACCCCTCCTCATCTACCCCTCCTCATCTACCCTTCCTCATCTACCCTTCCTCATCTACCCCTCCTCATCTACCCCTTCCTCATCTACCCCTCCTCATCTACCCCTCCTCATCTACCCTTCCTCATCTACCCTTCCTCATCTACCCTTCCTCATCTACCCTTCCTCATCTACCCTTCCTCATCTACCCTTCCTCATCTACCCTTCCTCATCTACCCTTCCTCATCTACCCCTCCTCATCTACCCTTCCTCATCTACCCTTCCTCATCTACCCTTCCTCATCTACCCCTCCATTTATGACTCCTCATCTTCCTCCACCCCCCCACCCCCCCCGCAGAGCCTCTCAGAGAGGCCCATCACAGGCGTCTGTTTCTGGGTATGAATATTTGATGGCCCTTGGATTCCTCCCGAGGGGGTGGTGAAATATTAACCACATTCTGGTGTCAGTTATTGAAGTGCTGCTGAGTGTCTTCTGAGGCCAAGCGGGGCATCGGGACAGGGAGGAGACGCTTTTACACGTGACGTCCTTTTATATGTGAAGTCCTTTTATATGTGATGATTTTATTATGGGTGTGTGTTTTTCATCTGTGGCCTGGCCTGACGTTTCCCCGGATGAGGCTGTCCGTCGACCCTTCTGCGGTGATCTATCGTCTGTCACGCAAACAGATTCAACGTAACGACACCCAGAGAACACTGGGCTTTGGGTAAACGGACTGCGCTTTTATATACTGTATATAGTGCCTTATTCCAAAGCCCTTTACTTTAACGGCCTCTCATTCACCCATTCGCGCACATATTCACATTCACACACCGATGGCCGGCAAGCTCATCTGGAGCAATTTGGGGTTCAGTGTCTTGCCCAAGGACACCTCGACCGACATGTGGCCAGCCGGGGCTCGAACCGCTGATCTTTGCCGACCTTGAGATCATTAGACACCGGCTCTACTTCCTGCGCTATGGCCCCTGTGCTGGGGGGGGGGGGCAGGGGGGGGTGGGGGGTGGTATGGCTTGTAGCTCACACAGTTAGACACACGTCAGAGCCTAGTGGCTGCAGAGTCACTACCCATCTTCTGTCGGAGACTGAAGACCCATCTCTTCAGGCTACACCTTAACTGCTCCTCCTGAGACATTGCTACCCCCAGCACTGTGTCTCCTAAGACACCTGCTTTTCCCCTATACTGTGCTTCCTAAGACACCTGCTTTTCCCCTATACTGTGCCTCCTAAGACACCTGCTTTTCCCCTATACTGTGCTTCCTAAGACACCTGCTTTTCCCCTATACTGTGTCTCCTAAGACACCTGCTTTTCCCCTATACTGTGCCTCCTAAGACTTTGACTGCCGCCCTTGATCCAGTGTCTATTAGTGTCTATTAATAAATAAATAAAATAAAATATTTCTTTCTTTCTTCTTCTATCACAATGGTCCCTGGCCTGAGCTAGATCACTCTTCTTCCTGCTAGAACTGGTGAAACGATGATTCACTTGCTTAGTCAAATGTATCAATCGTATGTAAGTCGCTTTGGAATAAGGCGTCTGCCAAATGCCTCAAATGTTGTGGTTCTGTGTCTTACAGCGTGACGCCAAGGGACAGTACCTCTTTGACCTCATCTGCCACCATCTCAACCTGCTGGAGAAGGACTACTTTGGCATCAGATATGTGGACCCAGACAAGCAGAGGGTGAGTTTGATGGCTACATATTCACATATTCATGTTCATATGTGTGTGTGTGTGTGTGTGTGTGTGTGGGTTCATGTGGGTTCATGTGTGTGTGTGTGTGTGTGTGTGTGTGTGTGTGTGTGTGTGGGTGGGTGGGTGTGGGTTCATGTGGGTGTGTGGGTGTGTGTGTGTGTGTGTGTGTGTGTGTGTGTGTGTGTGTGGGTGTGTGTGTGTGTGTGGGTGTGTGGGTTCATGTGGGTGTGTGTGTGTGTGTGTGTGTTCATGTGGGTGGGTGGGTGTGGTGAGTGCCGACTGCCTAATACACACAAGAGAGAAGTGTGGAGAAATCTCTGTCACACTCTGTCTGTCTGTATTTGTGTCTCTCTCTCTCTCTCTCTCTCTCTCTCTCTCTCTCTCTCTCTCTCTCTCTCTCTCTCTCTCTCTCTCTCTCTCTCTCTCACACACACACACACACTTTATCTTGTCAACCCTCTCTCTCCATCCTCCTTCCTCTCTTTCTCCCATTAATGCTTATCACACTAAACACACTATTGCTCTCTCTTTCACTCACTCACTCACTGACTCCTCTCTCTCTCACACACACACACACACACTTTAGCCCACCCTCTCTCTCTCTCTCTCTCTCTCTCTCTCTCTCTCTCTCTCTCTCTCTCTCTCTCTCTCTCTCCACTCTTCCGTGCATATCTCCCTCCAGCAGAGCCAAACCTCTTCCTCTCCTGCCTGCGTCACAGCCTGGGCTTGTTAATCAGTGTGTGTATTCTGTTGTCTCCTCAGCTTGGTTAAGGCAGGCAGGCAGGCAGGCAGGCAGGCAGGCAGGCAGGCAGGCAGCTCCCCAGAGCTGGGGATGGAACTGGTCCCAGAGACGAGGCCCCTCCCCCTCCCGCTGGTGTGGCTGGTGGCTTCCTGTTTCCTGTCTCCCTGTCCAACTCTTTTAGAGACGCTAGGCTAGCTAGTGTTTTGATGTGAGGACCAACATTTTGATGGGAGGGATGGAGGGATGGAGGGGTGGAGGGGTGGAGGGGAAGCTAGGCTAGCTAGTGTTGTTGATGAGAGGACCAACCCTTTTGTAGGAGGGATGGAGGGATGGAGGGGTGGAGGGATGGAGAGACGGAGGGATGGAGGAATGGAGGGACGGAGGGATGGAGGGATGGAGAGATGGAGGGATGGAGGAATAGAAGGAGTTGACTCAGAGAGAGACAGGAGGATGAATCAGTCCAGGAGAGAGTTGGTAGAATGTCTCCTTGTTCTCTCAGTCCATAAACTGAACTAAAGGAAGGTTGTTATGTTGCTGCCAGGCAGACAGATATAACAGCATCTCCAGTCTAGGTTGAGCTGGAGGCAGCACATCACTCCTGTGTGGCAGATCTGTCTATGAAACGCATACTCCCACGTAGATGAAAACTGTTTTGTTTTGTAAACTGTATAGCTTCATCTCACACGGACAAACTATAGAGAGGAAAATGACATGGAATATTATGTAATGGACCTATCGCTAAGCCATGCCCCCTTTGAAAACTCAGACAAACGAACAACGCTTCACTGTGACTGAATGACATTCAATGACTTACAATGGTGGGAGTTGGCAAATTTCTGATTTCTGATTTACCACAGCAAGTAATAGACATGTTTTTTTAAAGTTGACAATAATATTTCGTCTTGAAGCTTTTCACCATCAGATATTAGCGAGTTGTTTGTCCGAGTTTTCTGCCTGTCGTGACTTTTGCTGTTATATGATTGGACAATATCTATTTTGCATGGGCCCAGACAGTAGTGGAGTACAGTGAGGAGCTGATGCAACAGAACGAAATCATTTCACCTTCCTCACAACTTTCCCGAGGGTCCGACTCCTCAGACTGTGGATAATTCTTTCCCTTAATATTGTAATAAGTACTTAACCCACCCACTCTACCCCTGTTGATCTACTCCCTGCACTCAGTTAAACTAATAGTTCTCTAGGTGTTGTTTTGAGTTGGTTTTTCACAGGTAACACCAATATTTCCCATTCAACACTCACATACACACATACATCACTTCACCCAATCAGAAACATGAATCATCAGAGAGGTTACAGGGTTTACAGGGTTTCACAGTTTACTCCGCCACGGTTTAGCAGCCGACCCCTTCCCCCCCCCGCCCCCCTCCCCCCGCTCCTGAGCAGAGAGGAGCATGGGAGGAAGAGACAGGTGGTAGTTGAGAGACGTTCGGGACAGCGTCGACATATGCCGTTGCGTCTGCTGGCTCTGTTCCGTTCTCTCAGACCCGCCGCCGCCAGACTGACTCCTCCTAACAGTTCAGCGAGGCTGACAGAGAAACAAGCCGCCGCCGCCGCCGCTTCTTCTCCTCTGCTTGTCCTCCTCCAAAGCGCTCCCCCCTTTCATCTCCTGACAGCTCCGTCTCCCCGGGGTGGGAGGGAGGGAGGGAGGCCGCGGCGTGTTATGTGACGTGACAAACATGAAGGGAGGAACAGTAAAAAGCAGCGCTGGAATTGCCCCCAGAGCAACACGACAACAACAAGTCATCACACTCGAAACCGCTGAGCAATCAGACCCGGTCTGTGAAGTCTCCTTCTGTGAAGTCCCCGTCTGTGTAGTTGAATCTGTTGAGACGGCAGTAGGGGAGAGGGGGGCGGCAGTGTTCACCCGGGGGGGGGGGGGGGGGGATTAGCAGCCATAGAGCCTTCCATGTTTGGAAAATTAACTGTTTTCTGTTTCTGTTTCTTTCAGCATTGGTTGGAGTTTACAAAGTGTATTGCCAAACAAATGAAATGTAAGTAACCGATATTATGAGCCCACTCGATATGTACGTATGTATGTATGACTGTATTTCATAATGGATGCTGCTACACCCAGCCGCCCCAACCGAATGATTCACAGTTGCCAGCGAAGTCGCAGTAGCTTTTGTGTCTATTTCGCTTTCCTTCGCCGAGCCTCTGTTCTAACCTTTGACTCCCGCCTCCAGCCCAGCCTCCCTTCACCATGTGTTTACGTGTCAAGTTCTACCCTCCAGACCCGGCCGCCCTGAAAGAGGAAATCACACGGTAAGAGTCTGGCAGCCAATCAGACGGAGGGAGGCTTAAAATAGACACAGACGAGGGTGGCTGGCCCGTCCTGCACTGCCTCGTCACCTCGGAGGGAGGGGGGAGGGAGGGAGGGAGGGGGGAGGGAGATGGATGTATAGAGTGGGAGAGAGATGGAGAGAAGGAAAGAGTTAGGGTTATTGTGGAGAGAGAGAGAGAGAGAGAGAGAGAGGTAGGATTGATCGAGAGAAGAAAGGAGAGATGGAGAGAGAGAAAAAGAGGAAGCGGGGGAGGGGGGGGGGCTCTCAGTGGAGGGGACGACAGTTGCAGCTTCAGTCAGACTGATTTCACTAAACCACGGGAGATTCCAGTCGGCCATCTCC
>NC_137679.1:38769476-38771976 GCF_963989245.1 Nansenia antarctica | reverse complement strand
GAGAGAGAGAGAGAGAGAGAGAGAGAGAGAGAGAGAGAGAGAGAGAGAGAGAGAGAGAGAGAGAGAGAGAGAGAGAGAGAGAGAGAGAGAGAGAGAGAGAGAGAGAGAGAGAGAGAGAGAGAGAGAGAGAGAGAGAGAGAGAGAGAGAGAGAGAGAGAGAGAGAGAGATGGATGTATAGAGTGGGAGAGGAGAAAATGAGACGGAAAATTTGGTTTTCCATGTATTCATCAGAGAGAGAGAAAGAAAGGGGGGTGGAGTAGAGAGACAGAGAGAGAGAGAGAGAGAGAGAGAGAAAGGGGGGGTAGAGAGAGAGAGGGGGAGGGTAGAGAGAGGGGGGGTAGAGAGAGACACAGACAGAGACAGAGAGAGACAGACAGACAGAGAGAGAGAGAGAGAGACAGAGAGAGACAGACAGAGACAGAGACACTGTATATGGTAGTCAGTACACTGCAGTTAGACAAAGTGAAGGACATGGGTGGCAGCGTAATGCTTATAACCAACCTGATCCACCTGCTGATGTCCTCTCTCCACGCCTGCGTCCATCTCAGCATCCATCAAAACTGCCCTTCTCATCTCCGGTCGATACACACCTGCTGCCTGCACTCACACAGCTGCCCCCCAGCCAAAGTCTTCTTTATTATTCATTTGTTTAAAACCTACCCCAGCGGGCTTCGGGCTTTTTCGAGGATAATGTTCTGGTTTTTTTGTGTTTTCTATTTTTTTTTTACAGTTAGTTTATTTGTTTTGGCAGTGTCGAGTTTGGGCGGGGGGGCTGGGGCGGGGGCGGGGGGGGACAAAAACAGGATTAAGTTTGTCATCCTGATGGACTCAGGAGTCTGTTTGACTCAAATGAGTTTTGTGGGGTTCATAGCTTATCAACTTTCCCTACAGCAGAGAGTTATTGTAATGAATGAATGTGAATGAATTTGAGTGTGTGAGTGTGTGAGTGTAAGGGGAGGGGGGTGGGGGCGGTGTTCTTCAGTACAAAGTGCAGTCAGGTTGAGAGATAAGGCCTCCAATTAAAGGAGGAGACAGCAGAGAGAGAGAGAGAGAGGCGGAGGTGAAGAGAGAGAGAGGCGGAGGTGAAGTCCCACGTGTCTCTGGAATGTCTCCGTTCTGGCTGACTGGCCACCTGGGCCTTTAGGCCAGACACACACACACACACACACAGACACACACACAGAGAGAGAGAGAGACACACACACACACACACACACACACACACAGAGAAAGAGAGAGACACACACACACACACTCACACCCACACACCCACACAGAGACACACACACCCACACAGAGAGACACACACACACACACACACACTCACAGACACACACACTGACAGACACACACACACACACACACCCACACACACACAGAGAGACACACACACCTACACTCACAGACACACACACACACACTCACAGACACACACACACACAGAGACACACACACACACACCCACACAGAGAGACACACACACACACACACACACACACCCACACAGAGAGACACACACACACTCACAGACACACACACACACACCCACACCCACACAGAGAGACACACACACCTACACTCACAGACACATAGAGACACACACACACACTCACAGTCACACACACACTCACAGTCACACACACACACACACACACACTCACCCACACAGAGAGACACACACACCTACACTCACAGACACACAGAGACACACACACACACTCACAGTCACACACACACACTCACAGTCACACACACACTCCAGCACTACTAAGCCTCAGGCCCTTATTTTCCCACACTCATCACCTGAACCTTTCTCCAAAGTCAAGCCAACGTCTGTGTGTACGTGTTTGTGTGTGTGTGTGTGTGTGTGTGTGTGTGTGTCTGTGTGTGTGTGTGTGTGTGTGTGTGTGTGTCTGTGTCTGTGTCTGTGTCTGTGTGTGTGTGTGTGTGTGTGTGTGTGTGTGTGTGTGTGCGTGTGTGCGTGTACGTCCACCACAACGATCTATGAGGACACTCCACACGGAATACTGAACAGTGAGGAGGCTGAGAACAGGACAGACAGACAGACAGTAGAGAAGACAGGAAACAGCATGTCAATGAAGTCTACGGCTGTTCAGGTGAACCTAAGGAGACTTGGTTGTGTGTGTGTTCCTCTGCAGATATCTAAGGAGACTCACTATACCGTCTGCCCGCCTGACCACTATGGGGTCTAGAGCCTTCAGTCACTCTGCCCCCCGTCTCTGGAACTCTCTCCCACGAGATATCCGCAACACTGACTTTGTTGTGTGTGTGTTCCTCTGCAGATATCCATGGATACATGGTTGTGTGTGTGTGTGTGTTTATAGTTGTGTGTGTGTTCCTCTGCAGATATCTATGGATACATGGTTGTGTGTGTGTGTGTGTGTGTGTGTGTGTGTTTATAGTTGTGTGTGTGTTCCTCTGCAGATATCTCGTCTTCCTGCAGATCAAGAGGGATCTGTACCATGGCCGCCTCCTGTG
>NC_137679.1:38701976-38761976 GCF_963989245.1 Nansenia antarctica | reverse complement strand
CTAAACCAACTGGACCTGACTGCTAAACAAGGGATTTAAACACTTCTCTACCATCTGTTCCTGTGTGTGTGTGTGCGTGTGCGCATCTGTCTGTGTGTGTGTGTGTGTGTGTGTGTGTATGTGTGTGCGCATCTGTCTGTGTGTGTGTGTGTGTGTGTATGTGTGTGTGCGCGCATCTGTCTGTCTGTCTGTGTGTGTGTGTGTGTGTGTGTGTGTGTGTGTGCGTGCTTGTGTGTGCGCATGTGCGTGTGTGTGCATCTGTCTGTGTGTGTGCGTGTCTGTGCGTGTCTGTGCGCGTGTACGTGTGCGTGTGCGCGTGCGCATGTCACATATTGACTGTGCTGTCTGTGTTTCCCCTTGGGCAGGGATGAGGTGACCAAACTCAAGTTTGAGGCGAAGACATTCCATATATATGCAAATCAGAAAGAGGTGGGTGCACGCACGCGTTGTTAGCATTAGCATGTCTGCCTGCGCCGTGGAGGGATTACAGAGCAGTGAAATGCATGTCGCCTTGTTAAACGCCTCTGAATCCGGGCCCGCAGGGGAGGTGGTATGATTTATCCTTCATCAAGAAGTTAATGAGTCATGACTGGACAAAGCTGTGGCTTTACGGCTGCATTTGGATCGATGTACTCCCTGTGAATACTGTAATACGTATGTCCCGCTAAAATGTGACAGCAGCTGGTGAAACCGGGAACAAGTCCCAACCAACCGATGGACCGATGTTCAGTCTTTTATTCAGAGAAATGTTAATAAATGTCAACATTTGTTGAAAATCGGTGACACACTCGCTAGTCAAGTTCATGTTATAGCTGTTCATGTTATAGCTGTTCAGGTTATAACTGTTCATGTTATAAGTGTTCATGTTATAGCTGTTCAGGTTATAACTGTTCATGTTATAGCTGTTCATGTTATAGTTGTTCATGTTATAGTTGTTCATGTTATAGCTGTTCATGTTATAGCTGTTCATGTTATAACTGTTCATGTTATAGCTGTTCATGTTATAGTTGTTCATGTTATAGTTGTTCATGTTATAGTTGTTCATGTTATAGTTGTTCATGTTATAGCTGTTCATGTTATAACTGTTCATGTTCAACATGGTTGAAAATCAGTGACACACTCGCTAGTCAACCCAAAATATTGCAGTGCAATGGATTCGGTGAGTAATCCCCACTACTACCTAGTTAGTGTAGAGGAGTAGTGGGGATTAGTCACCGAATCCATTGCACTGCAATATTTTGGCTTCACTAGCGTGTTTATTCACTGTGTCATTGATTATCAACAACGTTGACATTTTATTTACATTTTTCTGAATAAAAGAACATTTTGATTGGTCGCTGACTTGTTTCCGCTTTCACCAGCTGCTGTCACATACGCATGGCTTCACAGTCCACTCACATGTGCATCTGGCACACTCACAGGCTGTTCCTAACCAGCTGTGTCCACTCCGCAGGACAAGAAGATCATACTGACCTACTTCGCACCCACACCTGAGGCCTGTAAGCACCTGTGGAAGTGTGGAGTGGAGAACCAGGCCTTCTACAAGTGAGTACCTGACCAGGTGTATTAACCTGTAACCAGGCCTTCTACAAGTGAGTCAATCTGACCAGGTGTATTAACCTGGATTCGTCCATTACAGCGGTATTCAACTGTACATTTCAATGTTAATTGAATAACCTCGTCCCCATTCCCTCTTCTCTCTCCTTGTCTCTCTGTCTGTCTCTACTCCCCCACAGGTTAGAGAAGTCAAGCCAGGTCCGCACTGTGTCCAGCAGCAACCTGTTCTTCAAAGGCAGTCGGTTCAGATACAGGTAAACTATGAGGATGCAAATGTGTCCAGTATCCTGAACTGTGACTGTTCATGTTATAACTGTTTGTGTTACGACTGTTCATGTTATAACTGTCCATGGTATGTCTGTTCATGTTATAACTGTTCATGTTATAACTGTTCAGGTTATAACTGTTCATGTTATAACTGTTCATGTTATGACTGCTCATGTTATGACTGTTCATGTTATAACTGCTCATGTTATAACTGTTCATGTTATAACTGTTCATGTTATAACTGTTCATGTTAAGACTGTTCATGTTATAACTGTTCATGTTATAACTGCTCATGTTAAGTCTGACAGGTGTGTGTTCTTCCCAGTGGCAGGGTTGCTAAGGAAGTCATGGAGCAAAGTGCCAAAATCAAACGGGAGCCTCCTGAGATTCACAGGTCAGTCTAACTCTGTCAACCCTCTATGGGTCTCTGTGTCCCAACACTTTGATGGTTGTGTGGTCTCTGCGTCCCAACACTTTGATGGTTGTGTGGTCTCTGCGTCCCAACACTTTGATGGTTGTGTGGTCTCTGTGTCCCAACACTTTGATGGTTGTGTGGTCTCTGTGACCCAACACTTTGATGGTTGTGTGATCTCTGCGTCCCAACACTTTGATGATTGTGTGGTCTCTATGCCTGCATTCGTAAATTCGCTCTGGAAATCTGATCATCACTCATGGAATGCCTCTTGTCCAATCAAATTACTTGGTCCCTTTATGACGTTCAACCCAGTGTGCGCTCCGGCATTCTCAGAGCGAATTTACAAACGCAGTCGATGTCCCAACACTTTGATGGTTGTGTGGTCTCTAATGTCAGGAACTGAAGCCTAAGAATTTTACACTCTTACACTTTGATGGTTGTGTGGTCTTTGTGTCCCAACACTTTGATGGTTGTGTGGTCTTTGTGTCCCAACACTTTGATGGTTGTGTGGTCTTTGTGTCCCAACACTTTGATGGTTGTGTGGTCTTTGTGTCCCAACACTTTGATGATTGTGTGGTCTTTGTGTCCCAACACTTTGATGGTTGTGTGGTCTTTGTGTCCCAACACTTTGATGGTTGTGTGGTCTTTGTGTCCCAACACTTTGATGGTTGTGTGGTCTCTGCGTTCCAACACTTGTTTGGTTGTGTCCGCAGGGCCGGCCTGGTCCCCAGCAGGAGCTGCCCCTCCATCACCCACGGCCCCCGGCTGACCAGCGTCCCCCGGACCCGACGGAGAGCCGTGCACATCTCCATCATGGAGGGTAAAACACACAACCACACACACACACACATGTGAACACACACACACATGCACACGCACAAGTGAACACACACACACACACACACATGCACACGCACGAGTAAACACACACACACACACTCACACACAAGCGAACACACACACACGTGAACACACGCACGCACACACACACACACACACGCATGCACACACTCACATGTGAACACACGCACACACACTCACATGTGAACACACACACACACACACACACATGCACATACTCACATGTGAACACACACGCACGCGCGCACACACACACACAAGGCTGTACACCCCACTTACAGAAAAAACCTGTTGGATTCTGAGGTCTGCATTACCATGTTCCTTCACAGGTGACACAGAGTGATTGCTGTGGGTCACAGCTGAAGGCCCAGCGGTCTATTTCTGTACCCTGTGAATGGTCTGCTAACATTTCCCAAAGCTCAACCCAGGATGTCAGGCGTGCTTTGTGTTTGTGTGGATTAGAACCCTGCCTCTATTCCTGGGCCCTTTAACAGTGTCACAATAACACACACACACACACACACACACACACACACGCACACAGTTACTGCGGCGAGCGGTAACTCTTACTGTGAGAACACAGCCACAGTTGTGTGTGTCACTCTTTATGTGTACACACACACACACACACAGTTGTGTGTGTCACTCAGCCTTCCCCTTGGCCCTGTCCTCTCTGTGCCGTGACTCAGACGGTGCTGCAGTAACACAGGGTGGGGGTGGGGGGCGGGGGGGGGGGGGGGGGCGGTCGTTCCTCCTCTCCACCCTAAGGAGTTGCCGATGACAATGAGGCACGATGGCGGTGGCAGGAGAAAGTCACCTTGTTGTTGTGGTCCAGGACAGACACGTAACAGTCCTACTGACAGTCTGGCGATATTACTTCTAGCAGCAGCTTGAAGGTCATGTTATTTTTTACCTCTCTATTGAAGATGTGTATGGGCGGGGGTTGCCAACCAGCGATGACAACATCGTCCTGAGAGTTTCACATCCATCCCCTCCTGCTGGCCTGTGTTCTTTCTGCATTGGTGTCTGTCCACGGTGGTAATAATATCCCGTCCGGAAATAGACCCCTTGTCAGGGCCTCTCCATGTATGTCACTGGCATCAGGGGGGTGGGGGTGGGGGGACAACAGACAGACAGACAGACAGACAGACAACCACAGAGCAACTGGGTCGTATTCCTGCTCCTCCTCACTCTTCCAGTCTGCCCGTTTGCCTGCGAGACCACGGAGCAGCCGGGGGAAAAGCCAGCCAGCCAGCTAGCCGACCAGCCAACCAGCTGGACAGCTAGCCAACCAGCCGGAGAGCTAGCCAACCAGCTAGTCAGCCAGAGACAAGGGACAGGGCTAAGCCGAACAGCTAGCCAACCAGCCAGCGAGGAGAGAGCCAGCCAACCAGCTAGCCAACCAGCTAGCCAACCAGCCAGCCAGCCAGCCAGCCAACCAACCAGCCAGCTAGCCAACCAGCCAGCTAGCTAGCCAACTAGCCAGCCAGCCAGCCAGCTAGCTAGCCAGGGACAGGGATAGGAACTTAGTGCGGTTGGACGTGGTAATAGGGCAGGTCCACTCGCTCCTCCGGCCGTCGCCATGGTGAAGTGTCTGATCCGGATCAAGACCAAGGTGAACGTGCAGCTGTGCATGATCAACCACTGCTACCGCGACGTCAAGGTGCGCGTCCTGTCCCTGGGGCCCAGGCTGCTGGGCAGGGCTCTGGGGATGCTGCCTCTCTACCCTGCCCTCCCCGGCTCTCACTCCTACGCCTCTGGGTCTGGGTCTGGGTCTGGGTCTGGGTCTGCAGAGGCCTCCAGGTCCTCGTCCAGGCTGGGCGTCCCACTGCGGCCCTCCGGTCCTGGGTACGCTGGCTACAGCCGACCAGGCAGCTCCGCAGGTACCTCCACACCAGACCCCCTTCTCACAGTGCACAGAATTACTACTAGTTACTACGACTACTACTACTGTACTATCACTACTAGTAACTACTACTACTACTACCATGCTACTAATACTCAGTGTTTCCCCTACCATTGCCTTGGGGGGGCGGGCCGCCCTCCCAACGGAACCCCCCGCCCCCCCAAGAAAGAGGAATTATTACGGACGTAGACACCAAACATCTGACAAGCAGGCTAAAATATCCGCGTTTTTTAAACGCACCCAACCCGAATCTGGCGAGTGGCAAGCCCATAGGCTCGTTGGTAACGTTAGTCCGCCGTAGTCTCGCATAGCCAGACCTATCTCCACACTTCGCGCTGTGCCAGCGCTGGAGAATTTTGCGCAAGTGTGCGCGCGAGACGCGAGAGTTTTTGCCGGCTGTGATGTCTGCAGATTGAAAGTAAGCAAGTTCAAACGTTAGCAAATATAATTGCTGTGTGTTCTGACAGAGAAAGTTGGTTAAAATTGGTCGTTATTATCGTGACTAGAAAGTGTCTGACTATAGTTCCATAGTGTAAATAGTGTCAAAGAACTAGCTAGCTCAGAGGTGATGAGATGAGCTAGTCTGCTGCACACTTGCCAACTAAAGAGCTAACTGGAGGCACTTTATTATTTTACTTAAAGTAGATATACTATCTTTCTTATTCTGCTAGAGTTGGGCTTCATGGTAATACCATAATGGCATATTTACAGTACATGGACAGTTGATTGAAGCATTGGAAATGTCTGTTTTTTATAGTTGGACATACCATTTTATTTCAGGTGAGAGAGTAAAGTCAAAATGACATGATTATCTGACTGGATTGCCCACAGCAATCCAATATTCAATTATAATTATGTTATAAATTGATATGGATCAATGTATGCCTCTTATTAGATTATAAATACTCTGGCTGTTTTGTTTACCTTTTGGTTGACAGCAAAAGGGAGAGAGGAGGGTAGGGAGGGTGAGAAGGAGAGAGAGCAGGATGGTGTCGGCACACCAGAGAGAGAGAGAGAGCAAGAACCAGGTGAGAAAGTGGACAGGTAGTCAAGACCACATAAGTAAGTAGCCTTGAGAACCCTGGGGGGGGGGTCCATGCCACGGTCCATGCCACCCCCCCAAGACAGCAAACCTAGGGGAAACACTGAATACTACTACTACTACTACTACTACTACTACTACTACTACTACTACTACTACTACTACTACTACTACTACTACTACTACTACTACTACTACTAAATGGTAAGTAAATGGACTGCACTTATATAGCGCCTTTATCCAAAGCACTTTACAACAGCCTCTCACATTCACACACCAATGGCAGCAAGCTACCATGCAAGGCACCGGCCCGCTCACTGGGAGCAATTTGGGGTTCAGTGTCTTGCCCAAGGACACTCCGATATGTGGCCAGCCGGGGCACGAACCGCCGATCTGCTACTACTACTACTACTACTACCACCACCAGCTGTCAGAGGACCGCTTCGGGAACTATTCTGGATGGACACGTCTGGAGTGACGCAGGAGGACTTGAAGGCTTCTTCTCGTGTTCCGTGTTTATGTTGGGAGGTCAGGAGGGGGGAACACGCTTGGCGGAAAGGAAGTATTGAGTTCCGTCACAGCGTGTTATGTGACATGAATGTGTGGTCTCCAGTCAATGTTATGCCTGTCAGCTTTGGTGCACAGTTTGTATTGATTGATGTGTTCGGTCGTGACAGGGTATCTTGACGTTGCGATTCTTGCAGGATGACATCAGCGGCCGATCTGGGTGTCTGCTGTTTGGGAAAACAGCGCGGGGGGTGGAGGGGGCGCGGGGGGGCGGCAGGAGCCTGGAACTTTGTTTGATGAGTCGGGAGGCTTTTGAGTTGTATTGCACCGTTTCACCACAGACATTTCCTCTTTTAACAAAGTAAAATCCGTAAAAACATTTTCATATTCTCCCTTTGGATTAGCTCAGAGAGGGGCTTATCGCTCTGGGTTGCCACGGTAGCGCTGGTAGCTTACTGGCCAGATCCAGATCCCTTCTCTGTCCCTCCCCTGGGATTGGCATGACTAGACCTGAGCTTAATGGCGGACACATGACCCACCCTGTCTGTGTCCCAAATCCCATCTGTATCCCCTCTCTGGTAGACGGGTGGCAGGGTACACAACACTTGGGCTGCATTGATAGCTTTTTATACTCATATCTCTCTCTCTCTCTCTCCCCCCCCTCACTCTCTCTCTCTCCCCCCTCACTCTCTCTCTCTCTCTCCCCCCTCACACTCTCTCTCTCTCCCCCTCACACTCTCTCTCTCTCTCTCCCCCCTCACACTCTCTCTCTCTCTCCCCCCTCACACTCTCTCTCTCTCCCCCCCTCACTCTCTCTCTCCCACTCACACACTCTCTCTCTCCCACTCACACACTCTCTCTCTCTCTCTCTCTCTCACACACACACACACACACACACACAGCACTGGTAACAACACATCACAATTAACAGCCCCGTTATGACTGTTTATCTGATTGGTCCTCCCCTGTCTCCTCTCAGGGCTGGAGTCGCTACGTGACAGCGCCCACTCCACGCCGGTGCGCTCCGTCTCCCACAATGACTCCTTCATGCCGCGGTCCCGCACCCACCACTCCACGGACCCCGGCGAGGGCGGGTCGGCCGTCATCTCGGACGAGAACTACTGCCCCTCCGACAGCGTGCTGCCCACGCCCGTGGCCGACCACAGCATGGAGCTGGCCCTCTCCCGGCAGCACAACGGCGCCCCCCTCAGCATCGACGAGGAACGGGAGTCGCAGGCGGGGACGCCGACGGACGGGCGCGTGGCGGAGTTCGGGCCCGACGGCCGGGTGCTGCGTCGGGGGGGGAGGGCCAAGCCGTCCCACCCGCCCAAGGAAGTGGAGGAGCTGAACAAGTTCATCCTGAGCGTCCTACGCCTGTCCTTCGTCACTATCGGACTCCTCTTCGCCCTGCTGTCCCTACTCATCATGTTGACCGAGTCCGACCTGGACATCGCGTTCCTGCGGGACATCCGCAAGACTCCCGAGTTCCAGCAGTTCCACTTCGAGTACTTCTGCCCTCTGCGGAGGTGGTTCGCCTGCAAGTTCCGCTGGATGGGAGGGTTCCTCATAGACAAGTGAGACTAGAGGGAGGGAAGGAGAGGAGAGCGGAGCGGTGGGCCTTCTCTGAGGAGATGATGGAGAGACGAGTGAAGGCCGGATGGAGAGAGGGAGGAAAGGTAGGGAGGGAGGGAGGGAGAGAGGGAGGGAGGAACCATCTGAACCTGAATCCTAGCTTCTCCCGATTTCTCCACTTCCTGTTACAAGCCAAGGACCGCCCTGAGCTCCTCCTCTTCCCGTTTTCACCATCAAAGTGAGGACATTTCCTGTACTCATGTTTTACTTTGGAAATTCAGGTCATTTCAAGGTACTTTATTTTCCTACTGAAACCTGGCAACAAACAGGGTTTAAACTCACATCACGGGGGGGGACACGTGAGGTCTGAGCGGACACGGGGGGAGGGAACACATTATTATTCAAACAGACGAAACAGTTGCCTTTATTTTCTATCAATTCATATGAACATACGTTGTACAAGACAGAAAATAGTATTGAGCAGTTGTATCGTTCGAGCTAAGAAATGTTATGACAGATAGGTGACAGATGGAAGGCCCAAACCATGTCCTTTAATCATTTAGGGTGAACAAACATCCATGATAATCATTATAGTGCTAAAACCTAGATTTGGGCTGCTGTTGGAATAGAAACACTACTAATAGGAGCTGTGGTGTCTCTGTGTGTCAGAAAGAGGGTAGAAGAGAAATTGATCAGAAGATATAAAGAGGTACTTTTTGAATGTAGATTCTGTCTTGTAAGAAGGTTTAAGATTATTTTTGTAACGACCGTGACTTAAGATTGGTTTAAAGTCTGTTGGAATACCATCATCACATCAGCCAACATGCAACAGTCTTTGTGATGTCAGAGATTTCTGTCAAACCGAGTCTAAAGAATACTGTTACTAATAATTCAAATCAATATGTACAATCATGTTTTTTTTAAATGGAATTTTACAAGACATCAAAATAACCTAGATGCAATGGTGTGTTTTCTGTAACGTGTCCTGGCAATTTAGTGGTAGAGAACCTCTTAAACACTCATAGGAACCGTAGACGGAGTTCACATTATTAGATGTGCAATACTATATCAATAAAAACCAAGATCCTTTTTAAGGTGGGACATTTGATGAGTTTAGTTTAAACCCCATTTTGACCATAGGTATTTCCACAGTGGATTATTTAACACTTGCTTGAAAATACCGGTGTGAAAAGGCCCTTCTTCACCCTCAAATTTGTAGTTGTGCAAATGCATTACATTATTTGTAAATGTTGAATACAGTATATTGAAATCATTCTGAATTATTTTGTACAAAGTAATGTCTCCTAATATATTGAGAGGTTCCTTATATAACCTATTTTAACGGAATTGATATGTTATTTTTATCATTGTAAAAGATGTAATTATACATTTTTTAGCGTTGTGAATGAGATATGAGCACTTGTGTAAGAAGAAGTAAGGGAAGTCGAGAAGTAGAAATAATAAAGTTCTCATCACGTTTACGTCCAACTTCACCTAGCAGAGTACTGTTGTACAGTGTACTGGAGAGACAGAGTACTGTAGTACAGTGTACTGTAGAAACAGAGTACTGTAGTAGTCGTTTCCTGTCCTTGCGTTGTCTTTACATGTCTACCAAAGATACCTCTGCTGTCAGACAGGCGTCCCAGAGCAGCCACAGGCCCTACAGACTCACCTTCCACCACTATGGCAGCATATCTGCTCAGTCACAGGAGTCCCACAGTGCGACCACAGGGCCTACACTCACCTTCCACCACTCTCCTCTCAGCAGCCAGGCCCGGCCGTAGGACTTTAGTGGCCCTAAACCAAGTTTTTGATTGACGGGTGGTAGCTAGGCGCTAAATCAACGACGCAAGTGTGGCCCCCCTCTATCGGTTGTGGCCCTGAGTGTTTAGGCCAGGGGCCGGCCCTGCTGGCGTCATATCTGCTCAGTGAGACAGGGGTCAGGGGTCAACAGTGAAGGGAAACAAGACGACGATCATTATCATCACCACAAACTTCGACCGCATCACGCTTCTCTGTTGTTTATTTGCCTCGGTACAGCGGCGTAGCCGTTCAGTTAGATACATGTTGAGTTTAAATGTTAGGAAGTCTCCCTCATCACCTTAAGGTTGCGTTTCAGAGATTATGGATCGGATGATCAGATGTTCTAGAGATATAGATGTATGTGCTTCACAGCAATATGTAAGATGAAACTAGATGGTTCCTGATTGATGTATTACATGTGTGTTGGAATTGTGAAGAGTGAACAGTCAAAGCAGAAAGAGTTTGAGAAGATATGAAGAGTTTTACCTACAATGGCATAAGGTACCCGTATTTCTACCTAAGTTTCAATGTGACCCGTATGACAAACAATACAGCATTATTTGAGCAATAACAACTAAATAAATAAACAACAAGGGCAGCCTTGGACAGTAAAGTAATGTTTTGTTTTCGATTTGTTGAAATTGTCCCAAAATGTCTTTCTGCAGAACCACACTGACATGCAAGTCTATGCGTCATGATTCCCTGTATTCCGGTGACCCTAGCCTGATAATGCATGAGACAAGGGACAGACGATGCGGTGGCGCTGACATGCAATTGTAAACGTCCATCGCAAAGAACCTGGCGTTGGTCACACTTAGACAAAGAGACCCTGCCCAGAAACAACTGTAGCTCCTGCTGTCCCCTAGACACCTAGCGCAGGCCTGAAAGGAGGAGATAAGTATAAACAAAATGGCGACTTGTCCACTGAGCCTATCAGGACAAGATGGAGTCACTACATGTACTTACTTATACCTATCTTAGTAGTTAATTTAAGTGTCTAGGGTAGAGGGGTTAGGGGTTAGGGGTCTTCCCAGAGAGGTCACTAGCCCCCTGCAGGGGCCGAAGCCTTCGTTCTGGGTCATGCCGTGCATATGGACGTTCATCTGTAAGCATGAGTTCAGCATTTCTGTCACATCCCCCCCCCCCCTCCCCACCCCAAATAGGACTGCATCATTTTAATCACATTGAAAACTGGTGTACTGAATTAATTTATCAATAAATATAATATATTCTTAAATTTGTGTCCTTGATTGAGTCTAAATCCATACCCTCTATGTATCTTGTTTCCTAAGTTCTGACAGCTCTTCGTATCGTGACCAACGTTAGTGTTTACATTCAGTTCAGTTATTGAATATGGAACAACACTGCCATCTAGAGTCCAAAACACTGAAACATTTGACTCCAGTTTCTCACTAGAAACATTTAATAATAACAATTTTAGATACTTTAAGTATTATAAAAAGGACAGAATGATGAATGAGAACAGAACAGTCATCCAATATCTTGCATCACAGTGTTTAGAGCTGAACCAACACACACACACACACACACACACACACACACACCGCCACCCATCCAACACACACACACACACACACACACAACACACCCTCACATACACCGTCCGCCACCCATCCAACACACAACACCCCCCCACACACACACACATGCACCCATCCAACACACACACACACACACACACACACACCGCCCCCCATCCAACACACGCACCCATCCATCCAACACACACCCATCCAACACACACACACCCATCCAACACACACCCACCCACACACACATCCCCCCCCCCCACACACACACACACACCCATACCGCCACACAAACACCACCGCCCCACACACACACACACACACACACACACACACACACACACACACACACACACACACACACACACACACACACACACACACACACACTCAGTCAGTCAGTCAGGACGTGTAGGCGTCCTGTGCTGTTGCCTCCCAGCAGGGCGTTCCTGCCAGGGTGGAAGGCGGTGACAGAACACACGGTGGTCAGGTTCTCCTCCAGGGTGGAAGGCGGTGACAGAACACACAGTGGTCAGGTTCTCCTGCCAGGGTGGAAGGCGGTGACAGAACACACGGTGGTCAGGTTCTCCTCCAGGGTGGAAGGCGGTGACAGAACACACGGTGGTCAGGTTCTCCTGCCAGGGTGGAAGGCGGTGACAGAACACACGGTGGTCAGGTTCTCCTGCCAGGGTGGAAGGCGGTGACAGAACACACGGTGGTCAGGTTCTCCAGGGTGGAAGGCGGTGACAGAACACACGGTGGTCAGGTTCTCCTGCCAGGGTGGAAGGCGGTGACAGAACACACGGTGGTCAGGTTCTCCTCCAGGGTGGAAGGCGGTGACAGAACACACGGTGGTCAGGTTCTCCTCCAGGGTGGAAGGTGGTGACAGAACACACGGTGGTCAGGTTCTCCTCCAGGGTGGAAGGCGGTGACAGAACACACGGTGGTCAGGTTCTCCTCCAGGGTGGAAGGCGGTGACAGAACACACGGTGGTCAGGTTCTCCTCCAGGGTGGAAGGCGGTGACAGAACACACGGTGGTCAGGTTCTCCTCCAGGGTGGAAGGCGGTGACAGAACACACGGTGGTCAGGTTCTCCTGCCAGGGTGGAAGGTGGTGACAGAACACACGGTGGTCAGGTTCTCCTGCCAGGGTGGAAGGTGGTGACAGAACACACGGTGGTCAGGTTCTCCTGCCAGGGTGGAAGGTGGTGACAGAACACACGGTGGTCAGGTTCTCCTGCCAGGGTGGAAGGCGGTGACAGAACACACGGTGGTCAGGTTCTCCTCCAGGGTGGAAGGCGGTGACAGAACACACGGTGGTCAGGTTCTCCTCCAGGGTGGAAGGAGGCGGTGACAGAACACACGGTGGTCAGGTTCTCCTGCCAGGGTGGAAGGCGGTGACAGAACACACGGTGGTCAGGTTCTCCTCCAGGGTGGAAGGCGGTGACAGAACACTCGGTGGTCAGGTTCTCCTCCAGGGTGGAAGGTGGTGACAGAACACACGGTGGTCAGGTTCTCCTCCAGGGTGGAAGGCGGTGACAGAACACACGGTGGTCAGGTTCTCCTGCCAGGGTGGAAGGTGGTGACAGAACACACGGTGGTCAGGTTCTCCTCCAGGGTGGAAGGCGGTGACAGAACACACGGTGGTCAGGTTCTCCTCCAGGGTGGAAGGCGGTGACAGAACACACGGTGGTCAGGTTCTCCTGCCAGGGTGGAAGGCGGTGACAGAACACACGGTGGTCAGGTTCTCCTCCAGGGTGGAAGGCGGTGACAGAACACACGGTGGTCAGGTTCTCCTGCCAGGGTGGAAGGCGGTGACAGAACACTCGGTGGTCAGGTTCTCCTCCAGGGTGGAAGGTGGTGACAGAACACACGGTGGTCAGGTTCTCCTCCAGGGTGGAAGGCGGTGACAGAACACACGGTGGTCAGGTTCTCCTCCAGGGTGGAAGGCGGTGACAGAACACACGGTGGTCAGGTTCTCCTCCAGGGTGGAAGGCGGTGACAGAACACACGGTGGTCAGGTTCCAGGGTGGAAGGCGGTGACAGAACACACGGTGGTCAGGTTCCAGGGTGGAAGGCGGTGACAGAACACACGGTGGTCAGGTTCTCCTGCCAGGGTGGAAGGCGGTGACAGAACACACGGTGGTCAGGTTCTCCTCGTCTTTAAAGGTGTGCAGGAGCTGGCCGCTCTCCTGGAACACCTGGCTCCTCCGGGGCCTCTGCGTGCTGCAGCCCACCACGAAGCAGTCCTCCCGCCTGGGGTCCCACACCGCCTGCAGCCCACCACGAAGCAGTCCTCCCGTCTGGGGTCCCACACCGCCTGCAGGCTGCTCAGCCAGCGGCTCGGCATGTCATGTCTACAATTGCCCCCCAAAGAAACGGGGGTATTCCATCAACGTTGCGAAAAGCAAATCCAGGCTTATTTTGCTAAATCTCGCGAGTAAGGCTGGATTTTTTCTTTTTAAATGGATTGGGATTCATCTAAATAAGCCTGGATTGTTCTTTAGCGACGTTGATGGAATACCCCCCAGATGTACTACTGTATTACATAATGGGCCGGTTTCACAGACGAGGCTTAAGTCTAGTCCTGGGCTAAATCACACATTCAATGTAAAATCTCCATTGAAGATGCTTTTTAGTCTAGGATTAGGCTTAGGCCTTGTCTGTGAAACCTGCCCGTACAGTCCACCCCATATCATATGCAGATATACAGCCTTCCAAAAAAGCCTTCAGAAGTATCCTGAAAATGTACATTAGGAAAGGGAACCAAAGCAAACGCTAAACTTTTTAAAAAATATTATTATTATTATTCATTTATTTGCCATGCAACTTGTCAATCAATTGTTGGAATGGGTATTTTTTGCTCTAGGCATAGGGTCAGCCATAGTCAGCGCCCCTGGAGCAATTAGGGGTTAAGTGCCTTGCTCAAGGGCACAACGGCAGTGAGATCTAACGAGCGACCGTCCGATTGCTAGCCGGCCTCTCTAACCTCTAACCTCTTGGCTAGGCCGGCCCATGTGTCTTGAATGGTGTCTTTTATACAAAGCGATTGTGTATTCATACCTCAGGGAAGTCAAAAGGGGAGCTTTGGAGGTCAGTTCAGATGTGTCATATATCCTATAGAAAAACAACAATAGACTTTTAATCAGAACCATAAACTATTATGAAAATAAAGTATTATTACAGCACTTTGGAAGCCTGTCTGACAGCTGTATCAAGTGCTGTCCTCTGCCTAAACACTAGAACAGTCATGGTAGGGGTCACGGTGACCCGCTGAGTAATTATATATATTTTTTTATATCTTTGCACTCAATCAAAGTTCAAGACCCTCCTTTCATGTCTTTTCCTAGATATGTGCGATATAGGTATCCTTGCATTTTCATAAAAACATCAGGATAAGCTAGTATAAAGATATTTTTGCAGTTTTTCTGTGTAGGAGGCAGGCTAATTTACAAGAAGCGCCCTCTAGTGATCTTTGTGTGTAAGTAGCAGATTTCAATTCTAAAGAGGGGGTATTTTTTTTGCATGTTACTGCCCCCTGTTGGCCACACCGAACACATTTCAAAAGTGCACTGTGGCGGCACGCCATAGTCTAATTTTTCCCGCCATAGTCTCATAATGAACCCGCCCCCGAACCCCACCGAGGTCCACCCACCACAATCTCACAAAATCCTGTGGGAAACACTGCTTTGACGGCTACTGATTTATCATAGATAAAGTAACACACAGATAAGTTAACCAGACAGATAAGATAGCCAGACTGTGTTTACCACCTCAAATTAATTAATTTATGCCCAGCCAAATCCATGTTTAGAGGTAGCTAGCTAACATTACATTGATCATACTCGTATGACTTTTCACTTTAAAAAAAAATGCTGGTCGAGAGAGGACGCTGGCTTTGCTTGTTCGCCGCTTCTCCGTCCGAAATCTAGATATACTTGCACTACACAGAGTAGATTGTCCTACAAAGACACTTAGATTTAGTAATCTAAAATGTATTAGACCCCTATACTTTCTTTTTTTGTTTCTTTTTATTTTACTACTCTATCTTTTCAGTTTGTAAAGCGTCTTTGAGTGTCTAGAAAAGCGCTATATAAGTCTAATGTATTATTATTATCATCATCATGGCCATTCAGCACTAGTTTAATGCTAAAATCTACATACTGGATCTTCGAGCGATGTAAACATGCCAGACTGCCAAACTGACCTGATGTTGTTGTCCAAACAGGAAGTGAGCACCCTGTTTCCTGTGCTGGGTGAGAAGTAGGCGCTGGAGATGCAGCGTGAGTGACCAATCAGGTGGGAGACGGCCCGGTTCGACGATTTCTTCAAACAGCGGGCGTCGTAAATGCTCACCTCCCTTCAGAAAAAAAAAAGAGAGAAAAAGAACAATCAACAACATAAAATCACAGAAACCGTACGTTTCTGCTGTACATTTCCTGATAAGGATTATTCACGATTTGACAGCTTTCAGGCAAGATAAGGACCCGAAGGGTGGACAATGTGCATGTCATACCTGTTTTCAGCCACCGCAAAGTACTGCTTCTGGACAGGATGGACGCTGACACAGCGCACCGTCTGAGAGTCCAGCGAATGGATGGACTCAGGAGAGGTTCTGTGTCAACACAAGACAAACACAACACAGTAGGAAAGCTTTGTGAATATAACACAAGGGGCGGGAGGTAGCCCAGAGATTAGATTAGATATCTTTTTAGAGCATTTCGGCTTTATTGGGATAGAGACAGTAGAGACTGACAGGAAGGATGAGTGAGATAGGGGGGATTAGGGCTGCAACAACGAATCGATGAAATCGATAATGAAATTCGTTGGCGACGTATTCCATTATCGATTCGTCAGGTCTTGTTCCATAACAAACCTACTTCGTGTTGACGCAACGCTGCCTTGCGGAGCCGGTGTAGGCATCGCGAAGCGAATCATAGCGCTACCTATGGCCGGAAAGGGCAGAACCTATGACCGGAACCGGAAAGTGTGAAAATCTGGTAGGGTGGGAAAATCCGGTACCTACACCGGCGCGGCGGCTACATTTAAATCATGGCGGAGAAAACGACTCGACCGAAATCGTCCAAGGTAGATGCACTTGTGAGTTCTGGCGAAGCGTCAGCTAAATGTATGACTGTAATGTAATGCGATAGCCAGTGAGTGTTTGCTCGCATTCATGAATTCAATATTGCATGACAAGTGTATTTAGCTAGCTGGCTAACGTCAGTGGTAGAGCAGAGGTGATAAGCTAAAGGCTAGCTAGTGGTAGCCTACCAAGCTACCCGTGAGTTAGAGTGAGGCACTGACTGTAGCCTAGCCTATTGTATGGAGTGAGAGGACACATTGCATTGTTTTGGAGCATATCTGTTATATAAAAACATTAGTGTCTTGTCTGTAGCCTATTGCACTTTGGGTTACTGACCTTTACATTAAGCAAAGTTATTACCTAAAACAATGCATGTATTGAGCTAGAGTTCAATTACTTTATTGAAACAATCTACCGCCATAGTCCATGGCCTGTTGTTAAACCTATTTGATGTAGCAAAGCCTTTTTTATTTATATTATTTATTATTTTGTATTAATACTTATTCATTTTGCACATGTATATGTATAGGCCTGGCTGATCTAGAAAACATAAAATAAAATTTGCAAAAGAAATCTTTTTATTTGTATCCGATTAAACGAAAAAATAATCGGCAGATTAATCGATTATCAAAATAATCGTTAGTTGCAGCCCTAGGGGGATGACATGGAGGACATGTCGACGGCCGGAACCTGTGATGACATGGCATGTGTGGCTTACTGTGCTACGCCACTTTACACGCCCCCCCCCCCCCCCCCCCATCATCTTTCTGTGTTTGTCACAAGTAAATCTTTCTACAAAGAGAAAACAAACGTTGTACATTACCCTGGCGTCCGCCTGTCAACGATGGCGACATCTCCCCGCCAGTCACCGACCACCAGCGTCGAACAGTCATGTGACAGGGAGTCAAAGGTTTCCAAGCAAGTATGGCGATAAACCTAGTTTGTAAAAAAAATACAACGTCACATCAATGTTCATGTATGAAGGCTACAACAATGCATGTAAGATGTGTCTGTGGGTGTGAGGATCACACCCGGTTGCTTGGCTTGTATATGAACATAATGTTTTCTACCTCGTCAAAGACGGCCTTCTCCACGTCCGTGCAGCGCAGCGTGCCGTCGTAGCTCAGGGACAGCAGGCTGGGGGGGCGTGTCCTGCTGAACGCCAGGCAGGCCACCGGCCGGCTGTGAGGCTGGAAGAGCAGGACGCCGTCCTCCCCCTCGTCAGAGTCCTGAGGAGACGCCACAGAGACACATCAGCGTTAGCCAGTCAGTCCCGTCTTCTCTCACGCATGCATTTACATTACATTTACATTACATTTACATTTTTAGCATTTAGCAGACGCCTTATTCCAAAGCGACTTACAATCAATACATTAAGCATGTGAATCATCAATCCACCAGTCACAGCAGGAAGAGTAATCTAGCTCAGGCCAGCAGCCATTGAGCTGCTAGAAGAACTCATTTCTTTTCTTTTTATAGACACCGGAGAAACAGTACAAGGAGGTCTAGAGGTCTAGGCCTAGAAATCTTAGGAGACACAGTGTAGAGGTGGAAGCAGGTGTCTCAGGAGACAGTGCTGGGGGGTAGTAGATGTCTCAGGAGGAGCAGTTAAGGTGTAACCTGAAGAGATGGGTCTTCAGTCTCCGACGGAAGATGGCATGCAGAGGTACGCCTGCTGTCTCTAACCTCGTCAATGAACACATCCACCATTTTGTTCCCATACTTTTTTTCATGCGATTTTGTCTAATGGTATTTGTCACAGGCATATATTTGTACTAGTTGCTGGTCGCTTGGGAATTTGTTATTGTAACAGTAACAGACAGCTAATACTAGTTAGGAGAGAGTATACTATACTGTAGTTAAGTCAACTAAAGTCAACTCACCAGGTTCCACAGCCCCACTTGGCCCTGCTTGCTCCCCACGGCCATGAGGAGGTGGCTGGTACAGGGGTGGAAGGCCGCAGAGAAGATGCGGCTCTTCACCACCTTCGCGACTCTGTTTCTAGTCAGATGCAGGCTCCTCAGGGCGGTCTGATAACCTGCACAAGTATTAATGCACCGGTTACGGTTCTGCACGGTGGAGAATCTCCCACTTATACAGCACTAGTCAAAAGTTTGGACACACATCCCCCATTCAATAGAATGTTCAGGGTTCCTACAAGTCAAATGTAAAAAAAAAAATGACCTTTTTTATACCTCTTTGAATATAATTTTAGACCTATTCGCGACACCATATGATAGCTTTTTGTCATCCTCAAGGTGATGAAATGAGGGATTTATACAGACAAAAAAGGAAGCGAATTGGCATTTTTGGGGTTCCAGCTTGATACATTTCTGCGTAAATAGATGTGGTCAGACTGATTTCCTTGCAGGATCTAATTTTTAACACCTAGCACCTCATTTTTAGACCAAATAACTGAAATGTAAGACCTTATAAATCGAATTGCTGGATTTTAGACTTTAAGGCACGGGAACACTGACATATACATCTCAAGCGAAACCTTCCAGAATTTGAAAACTCACTCTTTCAGGTCCGGGTTCAACTCTGGCTTTTCTTCTTTGATGGAGTTCTGGACACCGATCAACACATCAGAGAATGATCAGTGAAAAGGAAAGGGGGAAAGGGATTCAAAGTTTGTCATTGCACAGAGTACAACAAAATGCATTCATGCTCTAGAGCGGGCATTTAGGCAACGGGTTACAGTCATTGAAGGTGACCCCGGAGCAATTAGGGGTTCAGTGCCTTGCTCAGGGGCACTTCGACACACATGGCCCGCCGGGGATTCCAACCGCTGCCAGCTGCCGACTTTGGGATCATTAGACGCCGGCTCTACCGGCTGAGCCACAGCCGCCCCTAGGAAAAGTAGACCACGATGGAATCGCCATGACAACTGGCAAACGACAGAGAAGCAATTCCCACCTCGGCCCACAGCCTGAGGAACTCTGGAGGTAGCTGACTGCCCTCGTCCATGTTCACTGCTTCCATACTGACGGGTCCCTCCGGTATCTCAGCCGGTATCTCGGCCGGTTGAAGCTTCAGGAAAATATAGGTAAAGTACAAGTTATACAAAAATAATATTCTCACAATGCGCATCAAATAAACACATCAACTAACATCTACGGAATATTCTAGCATCTGTTTGTCTCCTCGATCCCATCTCCTATATAAGCATGAAACAGAGTTGCACTTAACGTCATCCAGTGCGGGGTGTGAATAAAGTCAGCCAAATTGCTAGGTAGATACCACACAAATACACGTGGAACACTCTAGGAGGTGGTGAATGTTCCGGAATTCTTTGGCAGTTGGTGAGTTAACCAATCAAATTGGTCAGACACTTACGGGCGCATCCGAGCCGGATTCCAGCGGGACAGCGACTGACTCAGAATCGTTGTTCTGTAGGCGCATGGACTTGCGAGGAGGCAGAACTTCAGTCACTGTGCTCTTTGACTTCCTGTGCAGACAGTACGGTACTCTGTGTTAACAATAGTATAGAGTCTTCAAGAACACCAATTAGCTAACTGGTTCTGAAGCCCAATGCACACAGCATGCGATTTTGTCGCACCGCGAATTCGATTCCATTGTTTTGAATGAGACAATTCGATTCCATTGTTTTGAATGAGACAATTCGATTCCATTGTTTTGAATGAGACAATGCACACGGCGTGCGATGCGATATTGTCGCACGACAACATTCGATTCTCCATTCACACCCACACACTTCGGTGGTGTGAATTGAGAATCGAATGTTGTCGTGCGACAAAATCACACGCTGTGTGCATTGGCCTTGAGAGTTGTTTAACTCTTGAGGTTCCTTGGCTCTCCAACCGAATTGGGTTGCATAGCAACTCACTGCTGAAACAATCTGCAGAGGACATTTCAGTCGGTCGCTCTGGGGCCGCTAGGGCAGTTTCAAGTTTTGTTTGAGGACCTCTTTATTAAAAAAAAAAAAAAAAAAAAGTATTTTGTTTTTCCTGATTGTGTTTTATGATGTTGTAATTTAGTATGTGTATTATATACATACCTCTGAAGACCTCTCTTTTTTAAAGCTTCACTGGCATACAAAAAAAAAAGGGTTATCCATTATATTGCATAATTATACACAAATGTCTGGTTAATTTGCCATGGCAGATGTTGTAATAACACACATTTCATAGATGTCACCAACCTGTAGCAGTTTAATGGAGGACAGGAAATCCTGGTTTTGTTTAACGTTTTCCAATCGTTCAAGTTCATATGCAGACATAATACCCTTCAGTATAGAAAGACAGACCAAGGACCAAGTTATTTGCTGGACACATTTGACATTAATTCTTTGATCGAATGAGAACTCGGCTATAAGGCCTTGCAGGATACAAGGATGAAACACTTACACTTGTATGTGTATCTTCATCCTTCACATTTACTTTCCTAGGTCTGGATTCCTCTTCCAAAGGTGGTGTCCTCTGACAGGTGAATTAAATATGAAATGTTGTTAAACTTGGACTCACCAACAATACAAAAACAAAACAAAAAACTGGTCACAAACTTTCATCATTTTGGGACTCTGTATTATGAATGTATTATGAGGAACTAACCTCTCTTTTGACACCCTTAGTAGGGGGCACTTTTGGGGGTTGTGGTTTGTTCCTCTGGCGTGCCGAGCTTCGGACTGCAACTTCATTCTCTGGATTTGAAGGAGGCGTCATTTCCTAAAATGAATGTTGAAATATGTCCGTTTGTTTTACAAGACAGTGGTTAATAAAGTGACCACGGATACAATGGTGGTTAAATATATTATTAGGAGACAAAACGCAAAAGTCAAGCTGACATAAACCACGCAAGAGCCTGGATTGTCCTTGATGGAATACACCCCTGATATTGACTTTGGTCCTTGCAATGTTGGGGAGGAGGAGGCTCCGAGGACCCGATGCTCATGCATGCGTGTAACCTGTTACCTAGCAACCTAGCCACGCCGTGCCAGGGTTGCCAGATGGGGCGGGTTCCCGCCGAATGGGCTACTTTTGATCACACTTTTGTTGCCAGCTGTTTAGACATTAACAGCTGTGTACTGAGTAATTTTCAAAGGACAATAAATCTATACTGTTATTCAAGCAGCACACTGACTACTTTAAGTTATATCAAAGTTTCAGTAGGATAATGTTATCCCCTGAATGGATATAACAGAATATTTGCAAAAATCTAAAGGGTGTACTCGCTTTTGAGATATACTGTATGTGTGTGCAAGCATGTTTTTGATATTGTCAATCGTCTCACTTTTACGAGGTGAGCTGGTAAGACAAAACCCAAGACTAAGTGTATCTTCACTTCCCTTGCCTATAATTGACGAGACTAGACAAAGATTCAAGTGTTAGAGAACATTTATAACACTAGTGTTTTCGCAGTGCAAACACAGACACATGTCTGTACATGGTAGGTTGTTAGATGTGCATGTGCATCTCCCTTTCACACATTTGATTTTGTTTTTTTGCAGGAGCAGTATACCAGCTATAAAACTGCAACTGGGGCTGGGGGAAGTGACATCCAGTCAATCTCAAAGAAATCTCCCTCTATCTTCCAGCCATGGCTCATTGGGACGTCTGGCTGGCTCTCAAGGGACCTCCTGTATATGGCTGCCTGGTAGTTTGCCCGCTGAGTATGTTTGTGCAAGGCATCCTTAGACTTCGGTCATTGCACTTCCCACTCTTAAACATTTGACACCTAGCTAAATGTACATCCCTACAGCCTTTGTGGTCGTAGAGGTCCTCAGTTTCCTCATAAAGCTCTGTTGGCAGTTGAAAAGCTGTTCCCAACTTTTGTAAAGTAGCACAATGCTCTTTGTTGGACAGGAATGTTTTTACGGCCTTCACTTTTCCATTGCCGTGCAGTGCACTCACTGTATCACAGCCGGTGAAACAGTGAAATCCAATGAGCGCATCAGAGATTTTATCACCAAGATGGCTGTGTATTCTCTGTACGTGTATGGTGCGTTTGTTTATCCTTTCCCTGTGTGGAAGTACAGGTTTGCTCCTATTTCCTTACAGAAAGCAATAGCCAGTACAAACACATCTGTGTCAGGAGACTCAGGACTGCTGATCACAACACGTGAGCTATACTGTGAGGCATGTGCACAGTGAAGCAACAGCCGGGTGTCTGCCTCCTCCTGTATTGAGAACAGCAGGGCTTAAAGTGGGAAAAAATCCTGTGCCTGAAACTTTTTCTTGGGGAGGGGGGTCACAGTTTGAGATATTGGGAGAACGGGTACAGAAGACAGCTTCTTGTCTCAATGTTTAAATGCATTAATACTATTTTATAGTCAATACAAAATATATGTCTCAATGTTAAAATGCATTAATACTTTAAATGAATGTGCAACAATTAGTGTTGTTCCGATACCGATACTAGTATCGGCATGGCCACCGATACGCACAAAAATGCTGGTATCGGTATCGGCGAGTACTAACAAATAACACCCGATACCAAACTTGTGATGCGCGTTTTGCACAGGCTGCATTCGTAATTCGCTCTTAGAACGCTGGAGCGCACAGTGGTATCAACGTCATAAAGGGACCAAGCAATTTGATTGGACAAGAGGCATTCCTTGAGTGGTGATCAGATTTCCAGAGCGAATTTACGAACGCACCCACAGCGTCCCGCAACTCGGTGAATGAATTGTCTCCGGTGACGGTGACGGTGTGAAGACACGAGAAACATTAAATTTTTAAAGTTGAGCAAAGTAAATAGGATTTTACAAGTCCCGTTAACAAGTATATCATCACCTGTGATCGGCAAGCATGGCCCCTAAGGATTATGTGGCAGAGAAAGGTACGTTTTGTTTTACCGGCGTTACTCATACAGACAGTGTGTGGTTGAGTTGCTGCTACTGTTCAATGAACAGAACATGCAAAGCGACAGGCACTGCTGGGGATGAAGAGCTATGTAATGTTATACGCGTAACTAATAACTAGCTATCGTTCTTGACTTTTAATTTCAACAATGGTGCCACGTTTGCCCACTTTTCACCAGGGTAACTAATTCTGTTGGCCAATGCATGGTAGCTAAAAAACCAACCCCGTTTCATGAAGCACACACCGGACTGTCAAAGTTATAAAAACCAGTGTCTAGAACTTTTAAGTCTACTTGCGTTTAGCTAGAAACTTTGCTAGGAGTCTCCGACTAGAAGGTTTAAACCCTAGCAGCATTCTTTGCTTGTCAGGCTTCAAAACTACCCGGATGGAATAACTCGGAAGAAGTCCGGGCCAGTCTCCGTGTCAAACCTAGTCGAATATGGAAGTGATTTCACAAATTCATTGAACTGCACTTTGACAAATCGTGTGCCTTCACATATATTAGTACCTGGCCACATTCTTCTTTTGATGGGCGACACCGCCTTCACTCCCCAGTCCCACAGGCCGGCCCTGCTGTTATGATTAGTTACAGAACCAAATGGTACCTTGATTGAGTTGGTTAATAGATTTTTGTTGATACTTTTCACGATACCAAACACCCGATGCCAGACTAAGTGTTAGCAATAATTTTACATCGAGGTGAGTATGCGGCTCAAAAAACATGTTTTTTTGTTTTGTTTTTTCAAACGCCGTGGTATCGGATCGGTACTCGGTATCGGCAAGTACTGCACGGTCAGGTATCGGTATCGGTATCGGGATCAAGAAATGGTATCGGAACAACACTAGCAACAATACTATGTGCAATATGACAACCCTTGTGTACATAAGGTTCAGATATAGGAAAAGTTAGGATATGTATAGCATAGCATAGAGTACAGCACAGTGTTTTATTGTATAGTATAGTAGTATAGTAGATAGTGTACATAGCCTTTATTTATGTAAACCAGCTCTTTTCCCTTTTTTATTTTACCCTTGGCCCTCGTGTTTTTAGTATTTTTCCAAGCACCAGGGGAGCCCCCCCTCCTAAATTTCGTTGTATGGTACCTGTACTGTATTAATGACAATAAAGACCATTCATTCATTCATAATACTGTTTTATACTCAATACAAAATAAAATAATATATTTAGATGTCTTTAAAAGGCCAAACTGATTGCATCACTTATTAAGCCACTATCACTATAACAATACAGAATAAAATATATACATGTCTTTAAAAGAACAAACTGATTACTTATTAAGCCACTATCACTTATATTCTCCTTCTTGGCACCACGTCCCATAAGGCTTCCCGTCACTACTCAGGGTTTTTCCTGGCTCAAAATGAGGCGGAGGTGGTGGGTCCTTAAACGAGCATCAAACACTTAATTTCTTGCATTCTGGTGAATTGATATGCACCAATTTGTGCCCTTTCTCCATCAATTTATGGTGGAAATTTCATTATATACAGTATGTAAAGGAAAAAACAATATTCAGGCACCAGATGACCATTCCAAATATAATGTAATATAATGCAATATAAGGCTCTCAGGCATTCTGTACTCCTTGAGCAGTCAACATCAACTATCAGCTGTTTCGCTAGCAAACACGAAAGCTAACTTATTTGCGAAACAGCGCCCCCGCCACTACGTCGGCGCAATGCCGCAATTGAAATCCACCGAGTGCAACGCTTGTAGAAAATACGACCGTCAGAGTTTTGTCGAGAGCTGGAGGCGGCCGCCTCATAGTTCTCTATGCAGGAAAAACCCTGCTACTCTCCTCTATCCATGCCCAGCGCCATTTATTCCTTACTCCTCGTTCTAGTATAGCTGTGTCTTCGCCAGGTTTAAGAAACTTGGCTTCCATTTTAATAGACTCTTACTAAAGTTAGCGAGATAGCGGGCTGCTAAAAGCGAACGTCTCTACAAGCTAACATTACACTCATTCAAACTTCTTAAGGCCCGCCCCACTACTCTGCCTCCGATTGGCTAGAAGTCGTTGGTTGGCTTGAGCAATGTGATTGGTAGGCGGAACTGTCTCATTGCTGAAGATGACTCTTTAAATTACGATGTAAACAAATAGCATGTGATTTTTTTTTTTGCTCAATGTTCCCCCGCGCCGGAAATCCGGAACCGTGCCGGAGAACTTTAAGCCCTGGAACAGTGTGAGTAGTGGTAAAACCTCAAGTTCTGTGCCACTGCTGTTGACTCTGATCGCATGACACTCAGACCCATGTCCAACAATCAAAGTGATGTCTTGAATTTGGTCTTTCCTGGACTTGGACCATGTCTCAAAAATAAACTGTTGTAGGTTTTCTTTGTTTTGGCCACAAGCCAAGAACTTGGACCATTGTCTTGGTGTCTTCTGGTCAGCTGAATATATTGTTGTCAACTGACATCCTTTTGTTGCTCGTCGACCTCGTTCTGCGTTCTTTATACTCAGTGTTTTGTAGGTGTCAGGGACAAAATGCACCACTTTAGATTTACTCACTTTGGCTGCATTGATCAGGTACATTAGTGCACTGTTGGCAAATCTTGTATGTATCTTGGGGTTTCATAGTACTAGTGCCATTGCATCCCACACCCAGGTTGAGCCATCAGGGATTTCAACTGTGGCTGGTGGATTTACTGATCCTTCTAGAAAGTGCATTAATTTGGCTTTGTCAGTTTTCACAAGAGAGCCATCTCTGTTCGCAATTGCTGCAGGAAAGGGTCCCAGACTATAGACCAGCATTTCCCCTATGTCTATCTTCCTCACTGTTCCCACAACAATAGTAAAAGTAAAAGTAGTAATGCTTCCAAAGTTATAGCCTAGTTTATTTAAAACTCTCCTAATCTGTTTCCCCAGGTAACCCCAGATGCTCAGCCCTGGACTGCACTGCACATCTTCTGGACCTGACCTGACAGGGCTGACCCTGACCCATTGATGCCTTGTTGTTCATGTCATATCTTAGCTTGTTTATATCATATTGTTCTTATAAATAACTTATATTGCTATAAAACAAACCTGCAGCCTCCTGTACTGATTTTTCCCTTCTCTTGTGGGCTCTTTCAATGTTTCGTATGTTGGCATACTGCATATAGCATTGTCTATGGTAGCCAATATTAGCTGGCACATCTGGAATGTAACTGTCTACTAGCTAGGTTATATTTTTTTACAGCCCTTTCTGCAATTTGGCTTTCTGCAGTGTGAAGATAAACGTATTTTTAAGACATGGTCCACCCGCCGTAGTCTCACAGAATCCTGTGGGAAACACTGGAGCACATAGCACCCTCCTCTTTGCTTACATGAACAGCACATATCGTGTGTGGTGGCGGTACACAAGGTTTCTCTGAGTTTGGCTTACGTGTAATAAATGCGGTTGCACATCACTGTCAAGTTCAATGTGCTCTGGTTCCATGTCAGCATTCAATTCCCTCCTCTAAATCGTATGAAGACGACACCGCAGCCTGTCCAATCTGAAAGGTCTGTGGAACAGCTCACTTCTGCCGCCAGGACACCTCTGAGCTCCAGTAGTGGAATCCGCCCACCTACTACCGGTTAATGTAAATGAGATTTCTTCCAAAATAAAAGCTCGATGGCCGGAGAAAATAGGCAACAACATGACATTGCTGTAGGAGCTATTTTTTGTTTGAGTCTATAATTTATTTAGAAACGGGAAAAAATGCATTTGTGTTTTTTTGTGAACACTAGTAGGCTATAGGAGACGGGTGTGTCAGTGTCAGGTTTGCACCATGGAGCCTCCATGATGGAGGGCACATGTTTTTTTTAGCAGAGCAATGTGGAAAATGTAGCTGTATGTTAAACTTGCTACAATGGATTCAATCTGGACTAAAACGTGAATCTTGCCTGGTACCGGACTTCTTAATTGCATGAGCTTGAAGCGGTGCATCAGTGGCCTTTTTAAATTGTGATTCATGCTGAACAAATTGGAACTTTAAAAATGGCCACTACAATAGATTTAGAATCAAACTCACCTGGGGGGTATTCCATCAACGTTGCTAAATACAAATTCTGGTTTATTCTGTTAAGTCTCACGAGAGTTATCAAAAATAAGCCTGGATTTTCCTTTAGCAACAATGATGGGATACCCCTGAAATGTATTCTAGAAGTGTTGCAGAGTAGAGTGCTACCAGTGATGAATTGAAATCTTCTACGTACAGTCCAGTTTAGCCTTTACACAATAGGCATGTGTACAATTCCATGTGATTCCATATGTCGAAATTACTTTTTAAATTATTATTATAGGCTATATAGGCGTACGTTCTGTTGGGTAATTTGTGCTTATTTCAGTAAAAACATTTTAGAACAAATATTTTTTATCTCATCACTTTCCATTCATGTTTTAAGTCTTTTATTTTGAAAACTGCTTTGGAAAACACAGATCCACGAGGAACTGTTTTGTAATAAGTCCCTCCCCCGTGTTTTGCAACCAGATTCAGGTCAGCTGATAGGCCACTGCTCCTCCCTGATGTCCCATGCGTTTACCAATTCATAACAAATCGAGACTTTTATTCAAGTGTATACGATTTTTTCACACGACTTTCACACGAAGATTTCATTCCATTTATTTTCTAAATAACATAAAGTTAGTAATATGTACCGTCAATGGCGACAATGAACATTAGCCCTACTAAAACCACATGTTAGAAACAGATCAGCCCTGTAAAGGGTTAAGTTCCAGGGAGAAGAGCTGGATGAGGGGAGGAGCATTTCAGCGTCAGTTGGCTGAAATGAAACTAAACTGTGTAGAGACCGGAAGTGTATCGTGGACGAGAGCAGACTCTCAAACTTGTTAGATATCGTTCTCAAACAGGTATCTATCACCCATACAGTATAAAGGACAGAGACAGCATCCACACTCTCACAGAATCACAGACAGGTGAGTTGAGAGACTTACAATGACAAGTCAAGATAAACTCTTGTGTTCACTCTCTACCAGTTTTGTTTATAGACAGTTCAGTATGTAAAACTTATTGATTTGGTTGAAGGACTATTTTCTATGTGATGTAGAATAATGTTATAATTATTGGTCTTGACAGCTCCATAGCTGAAACTATTGAGATCTGATTGATTCCAGGAAATGTTTTATGGTGTCACCTCTGGTCTCTCTAGATATGGCTTCCTCCAGCAGTCTCCTGTCTGAGGAGCAGTTCCTGTGTTCTGTCTGTCTGGATGTGTTCACTGACCCTGTCACTATTCCATGTGGACACAACTTCTGCATGGCCTGTATCAGAAAGTACTGGGACAGCAATGACCTGTGTCAGTGTCCAATGTGTAAAAAGACATTTGGTAAGAGACCAGATCTCTTTGTCAATACTTTCATCTCTGAGATGGCCGCTCAGTTTAGGAAGTCAGTTGAAGTGAAGGCAACCAGCAGCCCAGCCACAGACACACCTGTCAAACCTAGAGAAGTGTCCTGTGACATCTGCACTGGGAAGAAGTCCAAGGCTCTGAAGTCCTGCCTGGTGTGTCTGGCCTCTTACTGTGAGACTCACCTGGAGCCTCATCAGAGAGTCGCAGGCTTAAAGAGACACAAGCTGATCGACCCTGTGGAGAACCTGGAAGACAGGATGTGTAAGAAGCATGACAGACTCCTGGAACTGTTCTGTAGGAGTGACCAGATGTGTGTGTGTCAGTTCTGCACTGAGACAGACCACAAGACCCATGACACCGTCCCCATAGAGGAGGAGTATGGAGAGAGGAAGGCTCAGCTGGGGAAGACAGAGGCAGATGTTCAGCAGATGATCCAGGAGCGACTGCAGAAGGTTTCAGAGATCAAACACTCAGTAGATCTTAGTAAGAAAGATGCCGATAGAGAGAAAGCAGACAGCGTACAGGTCTTCACTGCTCTGGTGGACTCCATGAAGAGAAGCCAGGCTGAGCTCCTTGAAGTGATCGGGGAGAAGCAGAAAGCAGCAGAGAGGTGGGCTGAAGGGCTGATTAAAGAGCTGGAGCAGGAAATCACTGAGCTAAAGAGGAGAAGCACTGAGCTGGAGCAGCTCTCACACACCGAGGACCACCTCCACCTCCTCCAGAGCTTCCCATCCCTGTCCACCCCTCCACACACCAAGGACTGGTCTGAGGTCAGTGTTCACAGTGATCTGAATGTTGAGTCTGTGAGGAGAGTTCTGTCTCAGCTGGAGGAGACACTGAATACAGAGATGGAGAAGCTGCCTGAAGTCAAGCTGAAGAGAAGTCAGCAGTATGCAGTGAACGTGACTCTGGACCCTGATACAGCAAGTCCTAATCTCATTCTGTCTGAGGATGGGAAACAAGTTAGATCAGGAGACACAAGAAAGAATCTCCCTGATAACACAGAGAGGTTTTCTGATTGTTTCAGTGTTTTAGGAAAGGAGGGTTTCTCCTCAGGGAGGTTTTACTATGAAGTGGAGGTGATGGAGAAGACTCGGTGGGAGGTAGGAGTGGCCAGAGAGTCCATCAACAGGAAGGGGAGTTTCACACTGAGCCCTAAGAATGGATACTGGACTGTCCGTTTGAGGAATGGAAATAAGTACAGGGCACTCGCTGGCCCTGGTGTCCCCCTGTCCCTGAGAGAGAAGCCCCAGAAGGTGGGGGTGTTTGTGGATTATGAGGAGGGCCAGGTCTCCTTTTATAATGTGGAGGCCAGGTCTCTGATCTACTCTTTCACTGGCTGCACCTTCACTGAGAAACTCTATCCATACTTCAGCCCCTGTAATAATGATGGTGGTAAAAACTCTGCCCCTCTGATCATCTCTCCTGTCAATCACACTGACTGATTTTCAACCTTCAACTCTGACCAAGCAGTAAAATAAGCATTTAGAATTATCTTTATCTGTTGTCAGTCACTAGGGAAGGTTATGGTATAATTTACCAAACAGTGTAATTTCTGAACTGGTTATCTTTTGTTATATAATTTGTGCTATCGGTGTATCTGCTAGAGATGGTGAATATGCAGCAGCTCCATAAGAAGATATGACTCTATACATGAGGTTGTTTGACTTCTCAGGGTGTTCAAATGATTATAAATCAGATGCTCTTATACTGTATTTTTGTTAAAAGTATTTTGGGGATTTTGAGTGTAATGAATACTGGGTGTGTACAGAGTGAACACAACTTGTGCCCCCTCAGTCTATGCACGTGTGTGACGTAATTACATTTAACAGGATGTGCGTTTGATAGTAATGTTATTGATTTAATGGTTTGCAAAGGGAATCAGATATGCTTAAAAACGGAGCAAAAAAGGTTGACTGTGAATGTAATATGAGAGAGATAGAGAAGATCTATGTGATATTATATGTTTGTCTAATGGTCTGTTTCTTTGGTGGTTTTATCATCACTGCATATCAAACATCAACACCTGATTAATAAAGTCCCTGTTACCTGACACCTGTGAATGAGTGATTCAATCATGCCGAGGGTGAACAAAGTTGCAAACACACACACACATACACATACACACGTGCGCGCACGCTTAGAAACATTTACATTGCATTTACAGAAATGCACCACTTAATTGTTATTAACTGTTAACTTTTAGATTCAACTTCAGAAACACACACACACCCATGCCCTGGTGCAGGCTGCAGTGCTCCCTCTAGTGGTCACTGTGAGGTAACTCTGTTGTCTTCAGAAGTGCTCTCTCTAGTGGTCACTGTGAGGTAACTCTGTTGTCTTCAGAAGTGCTCCCTCTAGTGGTCACTGTGAGGTAACTCTGTTGTCTTCAGAAGTGCTCCCTCTAGTGGTCACTGTGAGGTAACTCTGTTGTCTTCAGAAGTGCTCCCTCTAGTGGTGCAGTGTGAGGTAACTGTTGTCTTCAGAAGTGCTCCCTCTAGTGGTGCAGTGTGAGGTAACTGTTGTCTTCAGGTAAACGTCGCCGGTTCTCCTCCAAGCCCGTCATCCTGACTGAAGCTCAGAAACAGCTGATGGTCCACAAGCTGCCTCAGCTCCTCCGCCTGCACCTCAAACGCTTCAGGTACCACAGCCCTGCAGCCACGGAAGGCTGGCCCAGGTAGAAATCAGAGGACGGGGGCTCATTGTGACTCATGCTAATGTCCCTGAATTAGTCTCTCTCTCTCTCTTTGTCTCTCTCTGTCTCTCTCTTTCTCTCTGTTGCTCTGTCTCTCTCTCTCTCTCTCTCTCTCTCTCTCTCTCTCTGTCTCTTTCTGTCTCTGTCCCTGTCTCTCTGTCTCTGTGTGTCTCTGTCTCTCTCTCTGTCTCTTTCTCTCTCTCTGTCTCTCTGTCTCTTTCTCTCTCTCTCTCAGGTAGACATTCTGAACAAGGTTGACTGGAACAGCTGGATGCACACCCGAGGCATGCACCCCTACACACCACAGTGAGTTAACCTTCCTGTTCACATGGTTATACACACACACACACACACACACACACACACACAGTGTGTGTAAGTAATGGGACAGTGAATCATTTATTTTTCTTTTGTCTCTCCACTCCAAGAGGTGTGTATGTGTATGTGTATGTGTATGTGTATGTGTATGTGTATGTGTATGTGTGTGTGTGTGTGTGTGTGTGTGTGTGTGTGTGTGTGTGTGTGTCCTATGTGCATGTATGTGTAGATGTGCTACAGTTATAAATGATTTACATTATGATGATATATTCATCATGTCTCAAAATCACATACTGTATCTTATCTTACTTACCATCTTATCTTATCTTGTCTTATCTTAGTACTACCTCTACTATACTACTTTTTCAAAACATATCATTAATAATTCAACACATGAGTTCAGTCCATTCAAAGGTTTAAGTGTGCCATGTTTATAAATGATTGCAGTGAATCCTATCACGTGTGTAAACTTGTTTACCCAGAGTGTCAAAGTCTTTTCCCTACGGGTGTGTGCAGTGAACAACCCTTTCCTACAGTGTGTAGCTGCAGCCTAGCAGTGAATATAACCCCTGCCCTGGTAATAATAACTGAGGTTCTTTGGAGAGAGGTCAATGTGGGCCTGGATTGTGAAGCTGAACTAATGTAATACAACTATTTGCTATTTAAAGTACATTCTCAATTGTCATTCTTATGCTAGGGACCTATATGGTGGGTGTAACAATTGGATTGACAATAAAGCTGACTTTGACTAATTATTCTATTTTTAGTCATTATCTTTGCATAATCGTTCTGACATGGTTTGTTTTTGTGGAGGCTACCAGCTTGGAGTTGGTTGTGTAGGTCCTTTAGCTAGCTAGTTAACATTAGCATTATTGACCCATCCAGATTAAAAAAAAACAGATAACTGTCTGTACTTTTGTACGCTTTCATCCTGGCGGCAGTGTAAGGGGAAGGATTCTCCACAAGATATATGTAGACATCACCGAACTGGAGATCTGGCAGCGACTGTTTATAGTGATTGAAATACATCGGCGGGTGCTGTATATGGATTGCAAGTGTCCAAAATGTGTAGTTTGTTCACATATCTTTGTTTTTCTTCTTTTGAGAGGTGATCTAAATAATCGTTGCTTGAAACAGGTGGGGAAATGACAGGTCAGTGCTGCAGTTCTACAGAGTTTCCACTGTGTTTTTCCCTCCAGGGCTCTGCGCCAGTCACGTGACTGAAAACTATGAATAGTTTAAATGCAGAGACACTGCAAACCCCCTACTAATGAATTCTAATTAGTTCTCTAATTTAAATAATGCATTTGTATATAATTTTCTCTGCTGGACATTGAACTCTTTAATTACCAATGGTGGGAATTCTATCACATTTTACAAAGGGGTTCTGTTTTGTAGAACTATTTAAAATTTGTAGGCTGCCAATGTTAAATCACAATTGTCCATATTTACTTGCTCTTTGATCTTGTTAGAAAATAATTAACTAAATTATTATTGCAATAAAGAATGGAGATGAAATTAATCCAATTATTTTGTATTATGCATCACTGGTGATTATCATTCGGTTGTCATTCGGCAACAGAACAGGCTTGATATAACTTTGGAGGCTCTTCTCTTCATCCTGGTGAAGAGGGACGTTTTACTACTCTTCTCTGTTGGAGGAGAGGAGTCATCTTTCCCTTTGAAGGACTCTGCAGAGACAGGACGATGGTATAGGTGAGCAGCTTTTCTCGTCAATTCAGCTGAATGTGCAAAATCTTTAATCGAATAGTACATGGGGTTATATATTTAATCTTGACAGAGCAGTGGTTTACTTACCTGTAGAGGATACAGGCGTGGAAGAGCTTTGAGGTTGGCTCTTCAGCGATTCCTGAGGACTGCATTCCTTGTTGCCAACTTTCTTGGAGCCCTGAATGTTGAGAAAAGGTGCAAATGGAAGTGCCATACCTGTTGCAGCTTATCAATCCCAACAAAGCAATGCAATTATACAAACTAAAATACTACACATATGAATATAAATATGTAATTCTGTATCAATTAGTTAAAGACAAGGCAGTGTTATCAATTAACATTTTGAAAGATCTACAGTATGTGTAATATACCTTCATGTTGGTAAACCAGCTTCTAGGTGACTTCATGTCTGAGAATAATTTTCTCTTCTTTCTCTTCTTGGCTGCCTGTGCTGCACCACACGCGCCGAGAAGCTCCTTCGTCAATGACGTCACCAAAACATCGACAATCTCTGGATCATCTGACTCCACAGACGTCCGGAGTCCTTCCACACCACCAAACTGTTGCACGAGCTCCTTGTGCACGTTCCTGTGGATCTTGTGGATCTTCAGACCCTGAGGATAGGCCTGAGTCTGTGAGAGACCTGACGCTGAGCAGAACTCTGAGAGGACCCTGGCCGGGACGCCTCTGCACTGCTCGCCCACGTCGCTCTCAGATGCGGTGGGATACACGTCCCCCAGCAGTTTGACGCACAACAAGTGCACTAGGCAGCTGTAATCATCCTTGTCCAAGTCTGGCACGACTTGGGCAGGGGAGGGGGGGCCACGTTCCAGGGTGTCTGGAGTCACGTGACGATCCCGGGGTGAAACTCTCTGCGACAGGGTTAGGATGTCACGTGATGTACCACTTGTGTCCTCCTCCAGCATGTCTGCAGCCGTGATGAGACTTGGACTGGAGCCAACAGAAAGGGCGTCCATCATTTGGTCTATCATCATCCACACGGTTTCATCATCATCTGACTCGGTCTGATCAATCTGTATAGGATCGACCGTGCCCATAGAGGTGCCCTGTTCCCTCTGGGCTGGGAGACGACCAGAGACGGCCGTATCTCCATCACCCCTCTCCGATGACGCCGGCTGCAGATTCCTAACCAATTGGTGTACCGATTCCTCCGCAAAGATATGGAGGAGCTGTGAGGACATGCTCCTGGCTGCGACGGCTTGCTTCCGTCCCCATCGCAGGCTTGACAGAACCGAATCTGAACTCCTACCTGCTGTCCACGTCAGGACATGCGGAGTGCTGCGGCTATCGCTAACGAGGTGGCTCACCTCCTCTGCGTATTCGCTGGTGAACTGGTGGAGGGTCCCAGTGGAGATCAGGCTCTCCACCTCCGCAGCAGCAGAGGGGAGTTCATCAGTCCCCGTTCTCTTGATACTTCTCAGCACCATCTTCCCGGCTATTGCTGCGGCAATTTTCCTGATTTTTTCCATCAGTGTACGTGGCAAAAAGTCACGTACGTAGTCAAGAAGGTTTGAGTCCGGAATAACTGTACGCCTTATAATCGGACATACAGGCTCTGGCGTCTCATCGGGGACAGGAGTGCCAGGCAACGTGACCTCCCGTCCTGACCGTCTGGCCTTTAAGGAGCACCTTGAGTGGGAGGAGTCGGGGGAGTGGGGGGAGTCAGGGGAGGGATCTCCTGCCTTCAGGATGTCATTTTCCTCATCAGTCTTTCCACCCCACTCTCCGAGGGTGATTGTCTCTAGCTTGGCATCGACCTCCCTCATCATCTCCTCAGTGGTCTGGGAGCGCGAGTCTTCCTCTCCTGAACGTGACGTCACCGGGGAGGGCTCAGGTGAGTCTTCCTCTCCTGATCGTGACGTCACCGGGGAGGGCACAGGTGAGTCTTCCTCTCCTGATCGTGACGTCACCGGGGAGGGCACAGGTGAGTCTTCCTCTCCTGATCGTGACGTCACCGGGGAGGGCACAGGTGAGCATCCGTCCTGAAGGGCCTCTGATATGACCCGATCAATCTGTCTGACCACACCCACTACCATGGCAGCGGTCAGGTCAGGAGAGGAGCTAGCAGGTGAACTCCTGGCCAGGGCCGTGAGAGACTGCTGCAGCCTGCTGTGGAGGCAGGTGAAGAGGCGGTCCTCTGAGACACCGTAGAGGAGTCCAGGTGAAGAGGCGGTCCTCTGAGACACCATAGAGGAGTCCAGGGGCTCTGTCTGCACCTCAGACTGAGGGGCTGGGCTCCTTAAAACATAACACAGAAACATCCTCACCGTTCAGACTTACATTTCTTAGATTGATTTATATGGTACGGGAGTGATAGATTCATAGAATTTGTTATTACTTATTACTTGGAAACTAATTTATAATGGTAACTGTAACTACCTTACCTTAATAACAACAACAACAACAACAACAACAACAGCAACAACAACAATCACTTGGTTGATGGGTAATTCATTGTAACAAATACTAACAAGTGGCAATTGTCATTTTCCAAGTTGGTTAAAACATGACCAAGTACCCGTTGTTACCAAGTAAATACAGAGTAAATACCAAGTCATTATGAGTGGCAGTAGGACTAAAATAACGCCTTACCAGACGTATACCAGTATAGAAGTCTTGTAGAACTTATGTATAGCATTTAAAACATGTAAATAGCTACAAACATCAAACACTTTATGAGGAGAAAATAACAAGTCTAACAAGGAAGAATATTTGTGAACTTACCTCAGTCTCGTAGGCAGGGGCGTATCGCACCCACCGTGGCCAACCACACGGCTCTCCTTACTTATCTGGGTGGCGGAGGACCTCCCACCACCACTCCACTCAGGAAACTCAGCCTTATCAAACAGAACCTCTAATGACTGGGAGTGAGTCTTGTGGATTTTCCGGCTCGAAGCCGACGAGGATCTCGTTGGCGTCGCACCACGCCCCTCGACCCCCAGGACCTGGTAGAGGCCTGGCAGGACAAGCTGCATCGCGTCCGCTGAGAGC
Source organism: Nansenia antarctica (assembly GCF_963989245.1). Classification (NCBI taxonomy): domain Eukaryota; kingdom Metazoa; phylum Chordata; class Actinopteri; order Argentiniformes; family Microstomatidae; genus Nansenia; species Nansenia antarctica. The sequence goes on along the minus strand of NC_137679.1, from coordinate 38,725,477 downwards.
AGCTGGAAGACCCTCAGAGACAGGGTGACCAGCTGTGCTTTCATCTCCTGTACAACCACAAAGAAGAGAGGGGGTGTTAGACGTACGTCTCTCAAGTGTCTCAAGTCTACTGGACAGAGAGTTAGTAGAAAAAACGAGCAACAGAAAGCATGAGCACATAGAACACAGAGTTAACGAACTGGCACAGGGAACAATTAACGTAGCAATGTCCAGGGGGGATGGGGGGTGGCAGGGTTAGGGGAGATGGTTAGGGTTAGGGGAGGTTGTATGCATGGGAGGACAGGTAGGTTTTGAGGTGGGATTTAAAAGTGGAGAGTGAGGGTGAGTCTCTGAGTGGTTGAGGGAGAGAGTTCCAGAGGCGGGGTGCAGTTCGTGAAAAAGCTTACGAAACATAAAGTACATTTACATTACATTCAGAGCAGAGTAGTAATGATGTTCTGAATTACACATCAGTGGAAATCTTACCGGGTCAAATTCGCCATCACGGATCAAGATCCATTGCCTGGAAACAATATTGTAAGATTTGTAAGTGATAGTAACACAACGATGAACAGTCAATCAATCTAGTTTAAAATAGGATCATATTGCGTAGAGGGATTAATGGTTAGCAAAGGGAGAGAGAACATACTCTTCTGTTATGTTCTCCAGGAAGTTGACGACCAGTGTAACATAGGTCCTCTGATCTCTGATCTCTGAACATCCCATCGTGCTGTTGAGATTCCACTCCTCCTAATGAGAAGTTAATTCAATAACAGGTCACAGAGTTTGAATGCACAGGCTACCACAGGTGACAGGCTACAGTATATTGTTCTCTAAACACTACATAGCTAACCACATCATTATGTTCAATGATCACACTCATGGGATGAGGTGGATAACACCATGTGTAAAAGTCATGACAAACTAACCATCTCACTCTCAGCTTCAGAGGGCAGGTCAGCAGACTGGGACCGGCTGCTATGGTCACAAACAGAGGAGAGGGACAGATAAATAAAAGCAACATCACCTTTTACAGTCTCATTCTAGGGGCTCCAACATGTGCAAAAATGGGTCAAATAGACAAAATGACACATAATCCAATGGGAGTTTTGAATACTACAACTAGCGTTTCCATGACATCCAGCAAAGTGTGCTCCAAAATAACGGGAGTCAAACACAGAGACCCGTGTTTCCTTTGGGAGGACCAGGTGGTTAAAAAGGCAACTAGTATTATCAGCCAACCCCTCCATGCTCTGACCCACCACTTTTCGCTGTTGCCTTCTGGCCATCCCTTCAGCTATCAGACTACTTAACTCAGATGGTGACTACTTCAAGTAGACTTACCAGGCACTGTTCTTAGTCGAGCAGTTCTTTTATTTTTCTGATCTGATCTGATTTTTTTCTTTTTTTACACATCTAAAAGGTGCCCTTTAATGACCTTGTTGTCTGTTTACTAAACAATGCTTGACATGACATTGTACTGTTGTATGTTGTTTGTGTCTGAATGAGTGTCTGAATTGCCCCCAGTGGGATCAATAAAGTTGTCTGAATCTGAATCTGAATCTGAATCAAATCATATGGCTGAGTTTATGTGTAACCAAATAACGGATGGTTGAAACAGTGGACATTACATTTGGACTAATCCAATTGGCCAGGAGGTTAATGGCCTTATCCCTGACTAGTTAATGACCATATCTGACTGCCGTTAGATTGGCCGTATTCCCGCCCAATTTGGCTACTTATGATCACACTGGGCGGCTTTTAGACTGTGGTTAGGCTGGAAAACAATCCCATCTGGCAACACTGTCTGGCTGGTTAATGGCCTTACCTGACTGTCTCTGAGCCCTCGCCTGGCTCGTGAATACTCTGTAAGATCATCTTCTCTTCACCAGTGCAGGGGATGATCTTTCAATCTGCAACAACCAAAGACAATGTTGTTACGCTTTGATAAGCTGTTTCTACATGTCTCTAACATGTCTGTTGTTACGCTTTGATAAGCTGTTTCTACATGTCTCTAACATGTCTGTTGTTAAGACACCTATCACACCAATAAAAAACTTCTTCAGAACACGCTGCATGATAGCATTCAGGTATAATGGTATATAATAATAATAATAATAATAACAACTTTTATTTGTATAGCGCGTTTCCTGCAAATGTTGCAGCTCAATTATATTATCATATATAATCATAATTTAATTATTTAGTCATTTAAAAGCAATATTAAAAAGATGGGTTTTTAGTCTTGACTTGAACATATTTGCTGAGGTTGCATCCCTAATGTAAACTGGCAGTGCATTCCACAATTTGGGTGCATAAAATGAGAATGCAGCCTCACCAAATCTCTTCTTTTGTACTTGTGGTACACAGAGAAAACCAGCGTCAGAAGACCTGAGAGCTCTACTGGGCTGATATGCTAGCAAAAGGTATTTCAGATATTCTGGTGCTGTGCCAGTGAGAGCTTTATAAACAAGCAGAAGGATCTTGAAATCTATTCTGAATTTAACAGGAAGCCAGTGTAGTCTCTAATATATAATAGGAGTTATGAGCTCGTCTTGCTAGTTTTGGTTAAAACTCTCGCTGCTGCATTTTGGACTAATTGCAGCTGGCCAATAGCTCTCTTCTGAAGACCAGAAAGGAGACCGTTACAATAGTCCAAACGGGTAATAACAAAAGGATGCATTAACGCTTTTGCATCAGCTTGCCGGAGAAAATTGAACTTTTGCAATATTCCGTAGATGATCAAAAGTATTTCTAGTGATAGATTTGATGTGAGGCTCAAAGCTTAAGTCGGAATCTATAATCACACCTACATTCTTAACTTCAGAATATGTACAGACCTTGTTGATCAGTCTTCCATGACGGAAGCTCAAATTCGTTAAAATAGCCACAGTATACAAAGAGCGCATCAACTGTTGAACGCATCGAATGTTATTTTCGGACTGACGTGAGCCCAGGTTTCACCTCTATTTATAGTCTGACAGTGCTACCTATCACAAACGATACCTGTCACAAACGATCGCGGATGACATCACAAAGGCGCAAGACATTGTTGACCCACGGTCCGTGAACCTCAGGATAGCTCCGTATGTCATTTGTAAACCCAAAAGAACCAATAAAACGGCTCGGTTCTTTCATTTCTAAAGCTTGCAACTGGTAGTCGATGGTGATTTTAACACCAGTTCATGATGAGTATGAGAAGCACCAGTGAGTGTTATGAGTTTAGTATGTTGTTAACTTTTGGCTACATAAGGAATGTCCCTACTGGTGCGTCTGGCCGACCCAACCGGTGCGCTACGTTAAATAAAACAAGTTAATACGTACGTTTCCATACTGATCATGAGCTGGTGTTAACATGGACAGGTTGTTTAGTTAGGCTCGACACTTAGTGGGATGATATCAGCCCAGTCTTGGAGCGAGCCGAAGCATTTTGAGAAGGATGCACGGCAATACTTCTGAGACGCGTGATTCTGTTTGGAGACCATGCATGTACGCTTTCCCACCAGCAGAGGGCAGCCTAGCTCCTCCTGGTCAGCGCTGGCACGAATGGTGGTCTAGACTAGAGTACCGCGGGTGACTTTATTCATCAACATTGTTTTAATCTAGGCATATATGTGTCTATATTTGTATGTATTTACTTGTTTAAATCTTATAGTAATTCTTATATTATTTAGTTATTTTCTTATCTTTGTTTTCTCTTCTTTTTTTCACTTTATTATTTTTTTCCTGGTATACTATATCATACTATCATACAAAGGAAAACATATTATAATATTTTTCCCTGAATAATTGTTTCCCTTTATTGTAATACAAAAGCACATGGACACACATATGTATAATATGATATAGATACATACTATAGTATGTATATAGTATGATATATTATGATGTAGTATAGTAAGCGTCACAAAAAAAGACCATAGTATAGTATGATGTAGTCATACTATACTATGGTTTTGTTTGTGACACTTACTATATTACATCATAATATATCATACTATACTATATGAGCTCCCATGTACAGTAACTATATTGTCCAGCAGTTAAATTATCCCTAGTTGCACCTAGGTGAAACTGTGTGTGCAACTGTGCATGCGGCTATTTTGGCCAGGTCTCCCTTGTAAAATAGTTTCTTAATCTCAATGAGACTAACCTGGTAAGATACAGGTAAAAAATAAATAAAACCAGTATTTACTGTACAGAGCATTTATTAAAACATTGATCTAAAATACAGAACAATTATTCACACTAGATGGCTTATTGTTCAAATTGACAATTACAATTACTGAGTTTGTTCAGTTCAGAATTACATAATTTTCATTTCCCTTCCAATAACGGAATACAAATGATAAAACATAAAGAAAAAAGTATTAATTGCATGTCAAGCATTTCCAATCTCATTCAAGTTATTGTCAAACCGTAACTGCTGCCAACAGTCCCTTTAACCATGATTGCTTTTTGTCCCTTTCCACTATCTGTACATCTCAAAACAAATAGTTAAAGCAGCAATTTGTTTGTTAAAGCCAGGCCCAATACATTCTCTAACACAAGGAAATCTGTTTTAGAGCACATACAGTACAATACACTTGCCACATTGTTACACGGGTTTGTAAACCACATTTTAGCAGGATTGACCTTGTTAAAAATCATTGGAATTTCAAAAAATCACTTTAAAACACAAAATAAATGCTTTGGACACAATCTTTAAAACAGGACCCCCCTCCAGTAACTCATAATCAGTACACGTGTCAGAGAGAGGTACACCGAGGGTGGGGTCGCCCCATGCTCACCCACTGGCCGGGGGTCTGTCAGCTTCTCATTGGTCAGGGTTCAGTCCACTACACCTGAGGCGAGGTAAACAGGAGAGGGACGTGACGCAGTGCATGCTGGGTCAGGGACAGAGTGGGCGTGTCCACACAGACGTAGTACTGAGGCGTAAGGACGGGCTGGGCTAAGACACTGAGAACTGTACCCACGAAATGTAATAATAAATACAATTTAAAAATACATTAAATTGGCATTATTTCTCGAAAAAGACACAAGGCTCTCAGGACTCCAATCAGAGGGCGCATTCCATGGCTGAGACGAATGCTATGTCGCATTAGCACGTCAGGGAGAGGAGGTGTGCACAGCATGCAAGAGAGGCTTCAGGAGGGGGAGTGTTTATGTGTGTGTGTGTGTGTGTGTGTGTGTGTGTGTGTGTGTGTGTGTGTGTGTGTGCGTGCGTGTGTTGGATCTCCACATCCTGTTTAGAACAGTTTTGTTCAGAATAGCAGCGTAGACCTGTTGATGATCATCACTACCACCACCACCCCTCCTCCTCCTCCTCTTCCTCCTCCTCCTCCTCCTCCTCCTCCTCCTAGTGAAGTATTTCCTGGCTCCCTATTGGCTGCTTTGTTGGCCGATGATGTCATGGTAGATGGCGTTGGCTGTGGACTGTCCAAAGATGAACGCTCCGACGGTAACCATGACGATACCGTAAACCACCATCCCGTGCCAACTAGGAAGAGAGGAGATCAGCGTTAGGGAGAATTCTTCATCGTTTAAAGAGATACAGATGTTTGTTCATTCGCAGTCTTGTCTTACCTGGCAGTTCTGCTCTCTGTCTCTGAAAGCTTTGCCTGAATCAGACACAGACCTGTAACAAACATAACATACAGGCATTATGGTATATGTCATTCATATATACACACACACACACACACACACACACATTTGAAATGCTTTATTTATGTCCACATAAATACAAAGTGCATTAAGGACAAACACTATCAGTGCAATCAGTTCATTGGGAGATATTAATTTACGTTTGTGACTGTACAGCAACCATCGTACACATATAACATTAACACAGAGGATGTTTCAAATGTGGGTTAAAAGATACAATAGCATTACTGAAAAACAGTATCTACTCTAAGGGTACAAAAAGCAACGCCGTCTCCATATTGAGCGGCTACCGATAATAGCAGATATGGAGCAATACCTTGCTAACTGTTTAGCCTTTCTCTTGGAGATGTGGACCATCTGAAAGCCCCTAACCACCAGCTTGTGAACATGACCCAGGCTGCCAAAAATGAAAACTAAAAGATGACATTTTCCTACACAGACACACACACGTACCTGGGAAGACGAAGATGAAGCAGGCCGCCAGGCCGCCGATGAGGGAGATGACTCGGCCGATGTCGGGGATGAAGAGCGCGAGGATGAGCGTGATGGTGAACCACACCATCGTCTGCAAAACCCTGCGTCTCCGCTCGCGACGCACACACACCTCCACCTCCTCGCCACGGAAACGCAGCCACAGCCCCTCCAGCACTGCCCTGAAGAAACCAAAACGTGGTGTCAACAACGTTCCTCTTGGTTAAACGACCATGAATAGAGAAGACTTAACTGCGCAGGTGATCAGTCCTTCATTGGTTAAAAGGTGGCTGTACGCCACAAAAACCTACCGGCCACAGAAGTGCAGTATGGGATAGGAAGTCACGACACAGATGATGATGAAGCCTCTCGCGATCGCCACGACGATGTCATTAGGAGGATATGACATCAGAACATCCTGGCTGACGTTAGAACCAAACGACAGGAAACCACAGACACCTGAGGTGGGAATATAAGACGTTAAAACAGGAACAGCCAATCGAACGGAGCCAATGATCCACACAAACACACACACTTTTTCTACAGTGTGAACCCCATGCATGCATAACAGACTCCAGAAATACAAACACTATACTCCTGACTAGAGCCCGATATATCGGGGCACCAAAATGATCGACTGATATTGATTGACCTTCTATAGAAATATCTGTATCGGCAGGTATTCCTCCGATAATGCACAAAACATAAAAAACATAAAAGATTTGCCTCAGCCTGATGATTTTTTATGAATTTTATGAATGAATACATGAATGAATAATATGAATGAATTAATAAACTTACTACTACTGGAGTAAGTGCCTACTGGAGTGGCTGAATTTGGCCACTGGAGATAATTTCCTGCCATTATTGAGATGTGGATTTGTGCAAAAATCCCATCTCTCAATAATGACAGGAAACGATCCAGTATGAGACGGGCTCTACTCACCCGTGCCCGTGTAAACAAAGAGGCAGATGATCATGCCAACGGTGACCACGCCGCCCCAAGGCTTGATCTCACTCCTGCGCATGCTGTTGAACACCGGCACGCTGCTGACATGACACTGTTAGACAGAGAGAGAGAGAGAGAGAGGGGGAGAGAGACAGAGAGAGAAAGATCTTTTCCTCAATTCCTTACTTCCAACACTTCAAGCATTTTACAACCGAGTTATAACAAGTCAATCGCATGCCATTCCAAAATCCTCCCCCCACATACATACACACAGATACCTGGAAGCCAAAGCATATGGTGGGCATGGCGTTGAACACTGCGGACCAGGAGGACGGGCTGTAACAGACACACTGGCTGATCAACACGAGCAAAGCATGATGGGGACTGTAGGTTGTAGTTTGTGCTTTCATAAAAACGTGAGTGGCCTGAAGAAGTGCAGTTCAACGTGTGGTTCAGACTAATCCTGTTATGTGATGTAGGACGCCGGGTGTAGGTGTCTGAATGAGGGAGCTGTGGGACGTGTAGATGTGTGAGCTCACCTGGTGGGGATGTAGCCTGGCTTCATCTCTTCATCAGGCCAGATGTACTTGATGATGATGACGATAGTGACGTACCAGGTGCCCACAACACTTATTGCACTACAAAACAAATATTGGGAAGAGCAGCGCTTGAATACAGTTGCAGTAACTACACTTTTATCTAAATCTTTTTATTCAATAGATTCATTTATCTATTTATTTTCTATATATATGCATGTACTCTTGCCATTTTATTTCTATTTTTCTTTTTCTTATTACTATCGTTCTTTTTCTGTATTTCTTTTAATGCTATATGTAAAGCACTTTGCAAATTGCCCCTGTTGTATGAAATGTGCTATAAACTACAAATAAACTTGCCTTGCCAAAACAACAGAAACAGCACACTCAGTCTGTTTCTATTGATCAAATCAGAAACGTCTCCAAAAACGGACTGACGGAATGGTAGACTAAGGAGCGTGGTGTAAAGGTGTTCCAGTTTGTGCAGCAGTGTTCTTATTAGGAGACATGTATATCTATATATATACCTGGCGTATTTCTGGAAGCCTATCTCTTTAGGGATGGACAGAGGAAGGATAACCAGGACAGCAGTCACCACGATGGTGAATTTGCGATCCGTGTACCAGTGACTACTGACCATAGACTCTGGCTCATGAGCCATAGCAGCGACCACTACACAGAGAGAGAGAGAGAGAAACAGAGAGAAAGAGAGAGAGAGACAGAGAGAGAGGCAGAGCGAGAGAGAGACAGACAGACAGAGAGAGAGAGAGAGAGAAAGAGACAGAGAGAGAGAGAGACATAGAGACAGAGAGAGAGAGTGAGAGTGAGAGAGACAGAGAGAGAAGGGCTGTTACACAGGGATGGTAGATCATTTGACATATGATATGTCATCACGAGACGCCTCTTAATGAACCCTTCGTGTCAAAGAAGAAGAGCACACGTGCTGGTTACTCAATGACAGGCTGACCACGTTAGAGCTCACAACCGCAAGGAATGTGTCACATGACTAAAACATTCAATTAGCTGGGCGACACTACTACTACACATCTACACACACACACACACAGCAGGGGTACACTTAAACGGCATAACAGACGATAACACTTTCTACATTGATGTCGAAATTGAATGCGGAGAGAAGACATTTCACGTGGTATAAATACGTACAAATACACATAGTTCCTACAACCTTCCATTTCGTCAACTACGGCATCCCTGGTGTGTATCTATGTGTGTGTGTGCGCGTGTATCTATGCGAGTGTGTGTGTGCGTATCTATGTATCTATGTGTGTCTGTGTGTGTATCTGTGTGCATATCTATGTATCTATGTATGTCTGTGTCTGTGTGTATCTATCTATGTATGTCTGTGTGTGTATCTATGTGTGTGTGTGTGTGTGCATATCTATGTATGTGTGTGTGTGTGTGTGTGTGTGTGTGTGTGTGTGTGTGTCACTCACAGCGGTCCAGCTGGTCTCCGATGACGATGAAGAAAGCGATGCAGGTGCCAAAGGTGTAGACGGCGATGGCGACCTCACAGATGACCCCCGTGACCTTCCCACAGGACGCCCGCACCACCTCCTGATAGGTGCTCTCATTACTGACCTGCACACAGCACACAGGGACCCCCAGGTCGGGGAGAAGGGGTACTGGATGAAAGTGTGACAAAACGGTATGTATGTGTGTATGTGTGTATGTGTGTATGTATGCATGTATGTATGTATGTATGTATGTATGTATGTATGTATGTATGCATGAGAGGCAGGGCAAGAGAGGGTTCCGAAAAGAAAAGAGGGGGGGGGGGGGGGGGATGAGTGGCTGGAGAGATGGAGAGGACAGAAGAGAGAGTATCTGAACTGATAAGAGGTATAAGAAGACAGGAAACAGTGAATTGAGGGAGGCAGAGAGAGAGCGCAGCGTGAGCTGCTGGTGTGTGTGTGTGTGTGTGTGTGTGTGTGTGTGTGTGTGTGTGTGTGTGTGTTGGGTTACGGACACTGACCTGGGAACAGTAGGCCAGGATCACCAGGCCGCTGATGATGAAGGTCAGCATGAACTGTAACACAGAGGAGGAGACAGGATGCCGTGATGCAGACCCACGCTTCCCCCTAGACCAGCTCAAACATGCTGACGTGGTCAAACGTTGTGTGGTCGGACTACTACTGACCTGGCAACTGTACAGATCATGTGAGTGAGTGAGGAAGTGAGTGAGAGCAAGACAGTGTGTGTGTGTGTGTGTGTGTGTGTGTGTGTGTGTAAGTGAGTGAGAGTAAGAGAGTGTGTGTGCGTGTGTGTGTGTGTGTGTGTGTGTGTGTGTGTGTGTGTGTGTGTGAGGAAAGGAATGAGATCAACAGAGTTTGTGTGTGTGTGTGTGTGTAAATGAGTGAGCAAGAGAGTGTGAGTGTGTGTGTGTGCGTGTGTGTGTGTGTGTGTGTGGAAATGAGTAAGCGAGAGAGAGAGAGAGAGTGTGTGTGTGTGTGTGTGTGTGTGTGTGTGTGTGTGTGTGGAAATGAGTGAGCAAGAGAGAGAGAGAGTGTGTGTGTGTGTGTGTGTGTGTCTATCGCCAGAGTGTTCTCACCATCTGCACCAACACTCCTGCAGTCACTCCTCCCGCCATGTTGAAGGCGGCGGGGAAGTTCAGCAGCCCCGCCCCCAGGGCGGCGTTCACCATGATGAAGACGGCCCCCGTGGCCGACACCCCCCCCCTCCTCTCCCTGTCCTCGGGGGGCCTGAGGGTCTCCACGCTGGGGCTCTGCAGGAGCCACGCCCTCTCCCCCGGATCCTCACTCCCTGCTCCAGCCCAGTCCGGCACATCGCTGTTAATCGCCATGGGATACCGCTACCGCGCCTGGCTAGCACACACACACACACCCCCCCACCCAGAAACACCACCTGAAAACACCCCGATAGTCTCACTGGAAAACTCTGGAAAACTGTACAAATCTCCCCCTCGGTCCAGTGCTGACAGGTACGGGAGGGGAGGGTGGAGGGTGGAGGGCTCAGGGTTGAGGATGAAGGGTCAGATGGCAGTTAAAGATTTGAATATGTTGTGCAACATTCCACGAGTGATTCCACCGGTCAGTTTATCTCCAACAGTCGACTTTCTCTGTGACCTGTGGAGAGAGACGGATTAAAGACTGATTAGACAGACTGGAGGTCAACTCAGGGTTGCTACGGCTCCACGTTTTCCTTTCCTATATTTTACACATCTGTCCAAAAATGGTTGTGTGACGTGATCTGCGTCATCATGACCTCTGTCAAACATAAAATAGGCTCACGCTACGCATCAGTGTTAATTATCTGGCTTTTAAAAAAATGTATTTATTACAATTCTGAAGACTAATATGGCATATGTCTGAAAATCTTTATCAGACATCTTTTCCAGATATGGGGTTTTTTCCCTGGTCTGGAAATGATCAATATGTTAGCCTACTAAAGATTTTTCCGGACCTGTGTAGGAGGAACCCTGACCATGTCCACACACATACCTATATCTAGCAGGCCTGCAACCACAGACTGCATACTCAGCACACATACCAAACGAGACAACGTAGGATAATGTTCAGAGTTGTCCCCCCTGGCCCCTCGTGGGGCAGCAAGCACTCTCTACTTCCTCACACCTGATGGTGTCACACCTGACTGTGACCACTCCATAAAGCTTGTTACGCAAATAAGTGGGATTCCATCTAGTCTTGCACACGTCAGATCTCTATGAGCCAACGACTTGTAGGCTATGATTGTAATAAAAGTCGACGTCAGAGAGTGATTATAGTACAGTATTCGTGTGATAGCCATATTAGGTAACATGGTCATATCATAAACCTAAACATTGTCCTGTATGTGACCTAAAGAGGTGTCAGGTGTTGTGGATGAAGTTTAGTCAGCACACGCATGCTGCACCTGTGTAAAAGCTACTGGCCAAAAGAGGCTTTTTTTAGACCACTTAGCAGTCACAACTCTTCTATGAGTATATAGCCAACGAAGACACATCGCTGGAACAATGCGACAACCTCAAGATGACATTTCCCTCTTCTATTCTGGTTCGGTAGTCCACAGGTCGAACAAGGCTTTTGTTTCCAACCTTGTAGACCTACTGATTCAGTAAACCCACTGATCATCATCATCATCATCATCAAGCCTATGATTGTGTACATCAGGTCTGTCAGTAGTACTGGTTTGGAACACAACCTGCACATATACACACCACATAGAGACGAATTCTATGTCCCACAATCTGGTGATGGGTGGTGGGGAACAGACCCCCCCCACCCCCCACTATCGACGACACCATCACCATCATTAGCAGCAGCAGCAGCATGTCCAAAGTGTTCCCCTCAGCCATGCAATTACCGTCAAACCTTCTCTGGACACTAAACCATCCCCACGTCGTCATTCATTTCACAGGACGGTGGGAGAGAAAGGGGACTGCACCCGTGCAGTAATAAACAAAAGCACGAGTTGTGATCTAGGCCACAGAGGCTACAGAGGTCTGGGAGGTGAATGAACGAGAGAGAGGCATGCATGCATGCATGGTCGGAGGTACCCACGGTCTCCTGTGAGGCCCGACAACACAGAGACATCTTCACACAATGACAACCGTTGCGGCGTGAGAGCGTGAGAACTGGTTGAAATGCGTGTGTCTCACGGTGATTGCGTGAGACTTGTCAGCCCTGAGTTTGATCTGGTTGTTATAGAAAGCCTCATCGCATCCTTCGTCACCTTCACCACCTCTCTCTTGTCTCACAGCGTCAACCATTCACATATAATGTTGCCGGCGTCAACGACCAAGTCAAGTGTATTACACATCACGTATGGTGAGTGGGTTAACATGTTATAATGTTTGACACAACAGCAGCCGTTCTCTGACTCACCCTTCTCGTCCCTCCCGGTGGCTCGTCTGTTGTGATTTGCAAGTCGGAGCGAAATTCGTGCTGAACACAGCACAGGGACATGTGACTTTATTCACGTGACTTTTGTTGAACGCGAAGAGGGGTTGTGGGTACTGTAGTTTTAGTTGTATATTTAGTTATCATTACGCGACGTTAGAATTATAAGGTTCTATCTCCACTTTTGTCAAAATTGAGTTTTTTACATAATCTGATCCATTAGGTGTTTATTAATGCCTGTGTGGTATTATTTTTTTAAATGTTTACATTTTTTAGTTAGTAATTAATAAAATACAACGGTTCCATCTCACAAAACTGTAAAAACTTTAACGCTCAATATCTCTGAACTGCCCTAAACGGAGATAGAACCTTATAATTCTAAGCTCACGATTAGTTATTGTATATTTAGTTATTTTAGTATTTAGTTGTGTTTCTACTGTAGTTTTATTTGTAGTTTTTGTAGTTGTGGGTACTGTAGTTCTAACTTGTTTTCACCGCTCGTCTTTGACACCGAGGTCAAATGAACGCGATGGCTTTACGAGGTTACGGCGGTATTAACGGAGCATGGGAGATAAACCCTCATTCCGCAAACACCTTTACCTCAGACGAATCAATACAAGGAATTGACCATACCCCCAGAGAACATCATCGACTTCCAAAACGAATCAATCTAGTGATTTAGTCGATCACTACTGTCTCACTTTCACACAGGAGTGTAGCTGTGTCGGCTTTAATACATGTTGAATAAGCGAATAGTAAAGGAAACACAATAGCCCATATATTTTGCATGATCATGGGTGTTTATTGTTTGTGCAGAGAAAGGTACATGACTGATGCTGCATGTTGTTTATTATTGGTTATTACAACACGTATGAAAACAGACTATGGAGATTGCGTACCCAGTTTATTCATCATGACCAGAGAGCAAACAACCATTGACATTTCCAACATTCCTTGCGCAGCATTGACATCCTGCCTCCAGTACAATCAGAATGACACAAACATTCAGTCATGGAGTTTCGAAATGTGGTCCAAGGAGCAAAGCAATGTTTATCAATGTAGTCATACAGTGTATATTTTCAGGTTCTATAACCTCTTGAGCTGTGAGACAGACAGTATGAAACAGGAGTTCTCCAGTGGACTGAGACACAGAATACCTGTAGTAGCATAGCAGTGGCCTCAGATCAGTCTCTGGTATGTTAAACCCTCAAACCAGGGCCCGGTTGTTCAAAACGTTTAATCTGGATCCAAATGATCACGATTCTTTTCTCTGAGGATAGATCAGGATCAGATCGAGACGGACGATTTCCCTGACACGACTCGACATCAGCCAGACAGACCTGATCCCCGGGTAGCACAAAAATAAATCAGGATCATTTCGATCCAGATTAAACTTCTGGAACGACTGGGCCCAGGTACTTAAGGGCTTTTTTTAAGACTGACTAGTTGGCTGTGACCACTCCCTCATCGACACTTAAAGCAGAAACAGACTAGCCCCCTACTCCTAGTGCAAAAAGCAACTAGCATTTACAACTAACAGAAGTTTCCAAACACAATACTGAATTACAAGAAAAGACATGGCCAGGGGCAATGCAAAGGGGGAAGAGTGAAATGAGACAGTTCAGTGAATGAGTTCAGTTGACTGAGTGACTGGCTGATTACACATGCGTAAACCACAACTAAAGCATAAGAGCACAAAGCGAAGAGCATAATAAATGACTGTAGATCAACGCAGTGGCATCCTAGAACTAAAACAGTGCATTCTCTTATCTCCCATCTAAAAGTGCTGAGATTCCACCACTATAATGGTGGCTCCATTGGGTGTTCTGAGGAATAACATTATTGTGAATTACACATTATTCCATTAACAACATACGCACGCACGCATGCATGCATACGCACGCGCTGACACACACACACACACACACAGCACCCGAGTGTTGGTAAAAGTCTCGTTTTACATCATCAGTCGCCTGACAACGATTTAGACAACAGTCGCATGTAGAGCATGTTTTTAAAAAGAGAGCGTTATTTACCTATAGCCATTTAATAATCATAATCAAACTACACAGACAATAAATAAGCGCAGAAGAGAGATAATCAGACAATAGCTCGTCAACCAGAGGACCTATAGGCTTCAACGCCCATTCACATTGTGGCCTGGTCAGGGAGGAGGTGGTGGTGGATGTGTGACTAACCGTTAAACAACATTCCTATCACAAGAGGGGCAAGAGGTCAAAAGTTGAACTCCATGAAAAGATGAAATCCATTCTACAAAGTTTCACAGGATGTCCAGCTCCTTATCTAGGAGGAGTGGGGGGGTGGAGGAGGGGGGGGCAGGGACATTTAAATGACACAAAAATGCTCTTCGTTTATGATGTTTAGATGTTGTTGTTGTTGTTGTTGTTTCTGTCCAGCGCCGGTGCCCCTATGGATCTCCCAGCATGCTCCTCTCTACTTGGTGACGGCGTGGATGCCTTGGGCCAGGTAACCCACGTTGCCGGAGGTAACGCCCGCCATGGAGATCCTGCCGTCCTTGGTCATGTACACGGAGAACTCCTTAGTCAGACGCTCCACCTAGGACACACACACACGTACGGACACGGACACACGCGCGAGGTCAACACACTGACCTTGTGCATTGTGTAAACACAATTCTCTCGAAAACACAGACGAGGCTATCCTGTATCAGTGATTCATTGTATAACAAAAGTGTGTGTGTGTGTGTGTGTGTGTGTGTGTGTGTGTGTGTGTGTGTGTGTGTGCGCGGGCGTATACACACCTGTTCGGGTTTGAGGCCCGTGAAACAGAACATGCCGATCTGGTCGATGACGTGCTGCCAGTTGTGGGAGGAGCCTTCTTTCTTCAGGTTGGCGTTCAGCTGCTCCCTCATCTTGATGATGCGGTCGGCCATGCCGTGGACCTCCCCCAGCCTGCAGGGGGCGCCAGAGAAACACGGGAGTGGGAAAACATTCATTTGGAACAGACTCGTAGAGCAAAGAGAGTCTTTATTTTGAAAGTGTAGGAGTCGAAGGGAACAAAGGAGTCCGAGACTTTGGTTTGCGGTGAAAAAAACCCACAGAGTGTCAGAGTTGAAATCTCTCCTCGCACGACTAGCCGTCATCCGTCGAAAACAACCGGCACATAAATCATGCATGTGAGCCCCGTACGTCACAACTGCGAGTCGGCCTTAAAGGGCCCTCGCTCAGTTCCCACCATACAAACCCACTGGTGTGTTATATTATTATCTCTGTGTGTTAAAGTGTGTGTGTGTGAGAGAGAGGGAGAGAAAGCCTACCAAATTGTACGCAGCTCTGGCGTGTTGAGGATAGTGGCGGCGATTCTAGCTCCGTTCATTGGTGGATTGGAGTAGATGGGTCGGATCAGGATCTTCAGCTGTGACTCCACCCTCTTAGCCTCCTCGGCATCCTTGCACACCACCGTGAACCCTCCCACGCGCTCACCTGTGAACACACACACACACACACACACACACACACACACACAGGTGAGCTACCCTATCCACGACACAAGGATTACTACAACACACACACACAGGGAGACTGAGGTGTACACAGACTGACCGTAGAGGCCCATGTTCTTGGCGAAGGACTGAGACAGGACGATGTTGTGGCCCTGCTCGATGAAGTAACGCACGGCCCAGGCGTCCTTGTCGATGTCCCCACTGGCAAAGCCCTGGTAGGCCATGTCAAAGAACACCAACAGTTCCCTTTTCTGAGAGAGGGGAGGAGAGGAGGAGACAGGTACAGAGGGAGAGAGGAGGGAGGAGATAGGGAGGGAGGGGAGAGAATGAAGCATGTTATTAGAAACAGGTGTTTGAAAGATAAATAACATTCTTGATATAATAGTCGTTCTTGTCATAAATCACATGGCTTATGTAAGCTGACAGCTCGTGTGCCGTTTAGGCTAACGGTAACGTGGACCGAAACATCAAATTCAAGCACCTTTCAAGGACTTTCAAGACTCAATTCCCTCAAATTCAAGAACCCAACACGGGATAGTTTGAGACAGATCTAGATGAGAATTTATATAATAGGAACTATCCGCTCACAGACAACAATTAAAGAGAGAGGCTTGAATGATGTGAACACTAGATGGCCTCTTGCCTTCTCTACCACAGCACAGCAAAACAATATATGGTGAAATATGTGTAAAGTTAAGCAATACAGAGACTTATTTACTAGTTCACGAGCTAAGTAAAACATTTTTTTTTTTTGAGAGAGAGAGGGGGGGGGGGGGGGGATTCAAGCACTTTCAATGAGCCATGTCTATTTTCAAAAACTTTTAAGACCTTGATTTTTTCCCCTCAAATTCACAAACTTTCAAGGATTTCAAGGACCCGTGGGAACCCTGCCTTTCTCCCAGGGACCACATTCACCTTGATGGCGGCGGCCAGCTCCTTCCACTGCTCCGGCTTGGGGTCCACTCCAGTGGGGTTGTGGGCGCAGGCGTGGAGCATGATCACACCCCCGTTGGGAATATTCTGGATCCGAGAAAAAAAGAAAAGAAAATCAAGTTTTATTTGTATAGCGCATTTCTCACAAGATGTGACTCAAAGCGCTACACATACTGACAGAGCCGCAAGCAGGCAAAGGTAAAAAAAAACTACACTGTGCAGCCAGGAAAATTCCCTTGCAGCCCTCTACTTAGAGTGACTACTACCAGTTTGCCTACCAGCACACAGCAGTGGCCCTCAACAACCCCCCCCCCCGGGGGCCCCCAGCCACCCCACACACCCGACCCACTACCAGCACACCCGGCCCCACACACATGAACCCAGAAAAAATAAAAAATAATCATACAGTCGCCATCACTGAACCAGTCAGTCAAGAAACGGCTGCTCTTTAGGAAAGGAACAACTAGACTAGACCTGGCTAGAACCCAGTTCTAAATGCCAGTTCTGAGTCATCCAGTCTACCGTCATACCCTCTCTCCCTCCCCCCCTTTCCTGTCCTCCTCTCTCTCTTACGGAGATGTCGTCGAGCGCTCCTTTGAAGTCGAAGCCGCAGGTGGCGGGTTCGTAGTAGCGGTAGGCTTTGAGCTGCATGCCGGCGTCTCTGAAGATGGGCGTGTGGTTCCCCCAGGAGGGCTTGGGCAGGTACACGTCTTTGGACCCAGTGTGGAAACGAGACTGAGAGAGGGGGGGAGGGGGGAGAGAGAGAAAGAGACAATGAGATCTCACACACACACAGGCCATTTGCATGCACGCACCATAAAGATAAAGTCTTCTCTTGTCAACCCTGCCTCTTCCCATTTCCTGGTAAAAGGGGGAGGGGGGAGTGTCCTTACCAGGAAGTTAGCTCCAATGCGCAGAGATCCAGTTCCTGAGATGGTCTGGACGGTGATGCTCTGAGGAGAGGAGAGGAGAGGAGACATTAGTGACAGCACATTCAACCTGCCACAACAACACAATATCAAATCATGTCCTTTCAAACCACACAAATCACTCTCCCTATCTTTCTCTCTCTCTCTCTCACACACACACACACACACACACACACACACACACACACTCACCCTGCCACTCTTCAGGACCTCACTGTCAGCCCCCAGGGCCAGCTCAGCACACGACTTGGAAAAGTCCCCAAGACCACCGATGGGCAGATACTCCTTATCCAACTGCTTGGCAGCAATAAGAGCCTCGGCCTGGAGGGAGAGAGAGGGAGAGAGGGAGGGAGGGAGGGAGGGAGGGAGAGAGAGCAGGAGAGAGAGAGAGAGAGTGAGGGAGGGAGAGAGAGAGAGAGAGAGGTGGTAAACGTAGGACAAAAGGACAAGTCGAGACAATTGATGCCCTTGCCTGAGGCAAAAATCCCATAACAGTACACATAAATATACGCTCGGGATGACAGTGCAGAAATACAATAAATCACAAACACATGAGTCTACCGCACCCCAACGCGCACGCACGCACACACATGCGCGCTCAGGATGACGGTGAGGAAACCCACCAATCAGAACCACCTGGGACCGTAACCCTCCAAGAGCCTATATGGTGGGACTCAGTTCAAACAAACACACACACACACACGCTATTCATGCTCCACTGTGTGTTTGAGAGGTCCAGATCTTACATAACAGTTAATACAGTGTGCCGGAGGGGATTTGGCCTCGACCGTCCTAAGCTCAGGATTGCAACACAATAGGAGTCGGTGTGACGAAGAGGAGGGAGTCTCCATAAAAGATGGATGGGCAGGGTGTACTGTAACTGAGCTGTCTCATCTGTGTGTGTGTGTGTGTGTGTGTGTGTCTGTCTGTCTGTGTGTGTCTGTGTGGTGTGTGTGTCTGTGTGGTGTGTGTGTGTGTGTGTCTGTGTGTGTGTCTGTGTCTGTGTGGTGTGTGTGTGTGTGTCAGCAGAGTTGTGGCGGTACCTTGCGGACGCAGCTGAGCACGTAGGGCTTGCCCTGGTCGTCTCTGTAAGCCCCCACCCCCAGGTTCATCTTCTTGGGGTTGGTGTCCCTCTTGTAGGCCTCCGACACTCCCAGGATGGGGTCGGGAGGGCCCATCGCCACCCCACCCCACCATGAGCTGCCGAGAAGGAGAGAGAACAGACAAGACACATTTAGAGACGGGTTTTTTTTCTTCTTCTTCTTCTTTTGTTTTAATTTATTCCATTTAAAAACAGGACCATTACTAGGGGAAATGTGTTACTATGACGGAAGTGTTGCCGTCGCCCAACGAGAGGGCAGCAGCACCACCCACCCATAGCTCCCTGTTGACTATGGACTCAGCCCGTAGTAAATGCAAACATTTCACAGAGGTGACACAACGTCGTTATCGCCACGGGAACAAAGGGACAGAGCTTAAAGGGCAGGAGGGAAATCGGTGGTTTGTTTGTTTGTTTGTTTATTTAGCACACAAGAAATTGTGCAAGGAGGGAACGAAGCCCAGAAGGCTTGTACAGAGTTCCACTCCACGTCAATATCAATGTTTCAAATAAAAATCAAGGGACACTTACTGCACGTCAATAAACTGAGTAACTGGTAACTGAGGCAATAGAGCCTATCCGACTTACAACACCCTCGTTAGATTAGATTGACCTCTTTTGTTCAATATTCGCTGTCCTCTTTCTCACTCAGCACAATTATTCCCACCCACCCCCTTCCTCCTCCCCCCCAGTCACAAACTGGCCCAACTTTAGATGAGATGAGATAGACTTTATTTGTCATTGCTACAGTACAGGTACCAAACAACGAAATTTAGGAGGGGAGGCTCCCCTGGTGTTTAGGAAAGGAAAAAGAAACACATTTTTAGAAAAAGCATAGATGCATAAAATCACAAGTCACAAATCACAAATCACTTTACAGCTCACGTGAGGTTCAGCAACACAAACACACCGTCGAAGAAACACACTGCTCGGGTTCACGTTCTCGAGGGACCTGAGAATATTTTTCTCCAGCCAGACATGAATGGTTGTTGTAAGCTTCAGGTGTGACACTGATGTTAGAGTACCACTAGAGGCCAATGACCCTCATTCATCAGAATCAGTTGACTTGTGTTCACTCACTGTAGGCTTACTCTTGCTCTCTCGATCCTTGGATAGAATGTACCGTGATACCGTCTTAAGACGAGAACAACAGCTAATTAGCAGGGGTCCCGTTAAGGAGCTAATAGCATTAGCCTACATGCACACAAGGGTAAGAGCGCCTCTAATCATTCATATACCAGTGCTACTGGGGTGTGGCTCCGGGAACAGGAAATGGGACTAGTTTACTGGGGTGCTTAGGCCTGTTCAATCAATGGGCTGCAACTTGCAAGCAAGGGAAGCTGCACCACACAGGCCTAGATGGCAAGATTCCATGTGGTGATGAAAGGCTTCGAACAGGTTCCATTGGCAGGGGTGTGTCTGGATTCACTGTTGAGTCATGGTCATGGACGGCCTTACTCTGAGCCCCTCTCGGGTTTCACCTGCATTCAAACACCCTAAGGTTCGAGGCTAAACTTAGAGGTGAAAGCCCTGCCAAAGGGCAACCCCCACGAGACTGCCAGGCAGGGTCAAGAACCAAAGCTGATGAAAACAAACAGCATTCCACTGCCATAAGGAATACACTTATCATATGGCTGTAATCAGCGAAGTGGTAGAGAACGTAAAAAGCTTTCCCTACGACCAATCCTGTAGGTAGTCGGCTATACACTATACACATATTAACCTCAATCCGTAACAAGTATGAATGCCTCCCCTGCTGTCATAACTGCTTTGTCAGTACAAGACACACGATCCGAGTAGGAGTCTTTGGAGACCGAACAGTTCAACTTCAGTCTGTTTCTGAGTAAGAAGCTTGTGTGATCAGAATGCACAAAGAAACCTTTGAACACAGCAGCAGCATCAAGCAGGTGCTTAAGAGGGCCTAACGTTGTTTTAAGGACTATTTCTGGACTGCACCTACCTAAAAGTGAACCCAGAGACGGCTGATAACAGTGGGAAGTAGCTTTACCTAAATAAAGAATAACGTAGCTTTAATTAGCATGTGTGTGTGAAACAGAGCCAGCGTGGTAATTGGAGATTACAGGTCCAGACCAACAGGATCTGGCGCCTACTGCTGTGTGAAGGGCCTGCAGGTTGATGCAATCCTGCAGCACCAGGCCCCTAGCATCTATAGTTCTATACGGCCCTTTAAAGTGGCGCACGGTCTTGTCAACACAAATAATATCCGTGCATCGCACATAATATGAATGCTACTTTGACATACGGGCTGTTTTTTTTCATAGCTTAAGAGCTACATCCGATATAATAAGAGTTTGCCCTCCAAGACAAAACCGAAAGGACACCGGCCGCTGTCACAGCGTCTCCGTAGGGGGCTGGGCCAATCAGCGACGAGGGGAGCGGGCCCGGCAACCAATGAACAAGCTGGAATTGTGAAACTACGGCAAGTCGAGTAAATCAAACATAAGAAAATCCGTCGATCTCGAAGGGTAAAATATCACGTTAAAACCCTAAGATAAAAAGATACCTTCACGTGGATGCTATGATGATAACCCCCTTGATGACCCAGACATTTATTAAGATCACAAGATGTCTGATTGTCGCTTCTAACAGAGCTGCGATCGAGTCAGAAGTCATCCGATACGGACAATCGCGCTAAGTAGTGTGTGGCATGATTGATCTGAGGTTATCTTAACCACCTGACACTTGGTAAATACACAACTAGCTCCAGGTCTAGACTTAGGAACATTTGAAAGGGCAGATTGTCAGTCACGACAGGCGGACGTGAGGTCGGATGGATGATGAGCAAAGCAAGCCAGTCACATGGCCACAACTACTATCACAGCAGCCAGGAAGCTAATCTGTCCTCTAACACAACCTCCTCCTCCTGACTCAACATTTGTCAAATATTACTTAACATGACATCGATATGCAAAAACAAGGCTTGCGAAATTGCAGAGAGGAGGAGACTGTAGGCAGTGCCCATTTGACCTCTGGTTCAGACAGTGAACTTGATATTGACCACTTCAAACAGTGTCGGCTAGCTATAGCTAACCTGCTACAGACAGGGGCACACATTGTGGCTAAGCTCAATGTCAAACTTAGAGACACCCTCAGACATTGTAGTGGTATTTACCTGTTACGGGTGGCGAGGACTCCCAAAGATGGGGACAAAGTCCCGATATTCGAGATCACCTTGGTGGATTTCAACAGAGCCATGACTGCGGTCGCCTGGAGCAGAGGGGCAGAAATGAGCTTAGGTACGGATGGGAGGAGGGACCAGACGGGGACGTGCGCGTCGACGTCAAACAAGATGCCGTAGTTTCGTGACGTTAGAATTACAAGGTTCTATCTCCATTTTTGTCAAAATTGAGTTTTTTACAAAAGTTACATGAGTTAGTAATTCATAAAATACAAAGGTTTCATCTCATAAAACGTAATGGAATGTAAAAACTTTGACGCTCAATATCTCGGAACTACCCTAAACGGAGATAGAACCTTATAATTCTAACGTCACGGTTTGATGTTTTGGGTGCGTTCGTACATTTGCTCTGAGAGCGCCAGAGCGCACACTGCGTGCCACGTCATAGAGCGACCGAGTCATTTGATTTGACGAGAGGCATTCCATGAGTGCTGATCAGATTTCCCAGAGATAATTGACGAACGCAGCCTTTTTTTTTTTTTTTTTTTTTTACTGTATAAAATATAAGTTAACATTTTTTGTTGTTGTTTAGTATCACTTGTTTCACTGTTTTTTAATGTGTCTACTCGTATCCTTGTGCTTTTTTGGTCTGGTTTTAGATTCACTGTGCCAGCCAACTCTGACCCAAACATTATCCAACCGTTTCCATATTATAATCATATATCAATAAATAAATTTTAAAAAGCAACTTATTATGAATCGGTGTTACCAAGTAGACTACTAGGTGATGGACATTGCATTTGCACTCCCAACTATTTAGAAATTAATAATCATATTCACCACTTGAGGGCGAAATTGTCCTTGTAGTGATAAACAGTTTAGGCAGGTTGAGTTTGGGGATCCCGTCAAGTCTTCGTTATGAGATTAGATTCAACTTTATTGTCATTGCATGTCATTGAGTACAAGTACCAGACAACGAAATGCAGTCTAAACAAGAACTGCAAATAGGGATATAAAACATGATATTAAACATGACAATGATAGTGATAGGTACATTATGGCAATTACGGTAGTCAGAGGTATAGTTATGGGCTATGTACAGTTAAGGTAGCTTATGTACAGTTAAGGTAGATGTACAGTTTCTTATGTACAGATGTATAAATAAAGGCTATGATATCAAAAAGAGGTATGTGCAACGTGCAAAAATATAGAATGTGCCAGGTAGTATTGTAAACAGCAGTAGTGCAAAGGGTCAATGAGTGTTCACATTGACCAGTGGGGGGGGGGGGGGATTGTGTCTTGATTGGGCACAGAGACTATAGACTCAACTGTACACTGTTTTGAAGTAGGGCAGGAAGGCCAGTGATCAGACTTGTTAGAAAAGGAAAAAAAACACAGCTAGCTTTGTTGCTGCTTAACTTTCATGTGTTCAGAG
>NC_137679.1:38691976-38694476 GCF_963989245.1 Nansenia antarctica | reverse complement strand
CAACCAATCAATGTAACGATCAATAAGTCAGTGAAGCCGCTCTGTTCATTACCATCTTGTTCTTCTCGTAGAGATCCTTCAGGAGGGCGTCCAGCTCCTGCTCATCGATGTAACCATTCCCATCCTGAGGAGAAACAACCCAATCAGTGAGTCAAACTACTACTGCTATGAAAGCACTTTTCACACAATATATCACAGGTCCAAACAGGACCAACAGAGAACAAACTTACATGTATCCCCCATCCCCCAAATACCAGACATAGACATACATACAAACAATATACATAGCCAGACATCCATAAAAGTAAAAAATAAATAACACAAACCAAATGAAATAATACTACATTATCATGCTGTCAGATTCCATATCTTCAAAAAAAGGTTAAGAAAGTTTGCCAAATAGTGAACAATTTCCTAGTATATCCTCAGTATATCTAACCATGAAAGCACTTCTGATGATAACAATATGTCCACAGTCAGCAGTTCTCTCCATTCAAATCAGCTGCCTGTCCAGAGATAAACAGGGGATGATGCACCTGCAGCAGACAGATCTTTTTACATGTTACATAGACTTTGTGGCGGGTAACCAAAACTACACTAACAACATCACTTCCAGAGACACAGGTGTGTCTCCTGCCTATTTACCTGTGGCTGGTGAGCATTTGCATAGAGCTAATAGCTCGTGTATGGGGCAGGGAGAACTACTATCTCTCTCACACACTCACCCACGCAGACAAATAGACAGACACACACACACACACACATGCACGCACACACAAACACACACACACACACACACACACACACACACACACAGGCACATAGACAGACACACAGACAGACACACACACACATGCATGCACACACACAAACACACACACACACACACACATAGACAGACACACAGACAGACACACACACTCACACACACACTCACACACACAGACACATAGACAGACACACAGACAGACACACACACTCGCACACACACACGCACACACATTCACACACACAGACACATAGACAGACACACACACACACACACGCACACACACTCACACACACAGACACATAGACAGACACACACACACACACACACTCACACACACAGACACATAGACAGACACACAGACAGACACACACTCGCACACACACTCACACACACAGACACATAGACAGACACACACACGCACACACACTCACACACACAGACACATAGACAGACACACACACACACATACACACACACGCACACACACTCCCTGTCCACCCACCTTATCATAGAAGGTGAAGATGGCGTTGAACTGCTCAGATGTGAGTTTGAAGCCCTGAGGAGATGAGTGGGAGAGAGAGATAAGAAAAGAGTTAAGAGACACAGAGAGATATTTGAGATATTTCACAAAAGTGACAAAAAGACCTGATCGTCCCACCAGAATTGATATTAATCCACGCAGATTATCATAACTGGGATTGGGTTTGGGTTAATCTCGATCGAAGAGCATAATCCAATGTCAGACGCAGAGACAAATAGCTGGTCTGCCTCCAAGTCTGGATGTAATAACAATAACAATAACAATAATAATAATAAGTCACATTTATATAGCGCCTTTCAGGGGACCCAAGGTCACAGAGAGAAACAGGAAAATAACAAAAACAGTCAGACAAACAGAAACAAAAACAACAGCAGAACTAGGGACTTGGCAAACAGGGGGCCATTCTACTAAAGGTGGATCAGTATAGCCGCGATATAAATAAATGCGGCGCTCAGGCAACTCGAGATTGGAATTCAAGCCTCAGGTGATTCCTCGAACGAGGATCAGCCTTGTGTCATCAGTGTTCACAGAAGACAGGCTTACAAATCTTCGATATGGGCGCGTGCACGCAGACATACGCAGCCCCGAAGAGTCGATCTGTCGAAATGAAGATACTCCACTCTGCAGGGGTACTACATTTGCGCAGCATTCCGAATGATTGATTTTTATGAAGACGGAAAAATAAGATGTAAAATAGTGCAATACTGCCGCAATTAACAAGGCGAGGGAAATGGTTTGGCAAGAAATTGCTGACCGATTAAATGCGTAGGTCATACTAGCCCCAGTTATTGTTATATGTTCATATTTTAATAAATGAATATTTACTACTGTGGTGATATCAGCAGCAGGCTACAAACCTTCATAATGCCACAATGGCCTAGTGGTACCGACCGCTGCCATAGGATTTATTCGTCATTTTATATCGGTGGTTCAAATCCCTCTTCAGACACACTTTTTACTGCATTTCGTTGTCTGAATCTAATCTAAAATCTCATCTAAAAAAGTATGTAGGCTATAAAATTATGGTGCAGGCTAATTTACAAGAACTGACACGATTACAATGGTGTTTGAAGCCTTTGCATGAAATCTTCGGTTAAATGTAAAAAAAAGGAAAAAAGAATGACTTAGTCAAGTCTCGAACACGCAACCTTTGGAACTCCAGTCGGCTGCCTTAACCACTACGCCAG
>NC_137679.1:38684476-38686976 GCF_963989245.1 Nansenia antarctica | reverse complement strand
TCTCCTCCCCTCTCCCCCTATCCTCCCCTCTCCTTCTATCCTCCTCTCTCCCCCTATCCTCCCCTCTCCCCCTACCCTCCCTCTCCCCCTATCCTCCCCTCTCCTTCTATCATCCTCTCTCCCCCTATCCTCCCCTCTCCCCCTACCCTCCCCTCTCCCCCTACCCTCCCCTCTCCCCCTACCCTCCCCTCTCCCCCTATCCTCCCCTCTCCTTCTATCCTCCCCTCTCCTTCTACCCTCCTCTCTCCCCCTATCCTCCTCTCTCCCCCTCTCCTCCCCTCTCCCCCTACCCTCCCTCTCCCCCTATCCTCCCCTCTCCCCCTACCCTCCCCTCTCCCCCTACCCTCCCCTCTCCCCCTATCCTCCCCTCTCCTCCTATCCTCCCCTCTCCTTCTATCCTCCCCTCTCCTTCTACCCTCCTCTCTCCCCCTCTCCTCCCCTCTCCCCCTACCCTCCCCTCTCCTCCTATCCTCCCCTCTCCCCCTATCCTCCCCTCTCCTTCTACCCTCCCCTCTCCCCCTATCCTCCCCTCTCCCCCTCTCCTCCCCTCTTCCCCTATCCTCCCCTCTCCTTCTATCCTCCCCTCTCCCCCTATCCTCCCCCTCTCCCCCTCTCCTCCCCTCTCCCCCTACCCTCCCCTCTCCCCCTATCCTCCCCTCTCCCCCTCTCCTCCCCTCTCCCCCTCTCCTCCTCTCTCCTTCTATCCTCCCCTCCCCCCCTCTCCTCCCCTCTCCCCCTATCCTGCCCTCTCCTTCTACCCTCCCCTCTCCCCCTATCCTCCCCTCTCCTTCTATCCTCCCCTCTCCCCCTATCCTCCCCTCTCCTTCTATCCTCCCCTCTCCCCCTCTCCTCCCCTCTCCCCCTACCCTCCCCTCTCTCCCCCTACCCTCCCCTCTCCCCCTATCCTCCCCTCTCCCTCTACTTCGCCTGACTCCTTGATCACAGAACAATTACTAGATGCCCCCCATGCACTTTCTCTCTCTAGTTATTTATAGATATAAAAAAACGCATATCCCAAAGTGATATTTCAGACATTTCTGTACATTTCCTTAAACCCCCGAGAGCAGGAAAAGTTCATCTGATGGTACATCTTTCTTTCATACCATAGAAATCCAATTACCAGATAAGGCATCTAAGTCAAGTCAATGGTGATGAGTGCATGAGCAGCACAGAGCAGTATACTGTAATCTCTAGTGAAGTGGTGCAGATTGCAGGGTTACACACACACACACACACACACACACACATACACACACACACACACACACACACACATACACACACACACACACACACACACATACACACACACACACACACACATACAACATACATACACACACACTTACCGCCATGAATTCCGCACTGGATCCAACAAACTGTCTGAAACAAATCAGGAAATTCTCCTCTGTGGGCAGAATCTGAGCTAACTGGTGAGAGAGAGAGAGAGAGAGAGAGAGAGAGAGACAATGTGCCCACTTACTTTGATAAATGAAGGTATATGCAAAACATGTTACATGTCACAAACAAAAGGTAAGCAGTGATGTCGACAGCGCCAGCGTCTGTGTCGTTTTGTCTTACTTCTGACATCTCGATTTTTCCGTCAGAGTTCTTGTCAAATTTCGCCATGAACTCCTTCATTTTTTCTCTGAAAGCAACATGTGAGGGATCCTGCCGTGCACACACACACAAACAAACACACACACACACACACACACACACACACACACACATACACAGAATAGATCAAAAAGACAAAAAATAGACACTTACTATTCCCTATGATAAAAAAAAACTATGAATGTTTTAAAACGCAACGTTGAGACAGTATTGATGATGAAGGTACGTCAGGAAGTGGGCCAGTCGCTCAAATAATTTGTGAATAAATAATTTCAACACTGCCTTCACACACTTCCAGATTATGACATCACACCCTCATGACAGGAGCGGTGGGATAAAAGGACGCCTGCCATACTGAAATGGTTCAATATCTCATTCTCTTTATCCTAACACTCCTGGAAGGATAAAAGGATGAATATTTCACAGTTTGTCTCGAACGCTCACCACTCCCGAGCCTCTCCGTGAAATCTCCAGCTCCTGGAAGAAGTTCTCCAGCTCCTTCCCCTCGATGTAGCCATTCCCTGGAGAGGGGTCAAAGGTGAGCACAGGGTTCAGCAATTAGTCAAGACGTGGATCATGTTTCACTTCCGAAAACAGTGGAAACCTCAATGGACCTTAGGTACATGGATGTGTTGTATTACGGATTATCCACGCAAAAAAAACAACACTAATCGACTCGTATTACAGTCACACGATATTGCATTTTACAATTAACTTTTTGGGGGGGGGCATTTAGCAGACGCCTTTTTCTCCAAAGCGACAAATACATTTGCCTAACTAAGTGAATCATCTATCCCATCAGTCATCGTAAAAGAGAAAAAATTATCTATGCTATGACCAGGGGGGGGGCCGTTGGCAGTCACAATGCTAGAAGAATGAA
>NC_137679.1:38681364-38684276 GCF_963989245.1 Nansenia antarctica | reverse complement strand
TTGACATTTTGAGTTAGTAATTCATAAAATACAAAGGTTCCATCTCACAAAACATAATGGAATGTAAAAACTTTGACGCTCAATATCTCTGAACTGCCCTAAACGGAGATAGAACCTTATCATTCTAAGCTCACGTGCTGCAAAAAGGAGCGTCTCTCTCGCGCGGCCTTGGAGAGGGATATTCCAAATATCCCACTTAAATGAATGAATGAATAAATGACTTAATTTAGGCCTAGTTGAGATGAAGGGAAATGGAACTTCACATCCTTATGTCTCCAGATATAGTGCGTCAAAGTGCGTCGAAAATGTAGGCTACCCAACATGACAGTAATCCCCATCAGAAAAGATGCCCGTTACAAACCAAACCTTGCCTTCGCGTGTTGGCATTGTGTCATGGTAAATTGTTAATTGCAATGAATTGACAGACTATAGGCTACGCATATACTACAATATGGTGGCTTTATGTCTTAGGTCGTAACAAGTTATTAAGTGATAAAGAGTATATTGATGTGTTTCGATATGACACTGCTACTGTTTATGCGCCTTTGATTTGTGCGCGTGTGAACGGCTGGAGACGCAGATCTGCTCTGGCGCACAGGGACGCACGCACGCCCAGACCGAGGTGGGCTCCTCCAGCTGCAGCCATGCAGTCACGCCCATATCCCACCGTATTCTGGTGCAGGGAGGGCGTGGGCACCCCCCGCCCCCATCATTCCTTCCCCCCTCCCCATTCCCGGACCGGACACGGCAAGCCGCCTGTCAATACGCGAGCCTCACAGAAACCCCGGTGATCCAGTTGCATGGGGGGGGGGGGGGGGGGGTCGATACGTCCCAGGCGCATATATAATTCACGCCGATCAAAAAGCGTGAAAAACAGCCACTCAGTGTATAGCACACACACATAAACACACACACACACACACACACACACACACACACACACACACACTCACACACACATACGCACAGGCTACTGCACACACACACACACACACACACACACACACACACTCACACACACATACGCACAGGCTACTGCACACACACACACACACACACACACACACACGCACACATACATACGCACAGGCTACACACACACAGATGCACACACACACACACACACACACACACACACACACACACACACACAGAGACACACACACACACCTACATACACACACACACACACACACACACCTACACCTACACATATACACACAATCCAATATGTTCTTGTAGCCCATATGTTTCACACACACACACACACACACACACACACACACACACACACACACACACACACTCCACACTCCAGTATGTTCTTGCAAGGCCATATATTTCATGTTTCAATGTTGTTCTCTTTTTTTGGCTCTCTTCCATGTTGTACGCACAGAGGTCCAAAGCGCGTGAAACGCCACACACTGTTAAACTGCTCTGCGAGTCCTAGCAGCGCGAGCGCGCTCATTACTTGTATGCAATTGTGGAAGCAGGAATGTAAATGTATTATCTGAAATGTCAACTTGTGTCCAATGGCACAATGAACTTTAGGCTACATTTAGTTAAAGCCTACAAGGAATGTTTCCACAATGACTTAGGCTACTTCAAAATCAATTGTGGGTCTGCAATTCTGAATATCAAAAATCAAAGCATGCAAGTCGTTTCAACTGAGCATTGATACTTTTGACAAAGCAACGGTGAGTTTATACAACTTAAATCATCGGTGTGAACTGTGAAGTGACAAATCCCAATTATATTTTCAAGATGCGCATCATCCCCTGAGCATACAGAGCATTGTGTATTTACAGTTAATTCTCGTGGGAGATCACTCTTTCAATCACACCCAAAGCAAAGATGACTTTGATGCGCAGTTAGAACAGAACAACTTCCAGCCCCCCCCCGACCTTCTTTCATGCCCTTATCAATTAATTTAGCACTCTTCCCCTCTCCGTCCGTCCCACCATAAATAATGATACATTTAAACAGTTAACTTGTCCCAAACTGTCCTTGTGCTCATAAGCATCGCCATGTCCCCAACTCCCTTACAGGTACTGACCGTCTGCGTCGAAATGTTTCCAAATGTCGAGGAACTGCGCGGCGGTGAGCTCTGCCAGGTGGAGCAGTGGGGGCTGTGCATGGGACGCCATCGTTCGGTCGCAGGTTTTTGTTTTTCCTTCTTCTCGGAGAGCGTGGAAATCCCGAGTTAACTTTGTCCCTGTCGGATCCAGAGCTTCTTTAAACTGTCAGCCGCTCGCACTCAGTCGGGGCTTTTAAACCCCCCCGCGGCGCCTGCGGTTCTCTCACTGGCCGAACGGGGGCGCAGCGGCTCGGAGCTCATGTCGCCCCGCACTAACACGAGTATCAGCTCACTCCTCCCCGGGAGTCTGAGGATGCTCAATGGCTTTTACCATGCAGGTTTTACCATACTGCTCTGGAAGCAGGTTAACGCGGATAGCTTTCTGTGTTGATTGGAATTATGGAAATAGAATCGTGTGGGGAGAGAGAGGCTCCCATACACTCTGCTTCCATGAGCGGAAAATGACATCAAAGACTCCATCATGCAGGCTGTTCCATCAAATAGGCCACAACACCTCAGGAAGACAGGAGGAACTCAACCAAATTAATGTGTGTGTGTGTGTGTGTCTGTCTCTGTGCGTGTGTGCATGTGCACATGCGTGTGTGTGTATGTGTTCCAGTAACAAGACGACAGTACTATAGGATGGGTGTGTGATATACTCCAGCCTCTGATGTGTAGGTGGACCACTGTGTCTCACTATTGATCTTAAATATCAAGTATCACTTTCAACAAGGGATGAGACTCTGCTACCTTCTCCCTCCCCCCCTCCCCCCTCCCTAATTTACTCATATCCTCTCTCTCTCTCTCTCTCTACATCCACCATACCACCCATCCC
>NC_137679.1:38648864-38671364 GCF_963989245.1 Nansenia antarctica | reverse complement strand
CAGGAGAGAGTACAGAGGGTTATGTGACACTGGGTCAGGAGAGTCTACAGGAGAGTAGTGTGCAGAGTAATTGCCCCCCCCCCCCCCCCCCACGATTAAATTAGGGAAGGAATTATCGGTCCCTATCCGGTCGTACGATATGTCACACAATTCTCACTGTTCATATGACACAGTCTTGGCCCGATTTTGACGAAACCTGGGTGAATGATGTGTCTTTCCATGGAGATTGTTAGGAGTTTCGAGGTGACGTCGATTCACCATAAGGCTACGTTGTTCTGATTAAAATCGTCATAATAGGGTGTAAAGAGGAGAGCGCTCCTCAGACCGCACCAATTAACTGTCTGTAATAATACTGTAAAACTATTAATTAAATAGGCCCTAAAACCTCCTCCAATAACCTTTCGGACTACCTGAAATCTGTGGACTCAAATAAACACAGAAGCAGGTCTGATAACGCCGATCAAATAATACATGTTCCAGTCGGAGCTGTATCTGTCGCAAGATTAGGTGAGTCTGGCCGTAAGAGTGTTGAGTCTGGCCATGTGCTGCTGCTAAGTATGCACAGAATTCCATCTTATGTCTCTACAAGATTTCTCTTCTCTCACCAAAAGAACCCAGGTTGAACCTGCATGTTCTTAGGGGGGAACTCGATCATCCAATGTGCGGGCGCTGTCCAGGGTCCTGACACACGCCACTGTAGCAGTGCTGATCCTGGCTGGTCACACGGTGGATGCAGGGAGAGGGCTGCTGACCAGTTCATAGAAGCCTTTTTCTCTCTGTGTAGGCCAAGGGCCTATTTGAATGCCAAATGACTGTAGGCTGCAACAAAAGCCCTGCTGTTCCCTGTCTCCCAGGAGCTGGCAGTCGTGGCGAGAGGCATACTCTGTGAATTCTAATGTCTCTGGCATTGCTTGTTCTGCAGAAATAGGCTACCTTACATCCATACTGACAACTTTTCAATAGCCTATTTCTGCCCTGGAATGGACCAGCAGCTAGGGGGGAATCTGCGTTTAGATTGTGTTTTACTGTGACGACGGACTGCTTTACATTCCTGTTAAATAGACTTTTCCTAAACTGTCCAAACATGACTGAATGTGCCTCCCCATTCTTGATTCGCTCATTTGTTTCTGCAGCACTGGCTTGCTTTCCTAGAATAGTTTTTCGGCCTATTAGGTCCATAGCAGGGGAGGCTGGTGAAGGTAGTCATCAGAGGACAGTCACACAGTGTTTGATACCATTCCTTATTCCATTCCATGCATTTACAATGAGCCCCGTCCTCCGATTCCTACCTCCAACAGCAGTGGCGGACTCAGGCTGTTTGAAGGGCAGGGGCGAAAATAAAAAAAGGGCACCTACTGCACAACATGGGACCCCATCAGTGCACATGGTCAAGTTCAGACCATTGGAAGGGCAGCCAATAGGGCACATCCTCTAATTTTTGCCACTCAAAAGGGCACTTTAGTGGGACGTTTCTCAACTGTGGGGGCACATGGTCAAGTTTAGACCATTGGAGGGGCACCAATAGGGCACGTCCTCTCATTTTTCGCCACTCAAAAGGGCATTTTTGACACTCAAAAGGGCACTTAAGACAGACGTTTTTCAACCGTGGGGGCACCAGGAGGGGCGGTCGCCCCCCCTGCCCCCCCCCCCCTGAGTCCGCCAGTGTCCAACAGCCTCCCCTGCAATTGACCTATCGACCGAAAAACAATCCATATTCTCCTCATTGCATTCCCTGCAGCAGGCTCGAACGGAGGAGAGACAGAATTCATGCTGCCTGCTGCAGACAGTCCATCTTATTCTCTCCACCCTTGAGTCATATTACAAGGAAGGTCGTTTAGGCTATCTAGATAATCTACCTGTCACTATGGTCGGGGTATGCTATAAAAAGCAGAGATACTGCACTCCCTGTGATCCCTGTCGCTCTCTCAGATGTACTATCGCTCACATTGTAAACAATGAAGGATCGCTGTTACTATGGCAATGACATGGCGGCGCCCGTGTTCACGTCTAACCGGGATCGTTTGAACAGTTGAATGATAGACAATGCTGCTGTTCCCGACTGACATCATCCACTTAGCTTGCCTTACCTTTCCTCACTGGCGGAGGACATTTCGGCGGTTGTTGACTGGGCTTATTTATTTCCCTCTCTCTCTCTGTTGATGCGCGGTGACGAAGCTCGAGTCCGAGGGCTGTTACCGGTACTTTGAAACCTAGGGTGCGTTCGTAAGTTCGCTCTGAGAGCGCCGGAGCGCACACTGGGTTCAACGTCAGAAAGGGACCAAGTGATCTGATTGGACAAGAGGCACTCCACGAGTGCTGATCAGATTTACAGAGCGTATTTACGAACGCACCCTCGTCGAGTTGCGCTGCCGCGAGGCGAGTTTCTGAGTTTCTGACAGGCCGACTGCAGGCAAATGCAAACTTCAACGGCAGGATTAAGCAGTTTGAAGGGTACACCATGACCACCTACTGCAGTTTGCATGCATACAACACGTATATAACTATCCTATCCATATACCCACTGGCGGACTCATAGGGGGGCAGGGGGGGCGACCGCCCCTCCTGGTGCCCCCACGGTTGAAAAACGTCTCTCTCAAGTGCCCGTTTGAGTGGCAAAAATGCCCTTTTGAGTGGCGGAAATGAGAGGACGTGCCCTATTGGTGCCCCTCCAATGGTCTAAACTTGACCATGTGCACTGATGGGGTCCCATGTTGTCCAGTAGGTGCCCTTTTTTCCTTTTCGCCCCTGCCCTTCAAACAGCCTGAGTCCGCCACTGCATATACCTATTAGTTTATATAGCCTACAGGTTATCTCTGTGATTAAAACAAGTGAAGTCCTCAATACGAAATGTCTGGCAACATTAAGAACATGCCAAGCACGTAGGGGACAGGTGGGACATGTCCCCCCAATGTTAGAAGCAGGCAAAATGGTCAATATCGTCCTATAGTGGTGGTTTTTCTTTACCATGTAAATTGCTCCATATTGAGGATGAAGAGGTCATGTTAGCAGCAGTAGGCCTAGGTTGTGATCATTAGATGTATACACAACAAGGTAAAAACAAGGAACAAAATCACATCCTCAGGATATGTTAGCTTGAGAGGTCTGTTTTAAGTCCAGATTTCCCTGTGTTTTTTTAATGGTATTTGTATACAAGTTTGAAGTAACACTGAAATAGTGAAGTATGATTCCCGCCCCTTAGTATAACAGCATTTTGAAAAGTCTGCCTCAAATTACCGTACAGTTTATTTTGTCACCAGCCGATCTGAACTGATACATAAATGACAACCAAGTACACCTCAATCAACTAAACCAATAATATCATTTGTTTACATCCTTCCCGTTTTAGCCAGCACTATCAGTGTGCACAGTGACAGCTCTAGGCAGGTACAGATAACAGCCGACACTAGATGAAATGCAGCAACACTGTTCAGCACAGTAAGAAAAATGATGTAAATGAGTTGAAGTTATCTTGTATTTTACAAGCAAGTAAAACGACCAGTTTGCTAACTTACTGCATTGGTAAAATCATTTCCTTGTGCAAAAGTAACTCATCAAAATGGAGTAGCATCGACCTGCAAACATAAACGCTGCTTAAATCCACACTGTAGAGACACTGTAGGCTGCTAACTAATTGGTATGCATTGAACACATGAAAGAACGCACACACACAAACGGTGACTTTTTAGATACCCAAGGACTTTCTTAGAACTTTTTAGGGATCTCAGGGGACATTCTCAGGACATATTTACCATCCATGATAGATGGGATTTTAAAACATCATTAATTGCCTCCCCTCTCTTATCAACTCATATTTACACACTTTCAAAACAAAATATTGCCTCAAGCCTCCCAAGGGCTGGAACCGAGGGATAGTCAGCTTGTTGGTTGTCACTCAGAAACATTTTGAGCAAAAATCCCAATATTTTTTATTTTTTATTTTACTTTTTTTTAAAGCAACTGAAGACTTTTCTTTTGCCTTGCTTTAATAAGATAGCCTTTTATATTATTTTATTCTATAATTCAGGCAACACAAATTACATTTTGTAATACACTTGTAATTTGCTTCAATTGTGAGTTAAGTCTCTGTAGGCCTATGCTCTTCTAAAAAATCACTAGAAATTAGCTTTTTTTCTTTTTTTAATCTTCCCGGAGAGGGGGCCCCCGTAGCTAAATGTGTCCACCCTCATGTCCAACTGACGCCTACACCCTTGTGACCATCATTGAATGTGACTACTGCCACTTGTTGCAATTCAGTGTCAGTGTAGCTGATGCACCCATGGCTAACAATGGAAACATTGTAACTATCAAAGAGGTTCCCTGCGCTGGTAATATGACCACATTTGATATGCTGACAGTCAAAACGGTGTTTTCATTTTCATACAAGGGGAAGTGAATCTTATTGAGTTACCAATACTTTAGCAGGGAAAGGGGGATTATTATTGTGAATGTGCGCAGTGAATGAGCGCAATGATAATTCAAATGGAACGGTAAAGAGGCATTTGGCGTGAGGCTATATACAGTATATATGTCAACCAATACCAGGGTCATGTCCAGGGGGTTGTACTTGTACAACAAGGCGCCTCACACTACAGAAACAGGAGATAGGCTCCTGCCCTAAGGGCCATTAGGCTCGAGAACCATCGGTCAACCAATCAGATTGAGTTATTACATAAGATACCGTTTCATAAATATGCGCAAATCCTTT
Source organism: Nansenia antarctica (assembly GCF_963989245.1). Lineage (NCBI taxonomy): Eukaryota > Metazoa > Chordata > Actinopteri > Argentiniformes > Microstomatidae > Nansenia > Nansenia antarctica. The sequence continues at coordinate 38,666,659 of NC_137679.1, read as the reverse complement.
AGACACAATAATCGTCTGGTACAGTAGACACAGTAGCTGGTACAGTAGCACGGGTGATAGTCCATAACCGGGAGGCCCTCGGTTGCTAGTAGAGGGTCTCTCTAGACTAATTTACACAGCATTAGTCTTGGACGTATCAAAGGATGTCTAAACCGAAACATTACATTTTGTTTGGACAGAAAAGAGATCCCTGAACGTTCGCTGGGGACAAGAGGGATAAATACCATGTCTATGAATGGGTGAGCTTACGCAAAGCTACCTTTACAAAAGCTCAGTGGAAACCAAAGCAACATTTTAATGAGATAATGGAGAGGCTAATGGGAAGAGAGGAAATGAGATCGTGAAGATTACAGAGGAATAGCCCTTACAACCTTGAATATGACCCAGAGGCAGGGGTTTGGTGAGGCTCTCCCACCCTGTCACTCCTCTAGATGACTCTTATGCTCCCCTCCCCAGCCGAGGTGAGAGGGCATTTGACTACTGGCTTAGGATAAACAAAGCAATGGCACTAGTTACTGACTGCCTGCAATGCTGTTTAATAGAAACTTCCCCCGATGAAGGTCAAACTCCATTTTTTAGCAGCAAGCCCCTGGAGAAATGGTGCAGGACATGCTGGACAGCAGGTATGGCAAGTAACAGACACAGCAAGTGTAGTGGATTTAATCTGCTTTCTTCTCTATTGATATTGAATATTGAACACAAGGAGATTGATCAAATTATCTTGAAGCCTTTTATTAATAAAGTTACATGACAGCAGTCTAGAGTTTGCAAAATCCAGAGCGCCAGAGCGCCAGAGCCCCCTCCCTCTCTGAGCACACCCTTTATATACAAAGTCGACACCCTTTTATGGGATCACAAATCTTGGCAAACAAATGTGGTGACAGGAAGTGCTAGAGTTTAATACAGACTTCAATTCTAAATACATTTGATATAAAACTACAACACAAGCTCACACAGGGTCATACTGTACATCCGCAGAACCTGAGCAGAGAACAGATAGTCCCGAGTAGATGTGGAAGCCCAGAGTACATTGAAAGTATGGAGGCTGTATCTTCCTCCACTCACAGAGAACTACTCCCGGGCATTAACACACACGGGGGGGCTCCGGAGAAAGCAGGACGAGGACAGCACCATCTTTGAGAGTCTGTATGTATACTACGTACAGAGGAAACAGGTTGCCCTCCAGATGTGACAGGAGGAGGATGCGAGAGCGCTGAGACTGATGAGGAGTTGGAGGAAGCTGAAAGTGATTGAGGGCCTACTCTACAGTGTCCAACTAACACCCTAGCTGGAAATGAAACGAAACACTTTAACCCTGCCTTAGGCAACACGCTGCGAGCCTCACCCCTTCATGAGACACATTGGTGGCCTCGGATGATTTACAGCGACGACCGTATGAACCTTCGAGACAACCGGCGGCTATGCCCCCTTCTACCACATGTTCGGTAGAATCCCCCGTCTGCCAGGGAACTAAGGCGAGAGCCGAGGGAGTCCATGGAGACCGCCCTGAGGTACGCCATTAGGGAGCAGTCGCCTGAGCAACGACAGTTGGACAAGAAGATCAAGGGCTCCCCCGTGTCAGTAGGTGAACACGTCCTCCTGGCCAACAAGAGGCAGAGAGGGAGAAAGAAGCGGGCTGACAGATGGGAATCTGCCCCTTATGAAGTGGTCTGGAAGGATCCGAAGCTCCCAGTGTAGCGCTTCGGGTCGGAGGAGCTGAGGAGGGGAAAGACTGTCCAGCTCGCCGCCAATCTGTCCCTGGATATACATCAGAAGGATGTGGAGGACGGCAGTCTCGCCTGCGATTCACCCAGTGTTATTCACACCAGAGCCGGTCGAGTCGTCAACAGCTGTAGATGGGTTAATGTGTAGCCTAAACATGGGTATAGGGTCCCTCGTTTTACACAAACCCCCTCCTCAGGTTGAAGTTCTCTGATGACACACAATGTCTACTAACAAGCTGTTTTTAAACAGTCTTATACTTGAGTTCTTAATCAAGTTTCAACTGATTGTTTTTAACTGACAGTGTTTTGATTCGTACTTTGTATTTTTGGGGATATGTCTTAACGGTGAATACAACTAATTGTAATTTCACACATTTTAATATGCTTGTGTTTTTTATGGTTTTGCCATGATTGTAATGAAATCCCTTTGTAATTCTGAGCACATTTGATTCAAGTTGGGAATAATATTATTTTCTGGTGTCAAGTTTTGGGGTCAGAGTAATGGTCCCACCACTTGGGAGACACGTTAGCTCGGGCATTAATTGTTCAATTAACGGCCTCCAATTAGTGGTCTGAAAAAATGTAATAGAAGACCCCTGCACATGAGGTCAACAGCACGCTAATGGCACACCTGCAATGCGTAATGCTTGGCAGCGTTTACAGTAACAGACAAGGACACTTGCAGAGGGCATGGGCACATGTCCAACACTGTCACGACTGCAGAGTCACTCCCTGTCTCCCGTAAGTAGACCGAAGACCCACCTCTTTGGGCTGCATCTTAGCTGACCCTCCTGAAGCTCCCCCTTCTTCCTGTCTGTTGTGCTTATAATACACTTTATTTTGTCAGGTCTCATCTCTCATATGTTACTGTTGTTTTATCTCGACCGAATACTAGTTTTTATTTGATTAAAGTTTGTTATTGTTGTAAGTCGGTTTGGACAAAGGCGTCTGCTAAATGCTCTAAATGTAAATGTAAATGTAATATCCAACATTGTGTAAGCACTAGGATGTCCAACACTGTGTACGCACTAGGATGAGCAAGGAGACGGTTGCTCATGTGTAACCGGAGTCTTACCGGCGATGGGGGGGGGGGGGTGAAGGGGTGCGGGGGGGGGTTGGGTGGTTGAACAAAGATAAGAGAGGGAAAATGAGAATGGGAATTGCAGAACTGAGCCGTGACCTCACATGTGTACTTATCAGAGCCCGTGTCATGTGAGGAGGCCGAGAGAGAGATGATATCTGCCAGTCAGACGGAGTGCTGTATCAGCGCTTCTTACCCACGGGGCGGATGTGGCGCAGGAGGTAGAGCCGGTGTCTAATGATTGCAGGGTTGGCAGATCGGCGGTTCGAGCCCCGGCTGGCCACATGTCGAAGTGTCCTTGGGCAAGACACTGAACCCCAAATTGCTCCCAGTGAGCGGGCTGGCGCCTTGCATGGTAGCTTGCCGCCATTGGTGTGTGAATGGGTGAATGAGAGGCCGTTGTAAATCGCTTTGGATAAAGGCGCTATTTAAGTGTAGTCCATTTACCCTGCAACGTTGAGAACACAGACCAGAGTCGCCACAGACAAGTCTCTAAACCTCTACAACAAGTCCCCGTTCCTCATCTGATAACACTGTAAGACCACCCTGTGTAAGGCCCGTTAGCCGCACCGCCAAGGGAGTTAACTCTCTTGGTGTTGTCGCTAGGCTAGAGCGGACGGTTTGTAAGCGGAAGGTTGCGAGTTCGATACCCCGTAGCTTAGGGCAAGCTACTCTACCACGGCGTTCGCTACATTGGGGGTCAGCAGTGGAATGGCGCCCCAATATGAGGGCCATCGGAGAGGCGTGTGCGGGGACGTAAGGCACTTTATATCCAGTGAAGCGCGAGGGAACACTCTCCCGAACGGAGGGGATAGCGTAACAACCCTGTATGAGGCCCGTTAGCAGCTTCGCTAAGGGAGTTAGCTCTCTTGGTGTTGTCGCTAGGCTAGCACGGCCGGTTTGTGAGCGGAAGGTTGCGAGTTCGATACCCCGTAGCTTAGGGCAAGCTACTCCTACCCACGCTGTTTGCTACAAGACATACGAACACTGGAGCATCGGCATCACTGCTGGAGCTGCCATTCACACTCTGGCCTGGTCTGATGAGCTCCAGTGGGTTGTTATGAGTGTGTTCATTTCCAAATGTTTGGTTCTGCGCCAGCACACAATCGGGACACTAGTTCACCTAAGGCACTGAGTGTGTTATGGGACCAGTGCGTGCGTGCGTGCACACACACACACACACACACACACACACACACACACACACACACACACACACACACACACACACACACATAAGCACACACTCACAGGCACACAGACCGCGTTACACTCAAGCACACACTCGAACGCACAACACACACACACCAAAATAACCTCACATACACACACGTACGCACGCACAGAACTCATCACGTCAGCAAAGATTAGGAGAGAAATGTTAATTAAATCTGTAAACAGAGACTTCATTTGTTCCATCAGGCAAATGAATGATAGTATGTAAATACACGAGGAGATACAGAATTGATAAAGAACTGATTAAAAAGACAAAAGCCGTGGACCATCTGGAGTCAGCAATACGTCTGAGATTGTCCGACATGATTTACATTGCTGAATCCATAAAACCACCCACTTGAATGGGGGGCATGATGCAATATTTTCAAGTAACGACTAAGATTGATATTCCAATTCAGTCTAGGTTTGTTGTTTATTGATGGAAAACACCTGCCTTCGAGAGAGATTTGTGACCCCCGGCCACACCACTACTGTCCTCGCCTGATTGGTCACTTCTTGATTGGGCTCCGGTCAACCCTCTCTGTTTTGTTTATTATCCCTAATTTCCCCCCAAATCAATAAAGTACCTATCTATCTATCTATCTTTATTGTCATAGTGACTTAATGGCTGGACAGTCACTGGACAACAGCCGTTCGGTCATTTCTGCCATAACAAAGGCGGCTTCTCCAACAGAGATGAATGTTCTCCTTATTCTCCCCGACAGATCTTGATGGTTAATCACGAAATGCTGATTAAAAAAGACTTAAGCCTTAAGTTGATCAAACCTTCCTTAGCCTTGAGCATTGGCTTCTTAATTAACACGGTCTGTGCTCTCATCTGATTATGTCTCTCTCTCTCTCTCAATATCCTATTCTAGTACTTAAACAAGTATACTGTATTATATGATATGATATATTTATTCTATAACATTACATTCTGTGCTGTTCTACTACTCTACTCAATTAGTAGACGATATGGTTTAATTTGCTCCTCTTATATTGTTTTCTTGTATTATGTTGTTTTTTTGTTGATTGTGGAGTCATGCAGAGAGCTCTAACCCAGATTCACACACTGTTCCCAGTCTGAGCCCAGAAGGCGCCTGCTTCCGATGTGTATCTTGGGAAAAGGGAGAATGGAGTCAGGGTTACATCAGCACTACCTCTCCTCCACGCGCTTAACTCTCTCTATTCTTCTTTTTTCTCTCCATCTTCCCTTCTCATGTCTCCCTTGATCTCCCTCTGTCTCTGTCTTCTATTCTTCTTCTTCTTCTTCCCTCCCTCTTTCTCTACCCGCTCTCTCTACCCCCCCCCCCCCACACCTCCTCCTTCCTCTCTCTCTCTCCCTCTCTCTCTCTCTCACCCTCTCTCTCCCTCTCTCTCTCTCTCCCCCTCTCTCTCTCACCCTCTATCTCCCTCTCTCTCTCTCTCTCTCTCTCTCTAAGCAAGTGTGCAAGTGTGCTGTCAGTTACACTAGCTGCAGATGGGGGGAGGGTGACTGGCCGCCTCTACGTCCTGCTGTTGTCTAACTGCAAACGGAAAACAGCTTTTCGTAGTTGTATTCTTGTGTGTTCCTATCTGCATCCTCGTGTCTCTCTCCCAGGGGACACCTGCACTCGAACAAGGGCTCTCATACTCACACTCCATCATCCCCAACTGCCAACACACCAACCGATCCATCACTTACAAACGCCAAACACTCCCCAAATCCATCATTCCCAAACGCCAACACTTTGACACTCTTTATCATTCCGCGACGCTGTCACTGTTAGAAAACTCAGGCGATTCCCCAACACACTGTCATCTCGACACACCGCGCCGTCGTCGTGATGGACCTCCATCTGTCAGTCTGTCAGTCATCGCCGTCGTGTTGCAGAGATCATTGACGAGCAGAAAAATTGCCTCTCTCACATGCGGGGCTCCCGGGGGAGGTCACAGACACAGCAGGTAAATCAGGGCAGGCCTTGGAGTGTGGAGGCCAACACCACGGGGAAGAAGAATGGGTTTCACACAGTTCATTTTCCCCTCTATGGAAGCCTTAACGCAACACCCACCTAGCCAAGGCGGTTAACCTCATTCTCTGCCCCCATAAACATGGAGGGCAGGCGCTCTCCCTCCCCCATCTCCCATCTTTGGCCTTTCCCTCTCTCTCTCTCTCTCTCTCTCTCTCTCTCTGGTTCTTGGGTCTCAGGGTCTCTCTGTAGATGGATAAGAGGTCCTATCAAAGGAGAAGCCCACAGATTGGGAGGTAGCTGTGTTCCAGCCCCCCAGTGTAGACAATCCATCCACAGAGGAGGGGGTTGGGGGAAGCGATCATCCATCCCATCCAACATTGGGTCGCCATGCCGACCTCCTCCCCCAGTAGAGATACATACAGTAGAGATACAGTAGATACAGTTGCACTGAAAAGGGATTGGATTTAAACAGGACAATCACTTCCTCAGACCCCATCTCCGTCTCTTTCTCACTCATCATACCTCGTCCTCTTTTCTCTCTTTCTCTTTCTCTCTCTCTATATATACAGTATATATTCCTTTATACTGTATGTCTACATAACATACATACACTTAATAAGTCTCTCAAAAAACTATACCACTATGATTTAGTATGCACACAGACAAAACGTTAACAAATTGATATTGCTTTGATGCCTTCAGTAACTCCAAGCTACTGTGTGTATGTGTGTGTGTGTGTGTGTGTGTATGCGTGTGCAGTACAGGACAGTACGTGCATGTGTCTGTGTGTGTGTGTGTGTATGTGTGTGTGTGTGTGTATGTGTATGTGTGAAATTCAAAATGTGATTTATTGAGTAAAGGCAATATGTGGGTAATGACCTTATAACTGGCCTCAGTGCGTACAGTAAATAAATCAACATTGACTGATCGACTGGCTGAGTTATGCCAAAGTGGACTGCATTTAAACTGTGTGTGTGTGCGTGTGTGCGTGTATGTGCATAGGTGTCTGTAGTGTGTTCAAGTGTGATTGTGTGTTGGGTATGTCAGTGTGCAAACTGATCTAATTTTGATTACTAATCTATAGCTTCACTAGAAGTGTGGAACCCCCCAAGAAAGCATTATATAGAGATTGGATGGTAGATATTAGCAGGGGTGTGTTTGGTGTGAGTCTGTTGGTGTGTGATCCTCTGAAAATGAGTCATCCATCAAAGGGGATCCCTTAACCTCAGCTGCCCAACAATGTTCTGATCAAAGACACACTAAGGCAGAGCCAGTGCGCGTGCGCACACACACACACACACACACACACACACAGATAAAAAGACAAATGCCATTCTCCAGTTATTTAATCTGCTCTTGCCTCGATACACACACACACAAACACACATACAGTGCGCACACACACATATATACACACATACACACACAGATGATTCTCATCTGAGTGAACCTGCAGAAGGGAGTATTATTTTTTTTCCATCCCTTTTCTCTTTTCTCATTTTCATCCCGACATCTGGTCATTCCTTCATTAGTGTGAACTGCGCCGGGGGAGATGCTAGGTGTTCAGCTATTACATAAATCTGCAGACACTCTTCCCCCCCCCCCTCTCCATCCAAACTACATCTCTCTCTCTCCCTCCCTCCCTCTCTCTCTCTCTCTCCCTCTCCTTACTCACAGATGGTGAGTGGATTTGGTTAATCGAAGCGAAAGCAGCAGCTCTATCTGTAGGCATTCTACTCCAGAATCATTCAATGGTTCCATTAAAACGATTCATTAGATCGCTCTACACTCACCAAAGCATTCCACTCCACAGATATGGAAATCAGCTGGGATGGGGTTGTGGTGGTGGTGGTGGTGGTGGAGGAGGAGGAGGAGAGGGGGAGGAGACAGAGGGAGAAGAGAAGGAGAGCAGAGAGAGAGAGGAAGGGTGGAACAGAGAGAAAATTAGAAACTGACAGTGTTCAACAGCAGTGACCGGCGGAAAAAGGTCAGCAGTGAAGCAATGAAATGTAAAAAATAAAAATAAAAAAAGGGGGGGGGGGGGGGGGAGAAAAGAAAAAGAAAAGCAATCTGTGTCTGTTTCTCATGAGCTGACAGGGGCCCATTGCTGTCCAGGCATTTTTTTTTTCTGCCTAATTAACACACATGCATGCACGCACGCACACACACACACGCACACGCGCACACACACACACACACACACACATGCATACACACATACACACACATGCACACACGCACTCACTCACACACACACCCTTAATCAGCACATTGGGGAGCGACTGGGCTTCAGCTGATCCGAGTCTCACAGGGACAAGCAGAAGTCCCCACACGAAACCTCACATCCAACATGTACAGATGTCCCCATACGAAACCTCACATCCAACATGTACAGATGTCCCCACACGAAACCTCACATCCAACATGTACAGATGTCCCCATACGAAACCTCACATCCAACATGTACAGATGTCCCCATACGAAACCTCACATCCAACATGTACAGATGTCCCCATACGAAACCTCACATCCAACATGTACAGATGTCCCCATACGAAACCTCACATCCAACATGTACAGATGTCCCCCTACGAAACCTCACATCCAACATGTCCCCACACGAAACCTCACATCCAACATGTACAGATGTCCCCACACGAAACCTCACATCCAACATGTACAGACTAAATGTCTCTGTATCGTACAAACGCAAACAAAGCTCAGTGAAGTTTCTTACATGACATTTTTGGCATTTAGCAGACGCCTTAGACGACTTACAAGTCGATTCACTTAAGTGAATCATCTATCCATTAATCATCATAAGAAACATAAATCTATGCTAGGACCAGGGGCAGTCACAATGCTAGAAGATATGAAGAATTATTATTATTATTATTTTATTGACAGTATATAAACTGTACAGGGGGGGGTAGTAGAGATGAAGAGGTCTTTAGGAGGGACAGTGGAGGTGTAGCCTGAAGGGATGAGGAGGTAACTTCAGAAGTGTGCTTTATTGTTGCTATAGGATGGATTTACAAAACAAACTCCGAGGGTGAGAGGGAGAGAGAGAGATAATGGAGGCTCGTCTCACAGTATCCTTCTTTAGCCTGATTTCAGCAGCTTGTGTTCATTACGGGGAGCCTCTGGGGGTTCGCTCACTCGCTTTTTGTAAACCTTTGAAAAAGTCTCTTCAGGAAGTAGAGGCTCTCCATGAAGATGGCAGGCTTTTTCTGACAGCTCCTGCTAATGAAGACTTTTTCTTGGCTTTCACAAATGGCTCGCTTCCAGAGTCTTTGTTGTTACTACAGAAATCATCTTGAAAATAAACAGAAATAATTAAGTCGAACCTACTGTTCCACTCAAAGAAGGAAAAACGGAAAAGGGCGATTCAGTAGGAGTGTAAATAAATACACCGTTCTTTATTGAGGCAATTCAACCGTCACAAAAATAAAAACCTCATCGTAAAGATAGTGTATAAATATAGAAAAATAAGAATGTAGGTGATTTTACACATGGCACATGTTAACCAATTAGTGCTAAAGCTATACATATATACAAACACACTCTTTACCCCCGCAACCAAAGAATATGCTGTGGACCCTGTTTATAGCTGGTATCACAATGTGGCTTCTTATCAGACCCAACGGGACACAATAGGATCATTCATTATCAGGTATGGATGTCTGGTTTAATACCAGGTGGAAATGGGGTCTGGTGGCTGTTAAGAGTTGGAGTCAGACCAAGACCTATTTTTCTTCTAACCACCTCGGAAACAATGCTGAGTGCTGATGAATGAACACGCCACTTCCCTTCACAGTCCCCAGGTGGAAAGACTCACGCGATACATTAGTTCCGTTCTGGTGACACAGGAAAGCAATACAGTTGTTGTTTTTCTTACTGTAGGCTTTTAACTCTTATCCTCTTGAACATACATTTATGTAAATTAGATAAATTAGGACGAAATACATGTACTGTCCTAATTTGGACAGAGAGTTTCAGTCGATATTCATGAAAAAAAAATCCGATTTTTGCATAGCAAGATCATCAGTACATCCAATCATCAGCACAGCTGTTTAGATCAAAAAGTAAGCCTCTCTTTTTCCAGTGACTATATCCCTCCCTTTCTACATTATTATCGTTAACCCTTCACCAAAAGTAGGACAGTTGGGCTGGTCTGACAAAACAACCTATTCCCATAACCCCCGGCAGACCTGGAGAGACCAGGTGGGTGTGACCCAACCCTTCAACCTCGCTCTCCAATCAGCTAGGTAATTACTTATTGATCACACACATCTGGTTCCTCCTGATCTGTAAACACCACTGAAGCCCCTCCTGATCCCCCCGCTAGGTCTGCATGAGCAGGTGCAGCCGTTGCCTGGCGATGGCAGAGTTCATGGTCCATAGGAACTCCGTCAGCCCCTCCTTGAGCACCTCCTCCATGGGAACGAACTGCAGCACCTGCCTCCGACCGCCGCCACCAGGGGGGGTCGGACCGTCCCCGTTCTCCTCCCCGGCCGTGGCGGCCAGGCGGGCCATGCGGTCCTCCAGGTCGCTGAGGAGGGGGAGGAGCCTGGCGGCGGCCTCGGGGCAGAACCCCACGCACACCAGCAGCGCCCCGGCCCACCCCACGCCCGCGCCCGAGCCCGAGGGGGCGGGGCACCTGAAACCGACGGAGCTGAAGGACAGGTGGAGGCAGAGGACGGTCGCCGCAGCGACGCGCGTCAGGGCGGAGAGGAGGGGCAGGAGGAGGGAGTCGCCCGGCCGCAGGCGGCGCAGGGAGCGCAGCACGCAGCCCAGCAGCTCCCGTTGGTACCGCGGCTCCCCGTCGTGCAGCGTCGCCCGGTCCGCGCCGGGGTACCAGGGCTCAGGAGCCACCTCCAGCTCTAACGACCCCCCCACTCCCGCCTGGCCTTCACAGCAGCCCCCCGCCCCCCACCACGACTCGCTGCCAAACACAAGACAGCGTCTCCTCACGTCGCCGCAGCAGGAAGTGACATCAGAGAGACCCGCCACCTCAGAGAGGACGGACGCCGGCCGGACCGCCGGGCATGAGTCACAGGTGGGAACGTGAGCCCACGCTGCCATCCCCGACCCGTCCGCCCCCCAAGCGCCCAGCGCCACCTGCTCCAGGGCCTCGTTCAGGTGGTTCAGCAGAGCGCCCTCGCAGAACGGGGAGTTCCTGACGGCGGGGAGGGCGGCGCCCTCCACCACGTACCAGGAGGCCGGGTCGCAGCCGGCCAGCGGGCCCGCCAGCACGCAGCCCCCCTCGCCGTCCTCCCTTCCCGCGCCCTCGGAGCTGCAGCGGTGGTGCTCCTGCAGCCAGGCCGCGTAGGGACCCTTTGTGACGCGCTGCCTCCAGTCCAGCGACCGCAGCTCGACACGCTCGTTGTAGGAGCCCACCTGCGTGCGCTGGCCCAGGGGTCGCCCGCCCGACATGCTGCAGCAGGCCGGGGTCACCGTGTTGCGGGACAGCCAGCGGGACCGCGGCATCGAGCACACCTGGAAACACACAGGGATGACGCGTCAGTATTTCACCCAGAAATTTCTGTTTTGAATACGATACAGTGGTCTAGCACCGCGGTCTACAGTGCACATTATGCCCATGTCGGTATGGGTTCGAATCCGGTCCCATGCCCTGCGGACATGCCCCCTCTCTCCCTTCTTCTCCTTACTTTCCTGTCTGTCTTCACTGTATCTGTCGAATGAAATGAAAAATACGAGTGGGACTGCCCCACTCAGAAAAAAATTACTTTGAATACGATACAGAATATAGTAGAGCTTTTTCTCAGTACTCGGAAGGCACTTAATATCCATGGAGAAGACAACCAATCATTAAACGGAATAAAGCAAACCAAAACGATGAGGACAGACAGCAGAAAGATGGGTTTGGAGGGAGCGTTAGAAGGAGGAGACTGTGTTGGACCTTGATGTGCTCGGGGAGAGTGTTCCACAAGGTGGGGGCTGCAGTCGAGAAGGCCCATATGCTTTTGTGCCAATCATACCATTGCATCTTTCGCTGAATATCTATTACATTCGTCTCAGAATATCTATTTCATTCATCTCAGAATAGCTATGACATTCGTCAATAATTATGCTGTGATTGGGCGGGTGGGTTGGAGGTATGTGGCGGGAGGGACATTTGTGTGAGGAGGGGGACTGTTAGGGCAAAGGGATATAGGGGAGGGGGGGGGGAGGGGGGTGGAAGGTTTATGGGAATTTTGTATTAGATTTTTGGCATTCTATTTCTCTTTTGTTTCATTACGTGTTTCCACTCCCTTGTATTATTCCCTGAAATAATAATAAAAAATTGTTCACAAACATTTTTAATTATGCTAACAAACAGTGACTGTGGACGCTTGCTCTTCCACCACTTTCAACTGTCACATGAGCACCAGGAGACGTCTTTGTTCAAGCTGTGGCACCTTTAAAGGAGCTGTGCGTAAAGTCTGTTGGAAATCTGCCACTTCTGGCCCCCGAAGTTCATTTTGATGTTCCAAACAACATCCTCCCTGATAATTAGGGATGCACCGATATGAAAATACTGATTACTGATTTTTCATAACTGATTTTTCATAACCAAAAATCGCCTACACCGATATTATTTATTTTCCTATTTCAGGGTTCCCACACCTTCTGAAACATCAAATTCAAGCACCTTTCAAGGACTTTCAAGACTCAATTCCCTCAAATTCAAGGACCCAACACGGCATAGTTTGAGACAGACCTAGATGAGAATGTATATAATAGGAACTATCCGCTCACAGACAACAATTAAAAAGAGAGGCTTGAATGTGTGAACACTAGATGGTCTCTTGCCTTCTCTACCACAGCACAGCAAAACAATATATTGTGAAATATGTGTAAAGTTAAGCAATACAGATACTTATTTACTAGTTGACGAGCTAAGTAAAACATTTTCGAATATACACTACTGTTCAAAAGTTTGGGGTCACCCAGATAATTTCATGTTTTCCATGAAAACTCACACTTTTATTTATCAAATGAGTTGCAAAATGAATAGAAAATATCCTAGTCAAGACATTGACATGGTTAGAAATAATGATTTTTATTTGAAATAATAATTTTGTCCTTCAAACTTTGCTGTCGTCAAAGAATGCTCCCTTTGCAGCAATTACAGCATTGCAGACCTTTGGCATTCTAGCTGTTAATTTGTTGAGGTAATCTGAAGAAATGTCACCCCACGCTTCCTGAAGCACCTCCCACAAGTTGGATTGGCTTGATGGGCACTTATTGCGTACCATACGGTCAAGCTGCTCCCACAACAGCTCAATGGGGTTGAGATCTGGTGACTCCGCTGGCCACTCCATTACAGACAGAAAACTAGCTGCCTGCTTCTTCCCTAAATAGTTCTTGCATAATTTGGAGGTGTGCTTTGGGTCATTGTCCTGTTGTAGGAGGAAATTGGCTCCAATCAAGCGCTGTCCACAGGGTATGGCATGGCGTTGCAAAATTGAGTGACAGCCTTCCTTATTCAAAATCCCTTTTATCTTGTACAAATCTCCCACGTTACCAGCACCAAAGCAGCCCCAGACCATCACATTACCTCCACCATGCTTGACAGATGGCGTCAGGCACTCTTCCAGCATCTTTTCACTTGTTCTGCGTCTCATAAATGTTCTTCTGTGTGATCCAAACACCTCAAACTTCGATTTGTCTGTCCATAACACTTTTTTCCAATCTTCCTCTGTCCAATGTCTGTGTTCTTTAGCTTTTCCTTTTATTGGCCAGTCTCAGATATGGCTTTTTCTTTGCCACTCTGCCTAGAAGGCCATTTTGAGAGTATAATCTAACCCACAAATGTGATGCTCCAGATACTCAACTAGCTCAAAAAAAGGCCATTTGTATAGCTTCTCTAACCAGCAAAACCGTTTTCAGCTGTGTTAACGTAATTGCACAAGGGTTTTCAAGGGTTTTCTAATCATCCATTAGCTTTTTAACGCGATTAGCAAACACAATGTACCACTAGAAGGAGTGACGGTTGCTGGAAATGGGCCTCTATACACCTACGTAGATATTCCATTAAAAACCAGATGTTTGCAGCTAGAATAGTCATTTTCCACATTAACAATGTATAGAGTGTATTTCTGATTAATTTAATGTTATCTTCATTGAAAAAAACTGTGCTTTTCTTTAAAAAATAAGGACATTTCTAAGTGACCCCAAACTTTTGAATGGTAGTGTATATTAAAAGAAATTGAGAGAGAGAGAGAGAGAGAGAGAGAGAGAGAGAGAGAGAGAGAGAGGGGAATTCAAGCACTTTCAATGACCCATGTCTATTTTCAAAAACGTTTACGTTTTTAACTTTTTCTTTCTCAAATTCAAAACATTTTCAAGGATTTCAAGGACCCGTGGGAACCCTGCTATTCGTACTAGGGATGAACCAATTGATCGCCAGCAATCAAAATATGTATTTTATTTTAAGCCAGGGTACAAATAGGTAAATAAAGAACAAACAATCGGTATCAATAGATTGTGCTATGAATAATCTGTATCCCTAATAGGGATGCTCCGATTTATCGGCCACCGATTTAAATCGGCCGATTTCACTCCAAATGACTCGATAGGTGATCGGCAAAAATGGCCGATCGCAAAAAACGTTCTTTTTTTTTTTTTCCCTGGGGAAGACAGATAACTGAACAGAAAACATAGGAGGACGTAACAGTAAACCATGAAGGCCACGTTTATGATGTCTTTTATACAGCCATATCACTGACTTGGGCTTCAGGCCCTAACTGGGTGATAGGCCAGACTTTTACTATGCCATAAAAATGGGTCTGCGTTTGCTTGGTGCCTAATGGATCAAAACCTTTGTCTAAAAAGCAAAAAATATGTAGGCTATCCAGTCAGTAGGCCTACAGTTATGTATTTTTTTTAAAATCGGTATCGGTATCGGTTGATCTTGAGGAAAAAAATCGGTGATCGGTATCGGCCCCAAAAATCCAGATCCAAATCCCTAATTAGAAATGTGTAACCTGAAACAGATCCATGTGTAACCCAGCTTTGTGTTAGCTGTTGTGTTTCTGCATGCGCACACGATTTTGAGAGGCAGCCACCAGCGAAAGAAAGGCGAACATCATCGAGTCCACTCCCCTAGAACACCTCGGACTGAAATGAAATCTTTCTCTCAAGGATATCTCCCTAATCCCTGATCGCTGCAGCTGAACATTAAAAAGCTTGTCACATAATTACACCTTAACTATAGAAATCTAGGGCGCTTAGGTGGCGTAGTGGGTTAAGCGCTGACCATGTAACCGCAGGGTCCCCGGTTCGATTCCGGCCGGGGACATATCCTGCGTGTCATCCCTCCTCTTTCTCTCACCCATCCTTCCTGTCTAAATTTTCACTGTATCTGTTAATAAAAATGAAAAATAGGAGTGGGACTGCCCCACTCAGAAAAAATTACGTATAAAAAAAAAAACGATAGAAATCCATTAGGGTAAATAAGATAGAAAATCCGATAAACCGTTCCGACCCCCTTTACTTACCTGGAAGCGGTGCAGGTACTCCTGCGCGGTGCAGTCTCGGACGCAGTCGAGCCGCCGCCTCTGCTCGGGGCTCACGCTCTCGAACAGCCGCAGGTTCTCCCTGATGGTCTCCACCTGCAGCGCGTGGAAGTACTGGTACACCTGCTGGTGCTGCTCCAGGAACGACGGCGGGAGGAGCCCCGCGGGGAACAGCGCCTCGCTGGCCCCCAGGTCCGGCCCGTAGTGACGGATCAGCTTGGACAGCAGGGGCCTCACCGCCTCCTTCCCCTCGTAGCGGCGGCACACGACGTACACCTCCGAGTTGCCCGACTTGCTGGTGGCGGGCTTGAAGACGCTGACGGACCCGAAGCAGCAGTTGAGCAGGTAGAGCAGGCAGACGGAGGAGTGCTCGTACAGGGTGAACATCTTCAGCACCAGGGAGCCGCCGGGGCTGAGGAGGAGCAGGGCGGCGGCCGCCTCGCAGCAGTGCAGCGACGCCACCAGGGCCTCCTGCTCGTCCGGGTTCCCCTGGCAGTCGAAGCTGCCGTCGGCCGTCACCACGTCCACGCGGCGCATGTTGCCCACGAACGTCCGCAGCTCCAGCAGGTGCTTCTGGCTCATGATGTCGCCGGTGTCGTCCGAGCCGAAGAACCACCAGGGCAGCGTGTTGGCGATGAGGCGGTCGTCGGTGATGGTGGTGCCCCCGCCGTTGGCCTCGTGGTAGGGGTTGAGCGTGTTGGCGGCCCAGGTCCAGTCGCAGTACTGCGTGCGCGGGCTGGTTTTGAGGTAGTGGTTGAGGGCGGCGATGAAGGCCCCCGGAGCCTCGCACAGGTGGACGGTGTTCAGCTCGCCGCTCTGCAGCGCCTCCTCTGGCAGGAGGCTGCCGAAGGTGCCCAGGATCTCGTAGAACTTACACCAGGCCTGGGTGCAGATCTCGGCGTTGGCGGCGGAGCGCACGGCGCCGATGACCTTGCCGGCGCGGTTGGTGGAGTTGGTGTGCTGGTGCCAGACCTCCACGTTCTGGTCGCTGAGCTGGTTCTTCACCTCGTTCAGGGACGTCTTCAGAGCCTGCAGACAGGCGTGCTGCTCCAGGGGAGGGTACCTCAGCGCCTCGCTGGGTTCGGGGAGACGCCATTCCCCGTCGGCCGGCTTGGCGTACGTCCTGACTTTACCGAAGAGCTCGTTGACCTCGGCGACCACGTCCGGGTCGAAGGCCTGCGGGTCTGCGGGCTGCCGCCGGCCCGCTCTGCTCCGCGCCCCACGGCCGCGACTCATCCTCTCCCCTCGACGCCCTGCAGCAGAAGAAACAGAGAGAGAGAGAGAGAAAGAGAGAGCTACGTTGAGAAAAACCAATCCCACCAGCACCAACCGATTCGTGATTTGATCTACAGTACTATACAATGCGTGTATGTACAGTATGTATGGCCCTGCTTACACTGCATAATGTAGATTATTATCTGGGAAGAATTTCCATTTTATTTATTTAATACACACATGTATTTGCTGACTTTTTAGTTTATATGCATTAATGCCGTGCGGCGTGCGCTAGCTTTGCATGCTTGGGTGGTGGTAGATTTCTGTTTCATACATGCACAGTAATGTGAAGCCCTTAGGACATGCCATTTCCTTTACCCCGGCTCTTTCATACATACGCAGTGATCTGAAGCCCTGGGGGGCTGTCATTTCCTTTACCCTGGCTGGTATCATATCAATTTGCAACCAGTGACTAGGAACACTGTTTGAAATTAAAATACATTGATAAACCTTCATTTTTCCCACTCGTTCCAACAACGGATATTATTTGAAATTAGATATAAATGAGATAAAACGTTAACAAGCCTGTTAACTAACTCCCCCCCTGTCTATATACCCCCCTGTGAATAGGCCATATAGTGTATAGAAGTATATAAGTTACATATACATTCTCAGATTCCTACCGATCACTTATCCCCCCTATTTATATCCTCCCTATTTATGTCTATTTATGTCTCATTCTTGTTTTTTATTATCTTAGGACTGTGTGTGTTTCATTGTCAGCACCTAGGGCTTGCATTTAAATGTCGTTGTACCTGTTACAATGACAATAAAGATCATTCATTCACTAGGTTCTAGGCCCTGGACAAATCTAGACAAATTGATGGCAGCTACTAGATTGAAATCAAGTGTAATACTGAAACACAACTGTGTACATTTCAAACCTGCAAACTGCGACACTTTAAATGAATGTGCAATTACACTATGTGCAATATGACAACCCTAGGGTACATAAGGTTCAGAGAATAGGAAATGTTAGAATAGGTATAGCATAGCATAGAGTACAGCACAGTGTTTTATTTGT
>NC_137679.1:38628864-38631364 GCF_963989245.1 Nansenia antarctica | reverse complement strand
CGCATTGAGTTGCATCTTGTAAGAAATGCGCTATACAAATAAAATTTGATTTGATTTGATTTGATTTGATATGAGATCCATGCACCTTTAATAAACTCAACTGCACTGTAATTTCACAGTACCACCGTGCGTTTCCTTGCCATTAGACCCATTTCCCCTGTACACAAGCGAGTGAGATTCACATTAAGTGTTTGATTTTAATGAGGGTTGTGCGTCTTTTAATGAGGTTTGCATTTTTCATTCAACTCTGCCATTTCTGTCTCCAGTGGAATGCAGGTCCCTCGAGAACGGAAGAAGCCCTTGTTCACCATCTCGACTCGTACGTGCTTCTTGCATGGTGCCTCCAGGGGCTTGTCCACACGCCAGCCGTAGACAGACGACGACTGGACGGGCACCTGCCGAGTCCTCTCCTGTTCAATTGGAACATGATTCCATGATTATAGTGTATTTTAAGACGTAGCTAAGCACCATGTATAACATTTAGACCATTTTTTAAATATTCATTCATAGGCCTATTCTGGAGAAAGTTGTTCCCAGAGACACATTGGCCTTGGGAATACTTTGTTGGAAGCCCTGGTCGAGGTAGTCCAACCTGAGTAGGCCTATGTGAGTTTTTGCAATGAAAGTGAAAGTAATGGCATGTTCACCTCCTTATTAATGTTCAGCGTAAGGTTAACGGCCTGGTCATCGCTGGACACTTTAGGCTCATATCCGTCTCTGAGATGGAACACTGCATCATAAGCCTTTCCAATGTCGTCCTCGCGCTGTCAATGGAAAAAAACAATATTGTTCATAAGCAAGTGTTGGTGAAGTATCCTTGTATCCGAGCGGCTGAGGAGGTCTTTGCCTTACCTCCGGTATTATGCGCTGGAAATAGGAGGAACGGGACACTGCGTCCAGCTCCGTCTGAGTGAAGGCGCGCGGCCGTGTGCTCGTGCTGCCACCGTGTGTATTATTCATGTCACTGCACCCGTGGAGAGATCAGCTCTCCTGTCAAATGGAACAGACACAATGATCAGATTTAGTTTAGTCTCAATAAAGAAAACAATAGGGATTGACGTAGGCTACTGTTGGGTCACAAGGCCTCGCACGCGCGAGAGAACTCAGGGAGGACAGGCTGTGAAACAAGACTCCACTCTCCCACAGACAGAACATAAAAAACATAAAAAGTACAAGATCAATGTCCTACCCTAAATTCCAAAACATATACCATTTTTTTACTACCCTTCGTTTTCAGTATTTTATTACTGCTGTATGTAAAGCACTTGCCCTTGTTGTATGAAATGTGCTATACAAATAAACTTGCCTTGCCTTGCCTTGAAGTCAGTGTTCCACATTAGCTGCAAAATATGTTACCTCCTGCCACACCATGAGAAATGTGTTAGAGATAGAGAGAAAAACATATAGATAGAAATCTGAACACACAAACACTTAACTGACTACACATAAAATACTGACACACACACGCGGTAGGGGGGGGGGGCTCCACTATCGAAGACAACACACATGTATTCTCCTTTCCATTGTTATGCCTTGTATTTGTAAATGTTTTGTATGCTTTAGCAATATTTATTTGATTAATGTCATGCCAATAAAGCAACTGTTTTAATTTGACAGAGAGAGATAGCCTAATATTATTATTATTATTATTATTGTTATTATAATAATTACTATTATTATTATTATATTATATATATTATTAGTATAGAGAGAGGTAAACTTATAATTTGAGAGAGATAACTGTCAGTGATTCTGACCAATGAAAATGTTAATTACGCGGTGGAAGAGTGAGAACGAGCAACATGTTCCTCCAATCAGAAGAGAGGAGGGCGGTCGTTGTCCAATGTTCCACCGCTGCCATGGAAACAAGGGAAAGCGTTGAGAGAGGAACTTCTGGCAAATGATCTTCGCTAATCAGATAGCTGAGTTAGCTACATGTGACACATTTTAACAACGAAGGCTAGTAAATATTCGAGTAGATAATTAATTGATGAAATAGTGATCTATACGTCTCGGCCTATGATGCATCCTGAGGTTCTGAGAGAGGCCGGGGAAGTGGAAGTGGAGATCAGCGGCGAGGACGCGAGGACGAGTCTCCAAGCCGGAGATGCAGAGATACTGTTGGATGCTGTCAACACGGGTTGGTTCAGGTCCAAGTTATTACAAAAATGTATATATATATGCAATATTCAGCTGTTGGAGACATGTTGAAGGTTGTCAGAACTTGATAAACTTGATAAAAACTTGATAAAGTAACTTCTTGTATCTTCAGAGGAGGACCCAACCGTCGCTGCTGTCGAAGGAGCCCCCACTGTCTCCCCGCTGGCAGAAGACACACAAGCCCCTCCACAAGACACACAAGCCCCTCCACAAGACACACAAGCCCCTCCACAAGACAAAAAGGAAAATAATTCAGGGCCAAGGTGACTTAACACAGGAGAGATAGCTAATCCACAGCTAACATACCCCAGTATAACTACTAATCAGTGATGCATTGATC
>NC_137679.1:38608864-38623864 GCF_963989245.1 Nansenia antarctica | reverse complement strand
TAGCCAGTCCATATATGGACTGTCCAATTGATGAAGGAATATATGTAGGGGGTGAGTAACAGAAAGGTTTCTTGAACCACAATGTGTGACTTGGACATAAACAAAGAAATCAGACATTTTTACTTCACACCAATAATTCATTGTTAATAAACAGAATAATGCAAAGAGAAGTGGACAGTTTTAGAAAAAAAAAAGAATTGCTCTTCATTTGTCTCATAGGGGCACCCTTTGAATGACCCTTCTCTTTAGAACCCTTTTGGGTTCCATTTAGAACCCTCTGTAAAAAGGGTTCGACATGGAACACAGGGAGGTTACATGGAACCCAAAAGGGTTCTTCAAAGGGTACAGAGTCTAAGGGGTCAAATGAAGAACCCTTTTTTGGTACCCATAGCAGTCTGAGTCTGTGGGAGGCTAGATCCTGAGCAGAAGTAGCAGAGAGGTGCATGCTGGGAGCAGAAGTGTGGTAAAGGAGGGGCCGTGGCGGTTTGCGTGCCCTTTCAGACTCTCTTGATTGGTCTGGTCTGACGTGGGAGGGCTCTGGGGTGCGGCCACGGTGGTGGGCGGTATTGTGGTGCGGCTGGCACACATCTCATAGAGGTTTCCGGAAAACTGTGTCTTCCTGGACTCTTGCCTCAGAGACTGCCACACGGCTGCTGCATCCCCAGGGCAGCCAACCAGTGCTGTGGTGGCACACACGTGGAACGCATCCCATGACCTGTAAGGGTCCAGACATGACAAGACATTTTGTGAATGTGACCGATCGATCTGAAAATGTAACGTGACAACAATACTATACATGGTACTATACATGGAGGGGAGGGGAGGGGAGGGGAGGGGGCACATGATTCAGATAAGGTGTCCAACTGCAGTGGGAGAGAGAGACGCACCTGCAGATCACGTCGATGTCCTGTGTGTTGGGGTCCTTCTCGGTGTCTCCCAGACTGTCCCCCAGAGTGAGCAGACACTGAGCAAAGCTCTTGTAGATGGAGCCACAGGAGGTGGGGATGGCTGCAGGCGAACCCACAGTGACCAGGCCTGAGAGAAGGGGTTAGACAGCATCAGAACCACAAGCAGAATAAGATTTTTTTTTTTTTATTGACAGGTATATTCACACATACAGGAAATTGACTTGATGTGGGTGGTGCACTTGTGGTGCAAGTGATATCAGAATGAGTGATCTAGGATTCGAAATGCAACGCAACGCAACAGAGGTCTGAATTACCCTGCAACGGCCCTGCGACGGAGAGCCATTTTAGAACGTCCAGATTCTTTCTTTCTTTTTAACATGAACTGTTAAACACAGAAAATCAAGACTGTTTTTAAACCTTGTTAACTACTCTTGAACAGTCTTGTGAAGTCTCTTTTCTAAAAGAGATCTTGTTGAATATGGATATTGAATACTAGATAAATAAAGATTAAAAAAATAAATATGATAGAGAAGAAGAGTATTTTAAATATCAACATATTTAAAGGAATATTGTGTTAAAATCAATTGGATATCCCTCTTCCTCTTTTCCCAGACTCCCTTCCTCTTCCTACTCATCTTCCTCTTCCTACTCACCTTCCTCCTTCTCTTTGGGGGATTAATTAACTGAGCTGGACTACTCACCAACCTTACTGCAAGAATGAGTATAGTTACATCACAAGCACGTGCATGTATGTATATGTGTGTGTGTGTGTGTGTGTGTGTGTGTGTGTGTGTGTGTGTGTGTGTGTGTGTGTGTGTGAGGGATAAGGGTTAGGGTATGTATGGCACTTGCATATTAGAAGGCATGCGCAGCAGGACTATACATTTCCATGGTGACTATGTAATGAAAGAGAGCTCTCTGTACACTACAGTTTCCTCCTGCTCTGGTCCCCTGATGCTCATCTCATGTAGGCCGACATTACAGTATGTCTCTCTGCCTTTGTAACATCCATACAGTATGTCTCTCTGCCTTTGTAACATCCATACAGTATGTCTCTCTGCCTTTGTAACATCCATACAGTACGTCTCTCTGCCTTTGTAACATCCATACAGTATGTCTCTCTGCCTTTGTAACATCCATACAGTATGTCTCTCTGCCTTTGTAACATCCATACCGTACGTCTCTCTGCCTTTGTAACATCCATACAGTATGTCTCTCTCCCTTTGTAACATCCATACAGTACGTCTCTCTGCCTTTGTAACATCCATACAGTATGTCTCTCTGCCTTTGTAACATCCATACAGTACGTCTCTCTCCCGTTGTAACATCCATACAGTATGTCTCTCTGCCTTTGTAACATCCATACAGTATGTCTCTCTGCCTTTGTAACATCCATACAGTACGTCTCTCTGCCTTTGTAACATCCATACAGTATGTCTCTCTGCCTTTGTAACATCCATACAGTACATCTCTCTGCCTTTGTAACATCCATACAGTATGTCTCTCTCCCTTTGTAACATCCATACACTATGTCTCTCTGCCTTTGTAACATCCATACAGTATGTCTCTCTGCCTTTGTAACATCCATACAGTATGTCTCTCTGCCTTTGTAACATCCATACAGTATGTCTCTCTGCCTTTGTAACATCCATAGAGTATGTCTCTCTGCCTTTGTAACATCCATACAGTATGTCTCTCTGCCTTTGTAACATCCATACAGTACGTCTCTCTGCCTTTGTAACATCCATACAGTATGTCTCTCTGCCTTTGTAACATCCATACAGTATGTCTCTCTCCATTTGTAACATCCATACAGTATGTCTCTCTGCCTTTGTAACATCCATACAGTATGTCTCTCTGCCTTTGTAACATCCATACACTATGTCTCTCTGCCTTTGTAACATCCATACAGTATGTCTCTCTCCATTTGTAACATCCATACAGTATGTCTCTCTGCCTTTGTAACATCCATACAGTATGTCTCTCTGCCTTTGTAACATCCATACACTATGTCTCTCTGCCTTTGTAACATCCATACAGTATGTCTCTCTCCCTTTGTAACATCCATACACTATGTCTCTCTGCCTTTGTAACATCCATACAGTATGTATCTCTGCCTTTGTAACATCCATACAGTATGTCTCTCTGCCTTTGTAACATCCATACAGTATGCCTCTCTCCCTTTGTAACATCCATACACTATGTCTCTCTGCCTTTGTAACATCCATACAGTACGTCTCTCTGCCTTTGTAACATCCATACAGTATGTCTCTCTGCCTTTGTAACATCCATACAGTATGTCTCTCTGCCTTTGTAACATCCATACAGTATGTCTCTCTGCCTTTGTAACATCCATACAGTATGTCTCTCTGCCTTTGTAACATCCATACAGTATGTCTCTCTGCCTTTGTAACATCCATACAGTATGTCTCTCTCTGCCTTTGTAACATCCATAGAGTATGTCTCTCTCCCTTTGTAACATCCATACAGTATGTCTATCTGCCTTTGTAACATCCATACAGTTTGTCTCTCTCCCTTTGTAACATCCATACAGTATGTCTCTCTGCCTTTGTAACATCCATACAGTATGTCTCTCTGCCTTTGTAACATCCATACAGTTTGTCTCTCTCCCTTTGTAACATCCATACAGTATGTCTCTCTGCCTTTGTAACATCCATACAGTATGTCTCTCTGCCTTTGTAACATCCATCGGGCCTCTAGTCAACACCACTGCCTGCTTCAACCTCAGTGACATCACAGGAATACATACCCCAGATGTCCCAGAACTCCCTGAGCATCTAAAATGGGGTAACACACACACACACACACACACACACATGCATGCATGCCCACACATACACACACATGCATGCCCACACACACACGCACTCACGCAAGCACACACATACATACACACACACACACACATGCATGCCCACACATACACACACACGCACTCACGCAAGCACACACATACATACACACACACACACACAGACATACACACATGCCCAAACATACACACATACACACACACACACACGCACGCAAGCACACACACACACACACACATGCATGCACGGCTGCAAGGACACACACAGCATTGTTCTGAACCGTGAGTATTTCATTAGGATAAGTGCATTTGTAAACCTCTCTCTCCTGCATTTCAGAATGGATTCGAAAAGGAAATCCTTTAACACTGCTCTGCTTTCCTGACCAGCCCACCTGCCGTCTCTCTATAAGAGAAACATCACTCCTGCCTTTCTGCTCGTCACATTAGATTTGAGATAAATGTTCTTTAAAAAATAAAAAAAGTGTATACAATGAAAATGAAACACAACAGAACAAGAGAGTTAAAATGAGATCCAGCCTGCTTTTGGAGCCTTTCACAGGTCACCTTACACATGTCACGAGGCTGCAACACACAGACACACACACACACACACACGCACACAGACACACGCACACACACACGCACACACACACACACACACACACGCACGCACACAGACACGGACACAGACACAGACATGCACACACAGACACACACAAAAAAAAGACACAAAAAAAACATCCTTACTGAAATAAAGAGCAACAGGCAGGAGGAGAGTCACGGCGCCTGCATGGGACCTCATACTCAACTGGCCCGACTGAGTCCAGCGGAGCCCCACCACTAAATCACCGTCTCTGATGGTCTGATGTTCACAGCAGCGTTATATAATCCAAAGGAGAATGTCGGTGTAGTCTGAGCGCTGAGAAGTCCCGTCAACCGCTTGTTAGTTCATCAGAGCCCAGCCAGAGCACACTGGATTACCAGCACAGGGGACTGGCAGGTCTACGGAGAGCACAGGAGGGTGTGTGTGTGTGTGGGGGGGGGGGGGCTGTGGGGGCGGCAAGCTGTAGAGCTTGGGGGCCAGGAACAACGTCATCATCATAGCAGACTGGATTAGAGCATTCTCATTTCCGGTCTTTAGTATTAAGGACATTAGTAGAGGTATAAAAAAAACAACAACAACAACAGCAACAACAAAAAAGTATTACAAAGCAGGTTGTGTGCGAATAGTGAAGCAGAGAGGCAGAGAGAAAGGTAGTGAGAAACATGGCCGTTATTAAGAACAGAACATGGACATCTCCCTCTTAAATGTAGGTCAAAAAGCGAAAACACGTAAACATGTTGCACACAGCCAAATTTACTCTTGAGTTTATCGAGAGTGACTCGTTCTCTCTCTCTCTCTCTCTCTCTCTCTCTCTCTGCCCATATTACAGGCTGTGTGCTAGATACAACAACATGATGTTTGTGGAGAGAAGGCAGGCAGATGGATGAGATCCCAGTGAGGATTATAGTCCCGCCCACCTGGGAGAGGAGCTCAGACTCCCAGGCCCTGGGAATAGCAACCCCCCCCTCCGGAGTGATGATGGAGTTAGTTGGGGGGGGAAACAGGGATGTGTAAGAAGGATAGGGATGTACATGTGTATTGTGTAAGTACAGATCATGGCATTTCAAACAAGCACCCCCTACCTCCCAGAGTCCTGACCAATCCTGAGACTCATCAGCCTCAATGCCAACCCATTCTGGATGAGCCTCTTTATATTTCATTGAGATACTGTCTTAACATACAACCCCCCCCCCCCACCCAGATGGCTAGTGTTTGGTGCATTAGTAGTTAAGTCCTGTTCCACATCTGTAGACTGATACAGTCACACAGGAGGAAGGCTATCTCGTCTCAATGTTAATCTGCAGCTTAAAACAACCATTAACCACTGAATAATCTGACCGCCTCTGGAGCTACCTGGTGTGGGTCTGGGTAGACATGTGTGTGTGTGTGTGTGTGTGTGTGTGAGTGTGTGTGTGTGTGTGTGTGTGTGTGTGTATGTGTGTGTGTGTGTGTGTGTGCGTGTGTGTGTGTTTATGCGTGTGCGCCATGTGTGTACTGTGAGAGCTTTCAGAGTGATAGTGAATACGGGTTTTGGGTTTTTGCTTTTTGTGACCACCCTGCACTTTGCATATAGAAATGTTGTGTCAATGACTATGGTTAGAGCGTGTGTGTGTGTGTGTGTGTGTGTGTGTGTGTGTGTGTGTGTGTGTGCATGCGTGTCTGTGAAGTAAGGGGGTGATTAATTCCAGTCTCACAATAACAACCAGAAACAGGGGGGAAAAAGAGAGGGATTAGGATACACATTTCTTTCTCTTGTTCTCACAAAGACACAATCTCCTACTACCGGTAGTTGAACTATAATTCATACCCCAGGGTAAAAACCAAAAGCAATTATGCACATTAACTCATTTAGAGGGTGAATAAAGCCACCCAATGTCAGCATTCTTGAGTGCCACGGGTGACATTCTTCACCAGAAATGCATGAATTATGATAGCTTAATTTTGTAGCCAATCAAAAGTATTGTTGTTAGGTAAATACCACATAGAACACTTGGCACTCTAGGTGGTGAGTGTTCCGGAATTCTTTGGCAGTTGGTGAGTTAACAAGACAAGTCATTGGACCACAGTAATGATGCACGTACACTTTATTAGCCCCCCACTCCCCCCTTCAGCACTTTCTCAAACCCGGCCTCTGCATTTTGCATGAGACGACTATAGCCTACTATGGATATTGAATAAGCCTTGTTGTGTATACCGGTGTATGTTGTCTTTGATCTTGTCTCTTGTATTTTTTATGAACTGACACTGTGCAACAAATTGCCTCCCTGAGGACATTAAAGTTTTCTTTTAATCAGAATCTGAAAAACTTATTTTCACGGCAGCAAAAGGATTCCAGCATGGCATAAGGCTGATATAGAGTCACAATCATCACATTTCTGTTTAATTATATAGGCGTTGTTTTGGTATGGCAAGGTATGGCACTCGCCTTACCTTGGCTTAAAAAAATATATATAGATTTCAGCATTTTCATCATCAACATGTCATTTTTGTGACTCTATCCACTCCACAGAGGTATAGTAATGGTAACTCAAAATCCTCCTGGCTCCATCTCACCCCACCAGCCTATAAGTGCTGTAGCTGAGCGGGACATAGAGGTTTCAGCTCTGGCTAGTAGCCTAGCAACAGCCTAGCAACAGTTCCTCAATAAACAAGCCACGGAGTAACATTAATGTTAAAACCGTGTCCATGATTCTCCTTCATTCAGGTGAGTTAAACAAACTGTATCAACGCCATAATACTGTTGGTCCAAATGTAACATATTAATGAACGACATACTGCAGTTGCCTCCTTTATTCATTACTTTAATGTCATATAAGTCAATTGTATAGAAACAACTCACCAAAATTGACTATTGCACAACTGATTTGAAGAAAATTTCCAATGACCGGGGGAAACTCCCCACTCCACCCCCTCTCCAACCCCCCCACTCCAATGACGCCACTGGTTTAATCTGTGTTACGCATGTTTATGTTTGCTTATGTAGAATAAGTAGGAGGAAGGCTTAAGTCAGATAATGCGTTTGGGCATTATGTGTAAGATCATAAGTCGCATAAGAATTGAATGAACGCGAATGGCGAGAACAAGGCCTCAGAATGTCAAACAAGAACACTGTGTCTTACAGCAGCATAAGACAGATAGAACACAGATGTCATACAAGTTAACTGAGAGCAACAGGGCTACATACCTTCAACGATGCAGAGACTCTCATCCATGCGTTTATAACATCCAGACTGGACTACTGCAACAGTGTGCTGGCACCACCAACAGAGTCCTCAACACACTCCAAAACGTATAGACTCAAATACGTAACATCAGCTGCCCGTTTGCTTTCCAGAACCTGCTCCAGTGACCTCCACAGCACTCCAGTCCTTCAAAAACCTTCACTGGGGGGCGCTTAGGTGGCGTAGCGGGTTAAGCGTCGACCATGTAACCGCAGGGTCCCCGGTTCGATTCCGGCCGGGGACATATCCTGCATGTCATCCCTCCTCTCTCTCTCCCCCATCCTTCCTGTCATAATCTATACTGTACTGTCAATAAAAATGAAAAATATGAGTGGGACAGCCCCACTCAGAAAAATTACTTAAAGAAAATAATTTAAAAAAAACTTCACTGGCTCCCAGTCTGATTCAGAATTCAGTTCTGGATTCTCCTCACCACCTACAGGCCCCTCAGCAACATGCCCCCCCCTACCTTTCTGACCTACAAACCCCTACTCACAGCCTACAGTCAGCTGATGCCAACCTCCTTGTCCTTATCACCAGGACTAAGCACGGAACCGAGGGGGAACGGGCCTTCTCGACTGCAGCCCCCACCTTGTGGAACACTCTCCCAAAGCACATCAAGGAATCCAACACAGTCTCCTCGTTCTAACGCTCCCTCAAAACCCATCGTTTTAAACTTGCTTGTAATGTCTAGTACCTTTCCCTCTACCTTGGTGTATCAGTGCCTCACTTATTTGCTACCTGTGCTTTTTATTTGTATTGCCTTATTTGTTGTTGCTTATCTCCTACATGGATGTAAAGTGTCGGAGTCCTGAGAAAAGCACTATATAAAATAAATATAGTATTATATACTAGACTGGCCAAGGCAATCAAGGCCAAAAGAGGAATGGGGCATAAGAGCTAAATGCAATACACTGTGTACACAACTATGAGAAAATATGTCTGGAGCAATGCATAGTAATGTGGTAATTTACTCATGTCACAGGAGGACCACAGAGAGCTTTGGGAGTGCATTTTAGTTTGTGTTGTAAAACCCACACATATTGACGTCAAAACAGTGCCATACTTTAATCTTGTAATACCCTTTCATAACATAGGGTTTTCTCACGGAAATAACCATTTTTTTGGCCATTTAATTTGATTCATATTACCGTACATAATTAGGCACTACGGGAAAGAGACAATGGACTGACACGGCATGAGAGGGTTTACTGTGTAGAGGAAGGGAGAGAGTTGTGTGAATGTGGTGACTGACAGTGCTGGATTAAATCATTACATAACTCTACTGGGAGTAGAGACTAAATCCAGATGAGATTAGGATCAGGGCCCTCCCTCTCCCCACCCATTCCTCTCTCTCGATCTCTCTGACACACACACATACATACACACACACACACTCTCACGTCATTGAATTTCTATACCCAAAGTCCAAATGGGGGTGCATTTTGCTGGATGACCACGATAAGGATAAAAAACTAAAACTCACATTCACACTATCACTCCAAAAGCTCATACATGTGTGCGCACGCACGCACACACACACACCAACAAAATGTCTACACAGATTAGCTACACTATAGGGCACAGCTGTTATACTCTAATCTGTTTCAGTGCCCTGAAAGTCTCTGTTGGTGGGCAGCCTTTAGTAGGACCTGGAAGACTCCCCCTGTAGCTCCCCAGCAGAACAACATCCTCAGCTTCTCCTTCCTTTGATCTGCACTGATGTGATAGAACCTGACTTCAATCAGGCATATGGCTTTTACCTTTCCTGTGCTTTCAGATTAGAGAAAATAATGAAGAGTTTCGGAGGAACGGAGGCCACTTCAGACAAATGAGATGTGCAGCATCTAAACTCTTCCCCTTACTTCTGAAGTGTGGACCTCTGCACTTCTACAAATGGATTTCCAAGAATGTATTTGTGGTGCAAGAACCCAAGCTTACACCAACGATATATTTTTAGTCCACATCTCAGGAGAAGGGTGGAGAACTGGGATACAGAAATTGACATTTTCATCAATGACATCCAAGAGTGCAGGGCTTTCTTCAAGCAATCACATTTCTTCAGGCAATCAATCACTCTGATTAGTCTGTCTTGCTAACTATACTGATGTTAATTATATCATTTTGTGATCATCACACATTTAAGTCAGTCAGACAGACAGAAAGAGAAATCTAAAGGCATTGAAAGCTTTTATCTTACTGCCATCTACAGTATATGTCAAGTTGCAACTTGGAGATTTCAGCAGACTATAGGAAGACCGAAAACATATACATATATACATATATTATATATATACACATACATACCTTTGAGCCTATATAATTGAGATGTTGAGTTTGATAAAGCCATGCCATTACCAGATAATAACTGTCATGGGAATACAAGTCTCTGCGTTTCTGGATATTGTACAACAAAGTGTGTCTATCTATACATATAGCACCCTCTAATTCTTTGTGAGCCCAATCTGATGGGTCACACATGCTTTCTATAGCAATGTGCTGTGTGTTTGCAAGCGCTACGTCTTTGAATATAAAATTCTGTAGGTAAGAGGGGCATAAATGTCAGAGGAACCTCATTTTGCTGTGAGGCAATCGCATGAAGTGAACAACTACAACTCACCCCTTGACTGGCACTTACATTAAGTTACTATAAATATCCCTACAGTGCATAGCCATGACATAATAGTCTAGTAACAATAGCTGTAGGATATCATAATTCCCATGAATCAATTCAAGTACAAAAAGAAAGAATTCATACACATGCCATTTCAAAATGAAATTTACTTCAAATCGATATGGTTTCAGAACAGTCATTCAGAGGAAGGAAGGTTCCTTCAGTTCCGAAACAGTCATTCATTCCATGTAGGTGATAGCTGTCAGGTCAAAAGTTCAACAGTCATAGGCTAACATGACATCCTTGTATGGCGACTCTTTGCAGATATCAAACAGGAGGAGAGGGTTGAGGCACACGGCCAGTGTACCTTTTGATGCTTAAACGTCCCACAATCAGATGCAGACTCAGGTCACACTGATCTGACGGAAACAGGCACCTTTCAAGCACATTTCCATCTCCACGACAGTCCAGAACAACATGATTGGTTTTAGAGGACGGTCTCTGAGCCGGTGCTGAAGTAGTCTAGTGGATACAAGGGAGGGGGAATTCAGCTGAAGACACTAACAAACAAACAAACAAACAGACACAAATCACTTATCACAACGAAACACAACATAATTCATCATCTTGTCCACCTGCAGGTAGAGCCTATCTAGAGCTGAGTTCATAAAGTTCATAAAGCTGCAGGCTTGTTGGCACTTGGCCTTGAACAACCCCAACCGCTGCTGGTGGGTGGACTACATGGGCAATGTTTTAGGCAACTATGGGTTTATCTCTATCAGCTAACTAGCCAACTACATAATTGATAGTCGAAAGTGGCTCAGTCTCCTCTACTGAAAATAAATTGTCGTCGCTTTCGTACAAAAGAGGGTTTCCACTGTTCTCCTTGGGTCGCTTAGTGTTTGTCTTCTCAGTTTGAGTCTTAGGTCGCGCCAGTCTAGCTATCTTAGGGTTAGGGTTAACCCTCTCTATCCTCTGGGTTTAGTACATATTGTGGATCATATTGTGGGTCACATCTTCTTCCTACCAGCCACAGCGGAGGCCCCCGCGGCCCCGGCGGACAGCAGACGGTCCCGCTCCCGCACCTCCTCCTGCAGCTTGGCCTCGGTCACACGCAGCTGGCGGATGGTGGCCTTCATCTCCTTCATCTTCACCTCCATCAGCGCGATAATGTCCAGCTGCTCGTTCAGCTTTCGCAGCAGTTCGGCCGACGTGGTCCCGGTGGTCAGCGAGTAGCAGTGGTCCAGCGGGTTACTGACGACGCTGCAATGCTGAACGGGAGCTGCGACCTGACCCGAGAACCAGGTCAGGTCGGTGGAGCTGGAGACCACCGCAGTGATGCTGCTCCCCTGGTCTCCCTGTGCGGGGGGCAAACTGACCGGGCCTCCGAGGTATTCACCGTTCTGCCCTATTTGCACCACGGTGGGTTTATTATCACCTGTCTGGGTGCCAATAAGGTCTGTCGCTGCGTCGCTCTGTGCGGTTCCGGCATCAGCAGCAGCGGTGGAAATAACGTTAGTGATGACAATGCTGGGAGCTGGGGCAGGGGCAGGGGCAGGGGCAGGGGCAGGGGGAGCTGCTGCAGCGGCCGGTTTCCTGTTCCTGCCCCTTCGACTCTTGCGTTCATTCACCCCCCGTAGTGGGAAGAGGGTCGGAACTCGGATGGTGTAGGTCTTTCTCCCGCCTGGGAAGTGGTCGCTGCAGACCCGGTGTCCCGTGGTGGGCTGGAAGGTACTGAAACAGCCGCTCACCCCGGCCCGGGAGATGTTCTTCAACCACGTCTCCCTTTGCACGGTGTCTTTGGGAAATGTGTAAAACCGCAGCTGTCTATCCCGATGCGAGTTGTTGTAGCAGCCAGGAACACAGCAAGTGAATCCAGGCATGTTTATTCCAACGCAAAGCTAATATTATATTCGTTATTCTATTTAAGTTATATCTAATTTACTTTTGTTTCGTTCTTCTCCGCACTGTTATCAAGTCCAGTGGCCTCAAAGCGGAACTACACGTCCCACAATGCTTACGACTTCCTGTTTTGGTTCACAAGCAAGCTCCCTTACAAAATGTTGCATTTTTATCAATATACGTGCAATGTTGCAGGCAATTGATATTGATTACACCATATTTGTGTGTAGATATCAAAGCTGATTATTATTATGACAGATTTGAACCACTACTCCGTGTGTCTCCGCTCCCCAAACAAGTGTCAATCAGGACTAAGAACTCCTTATAAACTACATTTCCCAAATGTGTGTCCTCGTCGGTTTCCGTTTCCGCTTCTCTTCGTGAGATTTTCTCTTGAATAAATGCGGGAGTCAAACAACTTCTAGGCGGTGGTAGCTACCTAGTGATCTAACTAAAGGGTGTCAAGTCAAGTAATATATAAGTAGCGACATTTGTGTAAGTGTTACAAGGGAAACACGTAAACGGAATAGCAAAACATGGAAATGTCTCATAATATTTAACGACATTTGCTGGCTAACCATACAGTTAGCTGCTAGGTCGTTGTCATGCCAACTTCATTTCATCATCGCTTTTGATTTCTCTGCAGGTGACACACCAGCTAGTCAACTAGAATAGCACCTAACTTTCAGCAATTGTGTTTTCAAAGCAGCTACTGTGGTAGAATTTATACTCTAATAATCAACAAAATACCGGAGGTTGCAGTTTCTTCAAAGACCTACATGGTATTTATAAAATGTCAGGGTTAGACAGGATGTGTAGCCACTCCTCATATGCAAATGACCAACTTCTTTTGGCATCCTCCACCATAGATATCTATGTTCTCCACCATCAGACATATACCCGTACCTGGCTACATTCTTACGTGCCCGTCTGTGCCGGTGAAGTGAACAGCTTGTGAGGGCTAGGTGAGCTAAAGAGCCGAGTCCAGGGAGAGGAACTTTGCCTGGTGTGAATGCCTACAAACAGGTGCTCTAATCTGCGTTTTAGACCCTGGGCTTCTGGACTGGATACCGTGAAAGCAGTTCCCTTTGGGGTCCTCGGTCTCTTGTGTTCTTATCTTCACATAAAGGCCCAATAGTACTGCCTAATGACTGACGAAATATTGTTCCAGTGCAGTCACTCTACTAACACAGTTCTAAAACATGGTCTCAATGTAACTTGAATGCTTATCAAACACATTTATTGCAGCGATAATAACTCTTTATTTGACACATAAAAAACAAAACAGGACACAAAATTCAATTACATTAATCAGACATCTAATCACATACTGTTATTTCTGTAGTATTAATATCTGTTTACATATCCCACTTATGAAAAGGACACACAATATACACAAGGATAAGATGAGGTCATCATCATCATTATCTCCTCTGTTTGGGAATAACAATATTTCCGCTGGTTGCCACAGGGATGAGGAGCTGGCGGTATTCCATTGGGAGATACTTCTCAATCAGCACATTCAGCGGCATGCTGTCAGTCACAAACCCCTGCCTGAGGAGGAAAGAGGAGGTTAGAGGTCGAGAGAGAACACACACACGCATGCATCCTTGCAGGTACTGGAGGTGGGTGTGGCAGAGGTTGTTAGCACATTGGCAGCACTTATGCTTTGTGTGACCTCAGTCTCTTTTGGTGCCCAGTTGCGGTGTGCTCTCCGCCCTGAGACCCCTTTGTTTTTTGGTTGACGTTTGGCCTTTGTTATTGCCATACAACATTACACCTACACACTCTTCCACTCATCTACACTACTAACTTTACTGTTTAGACACACTCTAATATATCTTTCTTTATGTTATTCTTAATTTGATAGTTTACTTGGTTGTGTGCGTCTCCCTCTTTTGTCATGACCGTGCGGCCCAGTTTGTTACCGCACACGCACACGCACATGGCAGCAAGCTACCATGCAAGGCGCCGATGTGCCATCTGGTTGACCTATCTGTTCTAGGCGATCATGCTTTCCAGGCTCTTTTGGATAAAAAAAAACAGGGATCATACAACTCTATGATTACGTAGGTTCAGACATGGCCCTTTAGGGAGAGGGCAGCTGGCCGTCAGGTGACTGACAGGTATCACCAAAGAAAGAAGCAAACACGTCACATGCTCACGGGAGCAGGCTTTAAGTGTGCTACACTCCACCATAATTGAGCAGTTGTTCACTGTTACAATAGGAACTATTGTTTAGGCATGTGTTGCAGTAGAGGATGTTATTCTGTTGTTGCAGACGAGAGAGATGAGCAGACGAGACTTGTATTGTGAGCTGCCACTGCTTGGTAAAAGAGCCAGTGAGACCATACAAGTGCATTATGGCAACAGACAGCATTGTTACCTCACAGAAGCCCACACATGGACAGTGGACAATGGGACAGATAAAAACAGAGTATGCTGATGTGTTCACTGGAGATGGCTGCCTTGAGGGAGAATACAAAATGGAGCTAGACAACACAGTGAAGCCTGTGCAGCTGCCAAAGAGGCGTCCCAGTCACCATGATGAAGCCGCTAAAGTATGAACTACAGTGCAGAGGAATCATCACACCAGTAGAATGCAGCACAGACTGGATCAGCGGGATGGTTGTTGTACAAAAGCAGATTGGGAAGCCAAGAGGATGCATAGATCCAAGGCCATCTTCAGGATCTCATCAGTACAATGCGCCAGCGGGGCGCTTAGGTGGCGTAGTGGATTAAGCGTTGACCATGTAACCGCAGGGTTCCCAGTTCGATTCCAGCCGCGGACATATCCTGCATATCATCCCTTCTCTCTCTCTCACCAATCCTTCCTGTCATAATCTCTACTGTATCTGTCAATAAAAAGAAAAATATGAGTAGGACTACCCCACTACCCCACACCATGAAATCAGGCC
>NC_137679.1:38514045-38608664 GCF_963989245.1 Nansenia antarctica | reverse complement strand
CTGCAGGTTCATTGGACAAACAAACAACAAAAATAAACGCTGGTCTCACGTGAAATGCCAAGCAGGCCATGGGCAAAAGTGGGCACTGATCTGTTCTCGTTTGACAACAGGGACTACCTCACTGTAGATTATTACTCAAATTACTGGGAAATAGACTACCTGTTAGATACAAAGTCCACTACAGTGATAACGAAACTGAAAGCCCATTTTTCTCGCCAAGGTATCCCAGATACTGTCATTTCAGAGTCAGACAATGGACCACAATATGTATCCCATGAGTTCCAGAGATTCAGCCGTCTGTGGGAATTCCAGCATACGAAATCATCACCAGGCTACCCTCAGAGCAACGGCAAAGCGGAATCAGCCGCCAAGACAGCAAAGAGACTCGTGCTCAAAGCCAAAGCAGCTAGACAGGACCCGTATCTTGCCTTTCTTGACCACCGCAACACACCGTCACAGGGCCTGGACACCAGTCCAGCACAGAGACTACTCAGCCGCCAGACCAGAACGCTATTGCCCACAAAAGCAAGTCTTCGACAGCCGAAAGTCCAACGGGCACAGCAGGATCTAAAAAACAGGCAACAACGTCAGTGTGCCTACTTCGACAGATCAGCTAGAGACCTGGACACGCTGAAACCGGGGGACTGTGTGAGGATACAGCCACTCGGATCCCACACTGTCTGGAGAATAGGCTGAGTGCTGAAGCAGATTGAGGCTAGGTCTTATGAAGTCCAGTTAGACTCTGGTGGCGTTCTCAGGAGGAATCGGAGACACCTCAGACGTGCTCAAGTAATGGCCCCCAGGGAGCCCATGGACATAGGGACTGTTGACCCCAGTCATTCAGAGATGGCCCCTCTGCATTGGTGTCTCTGAGAGTATAGGTGGGCTTGTATGCCCTCCGTTGTAGGTCAGAAAAAAAACAATAGCACGTTGCTGGTGATAGGACAGATGCAAGGGACTTCACTGGTACTCATGTTTGTATGATAGCATTGGGATCATATCCCCTGATGGTGAAGATAGGGTTGATAGTCGTCTGCGAGGACGACCTGCGAGGGCCAGTGGGAATTCACGAGGGGTATGGCACTGAACGGCTTAAGGATGGATCTTGTGATAGAATTGTCGAGTTGCACTTGTAATACAGCTCCAGGGAGGGCGGTTTTCAGTGGCCATGGGGATGTTGAAAAGGCTGAGGGGAGAAGTGAAGGAGAATGCGGGAACCGGGGACATGGTTTCAGTGGTTTGAGCTTAGCCTGGGGAAATGGGGATCAGCAATGACTAGAATTGGGGTGACGGTTTTGATTTGTTTGCTATTGTTTTCCTCTCATTCGCGGGGGTTCTGATTTCCAGCATGGGGGCTCAAATGACGATTCGAAGCAATGGCTACAGATATCCTGATCTTTACCAACCTGGATCGGGAAGGAAGGCTGAGGTATTGTAGATGAGGAAGCTGCGGAAACATACAGACTATGTGATTTTTCAATTTGGCTGTCGACTGCTAGAGTGTTGACAATGAGAAGGGTAGCTTTTTTCAAATCGAAGATTAACCAGGCATTGACATCAGAGCTCCTGTGTTTAGCAGGAAGCTTATCTCCTGCTTTGTGTCTGGGCTGAATCAAAGAAGACGCCTTCCACTGTCACACTGAGCACACTCCAGCCAGGCCAGCAGATGAAGCCCTGCTGGGCTCCCTGACACACCATGTCCAGCAGACACTTCCAGCCCTGGAGATCAGAGCTTGCATAACAGGTCACTTCACAGGCTGGGTCAGCCTAACCTTGTCTCAACACACACGTCAGTACAGTTACTTTATCTTCGTAGATGTTTTCAAAAACAATATCTTGGCTGTAAATGATGGTGTTTGTTTTCATGTGCTTTCCAAGCGAGATCGACTCCCACTGTTGAGGTTGTGTGATGGTGTTTGTAGTTGTGTGGCCACAAAATGTTAAACACATGTCCTATTACAATTTATATCTGATTGACTGAGTTCGTGAGCTTAGAATTATAAGGTTCTATCTCCGTTTAGGGTAGTTCAGAGATATTGAGCGTCAATGTTTTTACATTCCATTTATGTTTTGTGAGATGGAACCTTTGTATTTTATTAATTACTAACAAAAAAATGTCAACATTTTAAAAATAACACCACACAGGCATTAATAAACACCTAATGGATCAGATTATGAAAAAAACTCAATTTTGACCAAAAATGGAGGTAGAACCTTATCATTCTAACGTCACGAGTTGTGGTTACTCCAAACTGTGTGCACTGTACTTGTGGTGAACCTGAGGGTACTATGTGAGCAAGTGAGTGAGTGGCCCTAATCATCTCTGTCTTGGTTGCCACCAGGGTGGGCGCCAAAGATTCCCGGGGGGGGGGCACATGACGTCAGTAGATTAGAGACATTATACAAAAAATTGCATAAATTCAACGAATAACTACATTAATAATTCCACAACATTGCCAGAGTGCGTTATTTAGAGAGAATACAGGCTAATGAAACTGAACATGAAATTAGGAAACGATACCAAGATACCTTCAGACAGTGACTGACCTTTTACAATATACCAATGTAGAAAATACATGTTTTTGTTTTTTTTCTTCAATTGGGAGGAGAGATTAGGTGTGAAATGGGGGGCTCTGATGATGAAAAAGGCTGGGAACCCCTGATTTAGATGGTATCATGGGAAATTGTCATTAAAATGTAAAATGTTTTGCATCTGGATCAAGAGTGTGCAGCTTCTTCTCTATCCTATAGTATTCTGCTCCGTCGCCAGCACCTCGCCTACGTTTTTTGCGGTGTGCGTTATCTCCTCTTCAATCATGGGAAATAACATGATGTTAAAGTGCCAGTGTGCAGCACATGCTTGCCTTTAGGTATCAGAGTGGTGGGTGGCAGCTGGCAGAAACAGTCTGTTTACAGCATCCTGTTCGGTGTGCCATCACCCCTCATGTTCGCTACTGGCCCAAACATCTACGTATGCACCATCTTTTTCTCAACAAGCCACCAGCCATCATCCCACTCCCTCATAACGGCTGATGTTACTGTAGACTAACAAACCCAAAGTATCTGCTTTAGCTCCCTTCACCTAGCCCTGTGTTAGTACTACTGGGGCTAAATAAACAATGAGTCAAAATAACTGGCTACCTTGTTAGTTAGGGTAATGATCCTGGAGAACCAAGTACCTGTGTATCAATGTTTTCACTTCCTGTCTTTCTTTTACACAATATCTCTCTCTCTCTCTCTCTCCCTCTCCTCTCTCCCTCTCTCTCTCTCTCACACACACACACACACACACACCTCCGCAGAAGCAGTTCTACGTCCGCCACCTCAATGGTCTTCCTCTTAGCGTGGGCAGCATATGTCTCCAAGTCATCAGCCAGCCTGTTAAAGAAGTGGTCGATTCTGGGCAAACAAAATCAGTTCGCTGATCAATACAAGTGATGAAACATCAGTTCCAGTACATAGTTGAGTACATCTATTCTACATTAGTTAAAATATCACTCAAAGTAAAATCACATTAATTAAGTTAATGAAAGTAGGCACTTGTATATCATCAAACAACAGGTTTGGCTTCTTACATCTGTTTCAAGACAGGGTAAACATCTGCGGACACCTTGGTCTTGGCAAAGTGTTTGAACTTGTTCATGATGTAGCTTTTAGGAAGACCAGGGTCCTTCTTGGCTGGTCTGGCCCGCTTCGCCCTCCCCACCTTGGGCTTCACTTGAGCTGTCGACCCCGTCAGAACTCCTGGCGTGACCAGGGGATCAGCGGGCGGAGCCTTCCTCCTCTCTCTGATAAACGCAGGCGTCTTCATGGACAGCTCTGGTGGAAATATATACAGGCCGAGGGTCACACTCCACGTGTACACGTATG
The DNA here is from genome assembly GCF_963989245.1 of Nansenia antarctica. NCBI lineage: Eukaryota > Metazoa > Chordata > Actinopteri > Argentiniformes > Microstomatidae > Nansenia > Nansenia antarctica. Next base: position 38,604,794 of record NC_137679.1, on the reverse strand, counting down.
GCTGGCGCACACTAGGGATGGACGGTTTTTCGGTTAAACCGAAAACCGGGGTTTATAAAAATAGAAACGGTTTTTTATCAAAACCGTCTGAAACCGGATTTTTTTTTTTTTTTTTTTTCCTATGTTGTTCAAAGAATAAAACTGGAACATGTCACATGTTTGTCGTGTGTGAAAATAACAATGATACAGTCTGAATCTGCCGCGCAATGAGTGAGAGGTTTGGTCAGTTGTGAAGAATAACTGAGGATTAATATCTAATTGGGATTATATTTAAGGGTAACGAATCACTCTATGGGAAAGATAGTTGCCTTCTGTTATTGGTAGATAGGAAAGGTTTTTTACAATTAGTCGCTTACATTTAATAAGATAATTTTCGCTGCTCTCTGTAAAGCGCATTGGGTCACTTTTGTGAGAAATGCGCTATAGAAATAAAATGTGATTTGATTTGATATCAATCAATCAAACTTTATTTATGTTCTATAGCACAAATCATGCATTGAATGTAACTCCAAGTGCAGTATTTACTAAACCACAATATAATAAAACAAGAGCTATACGGATCAAGAGTGTTTGTGCACAGCACCACTGTGTGTGAAGGCGCTACTGAAAGTGATGACAGAACGCATGTCTCAGAAGATACGCGGTCACTTAGTGACGCAAAGGTAGTTCTGTATTTATCTCTATCTGTATTAGTACATTTATTTTGAAAGCTCTATTTTGACAGCTCTACCATGGGCACTTTTATTTTGATGGGGCATTCTTTGTTGATTGACTTACGACAGTTCAGGACGAGTCAGTCTCGCGGCATGTGGTTTTTATGAAAAGCTTTAAGTATGTTCACTGCATAATTCTAAGTCTAATATTTCAGTGATTATTGAGCAGTATTCAAATATTTCAATACATTGAGCAGCAGCTGAAACTTTGTCTAAGAACCAAGATATTGAGAAAGCAGTTCATTCAATGAAGACGCTGTTCCAAGAGATGATCTTCCTTGCAGGCGTGCACCCTGGATCAGCGGAGCTGGTGTGTTAAGTGTTCATGTGTTTTCATGTATGGTGTAGCTTACAAAAGTCTGCCTTTCCACTTATATTTGTGAAACTAAGTAGCCTAAATGTGTTGCGACTGTGCTTACGGTGTTTTAATGGTGTTCGACATGAGTGTATTGTAGCAGTAGGGCTCAATTATTTGAAATTGTCGCCCTTTTTTTTTCTTCTTTTTTTTCGGTCGTTTTTCGGTTAACCGGAAAACCGCGGTTTTAGTCTTTGACGGTTTTTCGGTTTCAATAATTGGAAACCGTCCATCCCTAGCGCACGCACGCACACACACACACACACACACCTTCACTCCGTGCATCATCATCATCCTCTTCATCTTCTTCCTCCTCCTCCTCCTCCTCCAGGTCTGCCGGGCTCTGGGCAGTGATTGGTTGCGAAGGTGGTGAGGTGCTGCTGTGGTATGCACCGTTCCCAGATTCATCCATCTCTAATAGAGACACAGGGTTCCCCTCTTCGTTTCCAGAGCTGGCATCTGTTCTCGTCGAAACCTCTCCTGTCTCCAGTACATTTCCCGGGGGCGACGGTGAAGGCGGCACACTGCCAAGCGTTACAGTTTGGTGGTGGTGGAGGTCGCTCTGAACACCTACTTCATCCGAGCCGCTGCGCAGCTCATCAGTGGTGCCACCCTCTGAGCTTGGATGGAGCTCTGCTCCCATGCTCTTGTAAGCCCTCCCTCCCCCCTTCATCACTGGCACCTTGACTCCGCCTTCTGAGCGATGGGCTCTACGGCTGACGTACTCGGCTACATCATCTTCTTCTGTCTGGGATTCTGGTACATCTTCTTCTGTCTGGGATTCTGGTACATCTTCTTCTTCTTCTTCTTCTTCTTCTTTCCGAGACTCAGGTACATCTTCTTCTTCTGTCTGGGATTCTGGTAAATCTTCTTCTTCTTCTGTCTGGGATTCTGGTAAATCTTCTTCTTCTTCTTCTTCTTTCCGAGACTCAGGTACATCTTCTTCTTCTTTCCGAGACTCGGGTACATCTTCTTCTGTCTGGGATTCAGCTAAATCTTCCTCCCCATCCGGGCCACTGTGCAGCTCATCAGTGGTGCCACCCTCTGAGCTTGGATGGAGCTCTGCTCCCATGCTCTTGTAAGCCCTCCCTCCCCCCTTCATCACTGGCACCTTGACTCCGCCTTCTGAGCGATGGGCTCTACGGCTGACGTACTCGGCTACATCATCTTCTTCTGTCTGGGATTCTGGTAAATCTTCTTCTTCTCTCTGAGACTCAGGTACATCTTCTATTGTCTGGGATTCTGGTACATCTTCTTCTTCTGTCTGGGATTCAGGTAAATCTTCTTCTTCTTCTTCTTTCCGAGACTCAGGTACATCTTCTTCTTCTGTCTGGGATTCTGGTACATCTTCTTCTGTCTGGGATTTAGCTAAATCTTCCTCCCCATCCGGGCCACTGTGCAGCTCATCAGTGGTGCCACCCTCTGAGATTGGATCGAGCTCTGCTCCCATGCTCTTGTAAGCCCTCCCTCCCTTGACTCCGCCTTCTGAGCGATGGGCTCTACGGCTGACGTACTCGGCTACATCTTCTTCTTCTTCTTGAGATCCAGCTACTTCTTGTTCTGTCTGGGACTTTCTGGGCATTTCTTCTTCCTGTGTGTCAGATTCAGCCATTTCCTCTTCCCCTGTTCCCTCGGTGACAGGATGGGCATAAAGTGTGGTTTTGCTGGCGAAGATATCATTAGTGATGTCAGGGTCTTCGAGGTCAGTCATCCCCAGGGTGACGAGTGAGAGTCCCCGCCGATCGTCCCTAAAACCCATCTCTGAGAGAGAGAGAGAGAGAGAGAGAGACAGAGGGGGAGGAGATAGGAGAGACAGTGAGATGGGTAAAACGACATTTGTTTTACAGAATAAAAACATTTGCAGGAAGGATACTGAAGGAGCAGCTTACCAGGGTCTCCACCTGTCTGTCGGTTCTGTACGGCATTGTCAAAGTCCTCCACGCTGATTATTTGACGATGTGCCACCTTCCTCTGAAGTCCCTTTCTCTCACTCTTATCCACAAAGGGTGTTTTCAGACTGAGGGTAGCAGAACTAGAAAAGAAATGGAACAGAAGGGAACATTTTAGTCCTGCTATTCACTGTTGACTTTCACATCTTTGCTGACCAATCACAATAATAACACAATCGTTCTCAAAACATATGGAAGTAGGCAATCACACAGAGCTGTCGATGCTGCACTGTGATTATTCGGTTGTTAAGTCTGACGTCACGCGCGACGTTTAGCAATTTCCAGGTCCAAATAAAAAAATTCCCTGCACCAGAGTACCAGTGTACTAAAGCGGTAGAATGACAGTTCAATCATTTTTTTGACTCGAATCTATTCATACAACAAGGGACACAGCACTGCGGCATTTCGAAGAGAGCGCCTCAGCCAACGTTGGACCCGGAAACACGTCATGACTTAACAACCGAATAGGGCAAGTGCAGGGAAGTGAGATTGGAGCTCTTTACCATACCTCCACTGCGACATATCTGAAAGGTCTCCTGCAGAGTTGCCACTTCGATCACCTGCATTGGCAAACATAAGTGCTCACAAAGAATCCACAAACACATACAAAACGACTAATACAATTTCGCACACACACTAAACCACATGCTGACCCTGACCATACCTCCACTGCCTTCAAGATGCCTCTCGAAGGTGGTCACATCGAGGCTCCGGCGTGGTCTCTTCCTGCTCAGCCCCTTCCCAGTGCTGGGCAGGTTTACTAAGGTCATGTCAGGCAGGTCCAAGTCAGACAGCCCCGTACTAGGAACCACAGAGACAACAAACCAGGCTTTTAATACAGCGTGTGCGGACGGACACGGACGCACGCACGCACGCACGCACACACACACAGGGCTTAAAGTGGGAAAAAAATCCTGTGCCTGAAACTTTTTCTTGGGGAGGGGGGTCACAGTTTGAGATATTGGGAGAGCGGGTACAGAAGACAGCTTCTTGTCTCAATGTTTAAATGCATTAATACTATTTTATAGTCAATACAAAATATATGTCTCAATGTTAAAATGCATTAATACTGTTTTATACTCAATACATAATAAAATAATATATTTAGATGAAAAGAAAACCCTGATTAAATCACTTAAGCAATATGACCCTGACTTAAGCAATATGACAACCCTAGTCGTCTATCTGTACAGTATAGTATAGTGGATAGTGTACATAGCCTTTATTTATGTAAACCAGCTCCTTCCCTTCTTGTGTTTTTTTTTTTTTAAGTGTTTTTTTTTCTTTCCTAACACCAGGGGAGCCACCCCTCCTAAATTTCGTTGTTTGGTACCTGTACTGTAGCAATGACAATAAAGACCATTCATTCATTAAGGCCAAACTGATTGCATGACTTATTAAGCCACTATCACTATAACAATAGATCAATAGATCTACATCAAGTAGAATACTGATGACTAGTGACCAGTCTGGCTAGGTGTTGTGTTGTTACTTTGGCCAGATCATCATCAAAAAAACTAACAAGGACATTGAGGATTTTGTCCATGTTAAGATTAGTAGCTTTGTCGATATTCATTGAAAACGTTGCTTTTTTAAGCTTTTCACACAGCCGTTTTTTAAATTCCGGGGCAAAGGCAGAACCAGGTCCAACATCAAGCCACCGGAGAAATATACCAAAGACTATGTGACTTAACAATAATACTCCCCCCCCACCCCCCAAATAAAAAAAATTTAAAAAAAAAAAAAAAAAAAAAAGAAGAAGAGGAATGATAATGGAATGTTTATTATCTTATTTACTGTTCATTGTTTATTGAGTGGCCACTGTAAGGACTAAATGTTTAAGTTCAGTACCTCTGAGAGAATCGCTTCAATCGCTTCATTGATTATGTGAAAGGAGATGTTACGAGAGTTGACCTGCAGGTGGCACCACCTGCAGTGAGTGTTACTTACCAGTGAGCTTGTTGAGCTTGTCGAGCTTGTTGATTCATTCATTACTATGCTAGCACAGACATAAGATGTACGTTCTGTATTGTCCTTGAACTGAGAGTAAAGACTTTGATTATAACCGTATCCGCGTGATCATTTTAACATGGAAACGGACCGCTTTGTCAGTGCATTTTTGTCTTCTGGTAGCTTCTTGCACAAATCGACGAGTGGCTGAGCCATTGTGAAAGACAGATCATGTTCAGCTATAAACGCGCACACTCCGATCTTTTGCTCGCAAACACAGTCGGTCATTGAAGATACCTGTCGCCGTCGCTCCCGGCAAGGTTGTTGTATGTAAATGTTATGTGTAAATGTTAGCTAGCTAGGTAGCTAAAGGACCTACACAACGAACTCCAAGCTGGTAGAGTCCACAAAAACAAACCATGTACGTATATGTTTACTAAAGTTAGCGAGATAGCGGGCTGCTAAAAGCGAACGTCTCTACAAGCTAACATTCTCACTCATTCAAACTTCTTACGGCCCGCCCCACTACTCTGCCTCCGATTGGCTAGAAGTCGTTGGTTGGCTTGAGCAATGTGATACCATTGGTAGGCGGAACTGTCTCTTTGCTGAAGATGACTCTTTAAATTACGATGTAAACAAATAGCATGTGATTTTTTAATTTTTTGGGGTTCAAAATTCCCCCGCGCCGGAAATCCGGCACCGTGCCGGAGAACTTTAAGCACGACACACACACACACACACACACACCTAGTGTCAAACAACTATGTAAGATGAAATATGTTAAAATAAGTTGTTGCAGCAGGTAGTGATTCTGACTGTACACCTGAGGACATCAGTTCGTGTACGGTACCTTGGGCGGTTACTCTGGAGGCTGGAGTCTGCAGAGAGCTCCTTCATGACAGGCCGGTCTTGCAACAGCAGAGACGTCTCAGGTTCTGACCAATCAGAGAGAGAGAGAGAGAGAGAGAGATAAGAACAGTACCGTCTGCTGTAAGCAACAGGTCATAGCTTAATAATACATCACACACACGCACACACACACACACACACACACACACACACACACACACACCACACACCTGTCTGCAGGATTCTCCTGAGTAGGTGCCTTGGTGTGACGTCATCGTCAGAGCTTGTGGCTGGAGCAGGTGTTCTCATTTTCCTGACCACTGCTGATACAGTTCGTCTCTTACTGGGTGGCAAATAAGTCCTGGAGGTGCTCTGTGAAGAGGGAAGATGAATGGAAATAACTGGACACTTCTCGATCCCCTGAGGTAATTGTAAACATGCTGAAACAACTGTCAATGTGCATTCTTATCGATTGGTCATTCATCTAGTCCTCTCAGATGTTGAAATGGTAGACGTGTACCACATAACCAGCAGACATCGACCTTACCTGGCGAAGCTTCTGTATCATGCTCCGTTTCAGGGCCTCCTGCGGAGTTAGAGATCCGACGTCACTTCTCCCTCTCTGCATTGTGAGGCTACGCCGGGACCCTAACGATGGAGGCTTAGCCCAAGACACACTAGAGAAGGAACATTTAAATGAATCATCCCTTAAAAGGAGAAGATGAATCTAAGCATCACAGTCTGCTATGTCAAAGCATGCAACAATATCAACACAACACACCACAACACGTTTGGACCAGGAATGGAGAAAATGATATGGGCTCACCTGCGGGTCACCGCCGGAGACCTGGATGGTTCTGTGTGGAGGACATGTCGTAGGAGGTCCCGAGCAGACACGTCGTCGTCATCGAGAGAATCCATTGCACATCACTCTCACTCTGTTGTTGAAACAAGAGAGGTCAACAACATGTTGTTATACTCTTTGATTGTGATTAAGATAACTCCTAAATACCTTTATTCGAGTAGCCTGAATCAAGTTCTGTAGTTACCTCTTCATAATCAAATAAAAATCAAAAGCGATGATGAAATGAAGTTGACATGACAACGACCTGGTAGCTAACTGTATGGTTAGCCAGCAAATGTCGTTAAATATGACCCATTTCCATGTTTTGCTATTCCGTTTACGTGTTTCCCTTGAAAATGAACAAGACACTTACAAAAACGAAGCTACTTACTTGACTTGACACACTTTCGTTAGATAACTAGGTAGCTGCCACCGCTTACTCTGGAGAAGTTGTTTGACTCCCGCATTTATTCAAGAGAAAATCTCACGAAGAGAAGCGGAAACGGAAACCGATGAGGACACACATTTGGGAAATGTAGTTTATAAGGAGTTCTTAGTCCTGATTGACACTTGTTTGGGGAGCGGAGACACACGGAGTAGTGGTTCAACTCTGTCATAATAATAATCAGCTTTGATATCTACACATAAATATGGTGTAATCAATAGGCTATGAATTGCGCTCAATATTTATCAAAATGCAACATTTTGTAAGGGAGCTTGCTTGTGAACCAAAACAGGAAGTCGTAAGCATTGTGGGACGTGTAGTTCCGCTTTGAGGCCACTGGACTTGATAACAGTGCGGAGAAGAACGAAACAAAAGTAAATTAGATATCACTTATATAGAATAACGAATATATTATTAGCTTTGCGTTGGAATAACTATGCCTGGATTCACTTGCTGTGTTCCTGGCTGCTACAACAACTCGCATTGGGACAGACAGCTGCGGTTTTACACATTTCCCAAAGACACCGTGCAAAGGGAGACGTGGTTGAAGAACATCTCCCGGGCCGGGGTGAGCGGCTGTTTCAGTACCTTCCAGCCCACCACGGGACACCGGGTCTGCAGCGACCACTTCCCAGGCGGGAGAAAGACCTACACCATCCGAGTTCCGACCCTCTTCCCACTACGGGGGGTGAATGAACGCAAGAGTCGAAGGGGCAGGAACAGGAAACCGGCCGCTGCAGCAGCTCCCCCTGCCCCTGCCCCTGCCCCTGCCCCTGCCCCTGCCCCAGCTCCCAGCATTGTCATCACTAACGTTATTTCCACCGCTGCTGCTGATGCCGGAACCGCACAGAGCGACGCAGCGACAGACCTTATTGGCACCGAGACAGGTGATAATAAACCCGCCGGGGTGCAAATAGGGCAGAACGGTGAATACCTCGGAGGCCCGGTCAGTTTGCCCCCCGCACAGGGAGACCAGGGGAGCAGCATCACTGCGGTGGTCTCCAGCTCCACCGACCTGACCTGGTTCTCGGGTCAGGTCGCAGCTCCCGTTCAGCATTGCAGCGTCGTCAGTAACCCGCTGGACCACTGCTACTCGCTGACCACCGGGACCACTCCGACCGAACTGCTGCGAAAGCTGAACGAGCAGCTGGACATTATCGCGCTGATGGAGGTGAAGATGAAGGAGATGAAGGCCACCATCCGCCAGCTGCGTGTGACCGAGGCCAAGCTGCAGGAGGAGGTGCGGGAGCGGGACCGTCTGCTGTCCGCCGGGGCCGCGGGGGCCTCCGCTGTGGCTGGTAGGAAGAAGATGTGACCCACAATATGATCCACAATATGTACTAAACCCAGAGGATAGAGAGGGTTAACCCTAACCCTAACCCTAAGATAGCTAGACTGGCGCGACCTGAGACTCAAACTGAGAAGACAACACTAAGCGACCCAAGGAGAACAGTGGAAACCCTCTTTTGTACGAAAGCGACGACAATTTATTTTCAGTAGAGGAGACTGAGCCACTTTCGACTATCAATTATGTAGTTGGCTAGTTAGCTGATAGAGATAAACCCATAGTTGCCTAAAACATTGCCCATGTAGTCCACCCACCAGCAGCGGTTGGGGTTGTTCAAGGCCAAGTGCCAACAAGCCTGCAGCTTTATGAACTTTATGAACTCAGCTCCAGATAGGCTCTACCTGCAGGTGGACAAGATGATGAATTATGTTGTGTTTCGTTGTGATAAGTGATTTGTGTCTGTTTGTTTGTTTGTTTGTTAGTGTCTTCAGCTGAATTCCCCCTCCCTTGTATCCACTAGACTACTTCAGCACCGGCTCAGAGACCGTCCTCTAAAACCAATCATGTTGTTCTGGACTGTCGTGGAGATGGAAATGTGCTTGAAAGGTGCCTGTTTCCGTCAGATCAGTGTGACCTGAGTCTGCATCTGATTGTGGGACGTTTAAGCATCAAAAGGTACACTGGCCGTGTGCCTCAACCCTCTCCTCCTGTTTGATATCTGCAAAGAGTCGCCACACAAGGATGTCATGTTAGCCTATGACTGTTGAACTTTTGACCTGACAGCTATCACCTACATGGAATGAATGACTGTTTCGGAACTGAAGGAACCTTCCTTCCTCTGAATGACGGTTCTGAAACCATATCGATTTGAAGTAAATTTGAGAGAATGAATGAATGAATGAATGAATGGTCTTTTATTGTCATTGATATAGTACAGGTACCAAACGATGACATTTGGGAGGGGGTGCTCCCCTGGTGCTAGGAAAGAAAAAATAACTAAAAAAAACAAGAAGGGAAAGGAGCTGGTTTACATAAATAAAGGCTATTATTTCATTTTGAAATGGCATGTGTATGAATTATTTCTTTTTGTACTTGAATTGATTCATGGGAATTATGATATCCTACAGCTATTGTTACTAGACTATTATGTCATGGCTATGCACTGTAGGGATATTTATAGTAACTTAATGTAAGTGCCAGTCAAGGGGTGAGTTGTAGTTGTTCACTTCATGCGATTGCCTCACAGCAAAATGAGGTTCCTCTGACATTTATGCCCCTCTTACCTACAGAATTGTCTACTGAAACAGACATCTGTACAAAGATGTAGGCCTAGAGCTTGCAAACACACAACACATTGCTACAGAAAGTGTGACCGATCAGATTAGGCTCACAAAGAATTATAGGGAGCTATATGTACAATTTCAATTCAATTTAACTTTATTTCAGACACATCGGTCCATATCAGTAATGTATACAACATAATAAAATACAATACGAGGACAACAACACAAATTATAATCATTGCAGTTCACAAGTCCACAGTGATTAAAATACATAGACATTTGTTACAATGTTTCCAAAAAACAAGAGGAGTACCTTTGTGTGGGCTCAGTTAAGGCCACTATGATTAGCCTACATTTTTTTGAATCAATTAATCGACACATACATTTGTACATAAAATTCCTCAATACGGCATGAAAGGTGGGAACATTACTAATCACAAATATATGACTTGTCCATATTGGGAGCTTGAGCAAGATTCTGAATGCATCATTAAATGCCACCTGAAGCTTTTTCATTGTTGCTTTACTGTAGCTGCACCACAAGTGGGCAGTAGAGTGGAGTACACTACAATAGGCTCTAAAAAGGGCTGTTTTAACATCATCTGTACACATGTGAAATTTGCGTGTCAGCATATTGGCTTGTGCATACAGTTTGCAACACTGTCGTCATCACATAGATCGTTCCTGATGATGTGACCCAAATATCTCTTTGTTCACCACATTTAGCGCTCGGCCTGCTACAGAGAATGAAGGAAAGTCTTGCTTCTCTTTGGTTTTAGTGATCATGACAACACTCTTTTTAGGGTTAAATGTAACGTCATACTGCACACCATAACTTGAGCAGACTTAAGCAGTTGCTGTAAGCCAGCAGTATAAGGAGACAGGATAGTGTACACACTTTTGTGGTACAATATCCAGAAACAGAGACTTGTATTCCCATGACAACTCTGTACAGCTCATGACAGCTTTGCTTATCTCCATTTGTATTATCTGTTAATGGCATGGCTTTATCAAATTCAACATCTTAATTATATAGGTCCATAGGTATTCATATATGAATGTAAATTCAAGATGCGTCTCGAAGGTGGTTACACTGAGGCTCCGGTGTGGTCTCTTCCTGCTCAGCCCCTTCACTGTGATGGGCAGGTTTACTGTGGTCATGTCAGGCAGATCCAACGAGTCAGAGACAACAAATTTGGTTTTTAATACAGCGTACGTACACACACACACACACACACACACACACTAGTTGTTGCAGGAGGTATGGTGAATTTCCATTGTGTGCAAAGCAAACTTGGTGCATAGCAAACAAAATAATTATAAACTCACTCATCCATTTAAGGTACAGTGTTATAGATAGCCACGTAGGTTTGACCGGACAAGTCATGCAACCCCCACCACACCCCCCCTTAGCAACGCCGAGGAAGCATCCCGATACAACAGTATCCCCCCCCATCGAAACCAGTCCTTCTGGTGCTGAAAGGAGGATGGGCGTGACTGGGATGTGGTCCGGACGGACTGGGCTGCTATCAACTGCGCATGCGCGTCAGTCGACGTCGAGAGAGAGAGAGAGAGAGAGAGAGAGAGAGAGAGAGAGAGAGAGAGAGAGAGACGCGGATGCTGGGCGAACACGGATGCGCGGAATTAAAAACGCACCTCGAGTAGATTGAAGACAGACAGACCACCAGAGTGTTGAAGTAAGTGAATACCTAAAGAGATCAGGGTTATTCAGGGGAAAAAATCAACAAGTTTCGACCTCACTGCGAGTGGAAAAATAGGACTCGGAGTCTGACTGTTGATCAAGGATCCCTCTGTGTTGGCGACAGACAGAGGAATAGTGTTCGAGCTAAGCGTGGGTACTATTCTGCTAACTAAGTTAAGAAGAACTGATCAGTGAATATGAGTCAATATGATTTAAAATGTCACCGAAGCGTTTTAACAGTACGATCAGTATGCAGGCTGTGCGTCTACCTTCATCACGAGTAGAGCTAAGTCAGCTTAGCTCACTACTACAACAACAGCCGAGCTAGCTAGCTGATCAGCCAGAGAAACGACACATATCATCTTCCGATTTTTTTTTTTAAATGTAAAGAAAGTCGTGTTTTAATTATTATGAAACACAAAGTCATGGCTAAAGGATCGGGGTGTGAAGGAGGAGGCACATCCCGCGTTTGCCAGCTGGTTATGTGCTCATCGCAACCCATGGATCTAGCTGCTAGATTGGTCATTTAGTTAGTACGTGTCGGGTATATCAGCTGATTATATGTCCATGATGATGGATAACGATTCTTTTGTGCGTGTCTGTGCGGCAGGTGCACGGTGCATGGTGGCTCTCTGTCTGTCTATGCAAATAAGGTCGCGTCGCCGAGACCAGCTGTCCCCAGGGTGTGACAGAGAGATGAGGTCTTATTTCAGTGCAAGGACAATGATGTGCCATCAGAGACAACAAATGACAATGTTGTGCCATCATTGTCCTTGCACTGAAATAAGACCTCATCTCTCTGTTTAGTCCACTCATCATTATCATAGTAGTAGTAGTAGTAGTAGGCTACACACCTCTGAGTTGGTGAAGGTTAGTGACACATCACTGTGTGATAACACCAGTCGTTATCTCTCCTCTAGATAAACATTGACACACGCTGTTCCAGGCGCACTTTGTTCTCAGCGCAGTTTATTGAACCCTGTCTGTTGTATCATTCACGTTTTTTTTGTTTTGTTTTTTACATTTATGAATAGTAAGTGTGCCCTAACTGATAATAGATCAGAGACACAGCTGGAGCACACACACACACACACACACACACACACACATACACACACACACACACCTGCATGGGAGGAGGCTTTATGGGCAGATGGTGTCGAGGCCTGTGTCGGGCTTGTCAGGGGAACCTTTTGAGGAATGGCATGTGAACTATGTGGTTGGACAGAGCAGCTCCTATCAGAGACGGCTGATTACATAAGCTGGTCACACCCAAACAAACGGAACCAAGTCATACTGTCTCCTTCTTCTGAATGGTTCTGTTGGACATTTTTTAATATAATAACTTGTTTTTTTAATTAATTGTTGTTGTTTTTGTTTTTTTTACAGGAAAAGGTCCTCTTCGTTGCCCGGCAGCAGTACCAGTTCCCTTGTTCAGAGGAGAGTTGTGAGATGTCGGAGGCTGCCGGGATGCTGGGAGGTCAGTGAGGCCAGCTGTGGTGTAGACCAGACGTGTGGTGGTGGTGGTGGTGGGGGGGAGAGAGAGAATTGCAGCCATGTTGCCAGGCGTCGGTGTGTTTGGCACTGGGAGCACGGCACGCCTGCTGGTCCCTCTGCTACGGGAGGAAGGCTTTGAGGTGCACGCGCTGTGGGGTCGGAGCGAGGAGGAGGCGTGCTCCCTGGCGCAGGAGTTGAGCATCCCGTTTCACACCAGCCAATCGGACGACGTCCTGCTACGGCGTGAAGTTGAACTGGTCTGCATCTGTATCCCGCCACCCCTCACACGGCAGATTGCTGTCAAAGCCCTGGGTAAGACCACACACACACACACACACACACACACACACACACAGTTTGGTTATCTTGAGTCCTGCCCCACCCAAGAAGTGAGGCAGCCTGGAGGTCCCATTAAGGGGCATGGGTGATAACAGTAGGAACCACAGACTCTCTCTCACACTCACTCACTCTGCATGGCAGCTGGAGGAAAGCATTTCTTTCACATGCTTACATGAACAGGGGAAGGTCTGAATAGCACTGATAGTGGTATTAGTAGTAGTCTCTCTCTCACAACGGTGTTGAAGTACTGTATAGGTGCTGTGCTAACACTGTGATGTCAGAGGAGGTGAGGTCAACACTCTTATCTGGTGGCATTCCAGAGTGTTGACCTCAGCTTCCTGCTTTAGTTCCTGCTTCCTGAGTGTGTCCCCACCAAACGGCACGTCCTCCCCAGCTAAGCTCCAGGGTAATTCATGGAGCGTTGAATGGAGTGTCTGGCTCTCTGGCAGTCTGTTTGCCTGTGTGTGGATCTCTCTCCCTCTCACTCACTCACTCACTCACTCACTCACTCTCTCTCTCTCTCTCTCTCTCTCTGTGTCTGAGGAATGGTATCAAACAGGGCTGTATGTTCATGCCCCGTGTGTGCTAATTTAATCAGGGCAGGGGTCATTTGCCAACACCCAGAACAGTAAAGTACACACAATTAACTAATGTGCACACACAGGCAAAGCGGTTGAGAGGCAGTGGTTCCAAATGGTTCCATATACAAAGCTCTTGACTTTCCCTCCCCTTCTCCCCACCTCTCTCCCACCCCTTCCCTCTCTCTTCTCTGCAGGGATAGGCAAGAACGTCGTCTGCGAGAAGGCCGCAACAGCCGTGGACGCGTTCAAAATGGTCACGGCGGCGCGATACTACCCTCAGCTGCTGAGCATCGTGGGCAACACCCTGCGCTTCCTGCCGGCGTTCGTGGCTATGCGGCGGCTGCTGGCGGAGGGATACGTGGGCGAGCTGCAGGTGTGCGACGCCCGGGTCTACGGCCCCAGCCTCCTGGACCAGTCGTACGGCTGGACTTGCGAGGAGCTGATGGGAGGGGGCGGGCTTCACACGGTCGGCTCCGCCCTGGTGGACCTGCTGAGTCACCTGACCGGGGCGAGGGCCCAGCGGGTGCACGGCCTGCTGCGGACGTTTGTGCAACAGAACCGCTCGATCCGCGGGATCCGCCGCGTCACCAGCGACGACTTCTGCTTCTTCCAGATGCTGATGGCTGGGTCCGGGTCTGGGAACGGGTCCGGGAACGGGTCTGGGTCCGGGACCGGGTCGGGCGGAGTGTGCTGCACCGTGACGCTGAACTTCAACATGCCGGGGGCCTTCGTGCACGAGGTGATGGTGGTGGGGTCCGCGGGGAGGCTGGTCGCCAGGGGAACGGAACTGTACGGGCAGCACAACGGGGGTAAAGGGGAGGAGCTGCTGCTGGGGGACAGCGGGGGTGTGGGGGGGGGTCCGGAGGTCCGGGACCCCCTCCCCCTGCCGCACCTGCGGGGGCTGGGCTCCATGGTAACGGCACTGAGGCACGCTTTCCAGGCGGAGGAGGAGCGGAGGTCGTGGGCGCGGGGCCCGGTCGCCATGGCGGCCACGTTCGAGGACGGGCTGTACGTGCAGACTGTGGTGGAGGCGGTGAAACGGTCGAGCCGCACCGGAGAGTGGGAGAGCGTGGAGGTCATGACCCAGGAACCGGATCCCAACCACAACCTGTGTGAGGCGCTGCAGAGGAACAAGAACTGAACACTTGTTTTTTACGCTGACACTCACTAACAAGAACCCCCCCCCCCCCTCCTTCTCTACATCCCCCAGCACCTCACCCTGCCCCCCCCTCTCTACACCTCTACATCCCCCAGCACCTCACCCTGGCTCTACGCCTCTACATCCCCCAGCACCTCACCCTGCCCCCCCCCCCTCTACACCTCTACATCCCCCAGCACCTCACCCTGCCCCCCCCTCTCTACACCTCTACATCCCCCAGCACCTCACCCTGGCTCTACGCCTCTACATCCCCCAGCACCTCACCCTGCCCCCCCCCTCTACACCTCTACATCCCCCAGCACCTCACCCTGCCCCCCCCCCCCCCTCTACACCTCTACATCCCCCAGCACATCACCCTGCCCCCGGCCTCCTCCCTCCTCCCTGTCACAGTCAAAGATACAGAATCCTTCCTGACTTGAACCTACAGCCAGGCAGACATACTACTGGAGGTGTGTGTGTGTGCGCGTGCTTGCGTGTGTACTTGCGTGTATGTATGTGTGTACGTGTATGTATGTGTGTATGCGTGCGTGTGTGCGCACAACTATTAATAGTAACAGACTATACTGGGATGGAGTTTAGCATAGTATGTACCAAACTCATTATCTTCCTCATGGGTCTTTGTGTGATATTTCTTTTTGTCTTCATCGATACTTTGATACTTGTCAAGGTCATTGCTGATGTGTTGACAGTTGTGGATATATAGGTGAAGGCGGTATGCTGTAAAGATGCTATGCACATTAGTCAGATAAGCTAAATTGATTCCCTCCCCCCCCCCCTTCCATTTTCAATTCAACTGCATGCATAATATATCTTATGGAGTACTCTCACCCGATTCAGGTGCAAAATCTACTGTTTTAAACGACCAGAATTTAGTTTTTGTCAACTATCCAGCTTCGGTTGTCCACAAACGTGCATGTTTTCACCCTTGAGTGTGCTTGTGACCGCTCCCATTGTCTCAAGACAGAGTTTGGCAACGATTACGTTTGGATCAGCCCATCGTATCCCACCCTATCCACACATTCCTGTCACATCAGTAATTACCTCAAGGGATGAAACGTTATAAACGTGTTCTCCTGTAGTTCCTCACTGTGTCTCACGACCTCTGCTGTTTACATGTGTAATAGATGCAAACAAGGATTTACATACACGACAGTGTGTATCTTAAAAATACAACATATGCACACTCACCTTTACATTCAGTTACTACTAGCTTACGGATGTTTGATTTCAATGTGGAGCGGGCCATATCTTGGTTCTTGGGAGTTTCCACGGTGCATTATTATCATCGCCGTCATCATAGTGTGACCTCCACATAGATAGAACGTTATCTATAAGCTTCCTCACATGAGCACAATGTTTCATAACAAGTCTTTTGAGTTGTAGATACACCTTGAGTATTAGGCATTATTTGGGTTTCTTTGTGATTTTGTCAATTAGAAATGGATTATCAACCCAGTTTTCCATATCAGCTTTTCCTGCACTGATAAGAATGCCACTAAATGCGCTGTTGTTTCTTTAGAAACTGGCCAGCTTGTCTACAAGCCTGTGAATAAAATGTGCCTGTCTGTATTGCGGAAAGACTGTACTAGCTTATATTATTTAATTTTTACATTTTGTGTTTTAAGAGTACCTAAGAAAAGGTGTGTCACTATGTTGTATTTAAAAAAAAAAAAAAGTACATGTTCAGCATGTGAAAATGTGTCTGAGAAGTTGTACGAAGTTTGTAGATTAATATTTATATTTTGTGAAGGTTTTTATCATGAATGTTTTACTTGGTGATCGTTATCACGGTCAAACACAAAACCGGTGAACAGGGGCTGGTGGCTCTGGACAATGTACTGCACACACATGTTACCTGTACATTAATAAATACCCCACTGCTATATTTTTGTGTCTCTTCTTGTTCATATGTGTGATCTGTCTATGATGCTTCCCCACCTCTTGATCAAACACCATCAAATCATCATGCTGGTTTTCTAGACTAGTAAATAAGCATTCAGAGGACCTGCTGTGCTGTGAGGTCAAATGTAATGTAAATCCAGCCAGATTAAATAATGCTCAGAGCTAATTACATTACCGCCCCCGTCCGACAGGCGGCAGCAGACACGCTGACAGACAGAGACCTCAGCCTTGTCGTGAACAAGAAGGACAACAACAACAACACAAAAACATTTGGTAGAAAGATGGCGCCCAGAAAGCGGAGTGTGGTCTGGACCTTTTTCCACATTTTAGACGAGAAGAAAGTGCGCTGTCGCCTGTGCTCGCACACCATCCTCCACTGCGGACACACCACCAACATGCTGAAGCATATGCGCAGCAAACACCCGGACGAGCTCAGCAGGGCGGAATCCAAAGACTGGCGGGGGTCGGTGGATGACCACACTGAACCGATGATCACAACCAACGGCGAATATTGTGATGATGGTATGTTTCCATGTTATTGTGAAAGAGAGAATGACCTTAGCTACGTTCAATGGATCCGATCGGTTACTGTTCACTTTACTGTGTCTGTTCATTCTCTCGTTTGATCGAATAGAGACAGGGGGGTTGGTTTGATTTTCAAGAACCCATTTCAGCCCAATTTTCAGAAGACCCCCAACGTGTGACCCACCGCTGCCCCTCCTGTGTTAAGGAGATGTCATCATTCATTGGCATTTAAAATGACTTAGGGTTAGGCTAGCTTAGGTTGGATGGCTGAGACGAGAGGCGTGATCGTTTGGTGACATTGTCATGCAGATCATATCAGCATTGGTGTCAAACAGCATTGGGTACATACATAATAAGTCTTAATCGCTCAGTGTGACGCCCCCCTCTTTCGGTGGTTCATGTTCAGTAAGGTGTGTAGCTCCTGCTTAACTGATCTTAGATCGGCTGGCTCGGTCGAGGCTTTTAAAAAAAACAGCTAAAGACTGCCTTGTAGATAGCCCCAAAAGTCTGTCTTTCTGTGTCCTGTTGACATTGTTGTACACCTGGGGGCTATTCCACGAAGCTCGATAAAGTTCTAAGCCTCGATAAAGTTCTAAGCCTCGATAATGTTAGCTTGCTTTCGGTTCCATCAATGTGGCTCAAATAATTTGCTGCTTGGTTGAGCTCCTGAGTCAGATATAATTAGCCTGGTCGCGACCAGGCTAAAACACAGGCTATAGTAAGACGCGCGTCAAAAAAGGCTCACAGGCGGAAACTAAACCCCGAACGACAGTTCCTCATGTGTCTTTTAGGAAATATTAGTTCCCACTTCACACGAGATAGATAGATTAGATAGTTTGACTGTGTGATAGATAGATAATTTGATAATTTGAAAGTGTGATCAATCGATAGATAGTTTGATTGTGTGATAGATAACTAGATATTTTGAAAGTGAGATAGATAGATAGATCGATGGATACATAAATTAAAAAGTGTGAAAAATAAAATAAAATGAATAGGTATGTCTATCAACTTGCATTGCTGTCATCTCAGCCGTCTGGTTGGCGCAGTGGTTAAGGCAGCCGGCTGGAGATCCAAAGGTTGCGAGTTCGAGACTTGACTGAGTATTTATTTTATTTATTTTTTTACATTTAACCGAAGATTTCATGCAAAGGCTTCAAACACCATTGTAATTGTGTCAGTTCTTGTAAATTAGCCTGCACCATAATTTTATAGCCTACATACTTTTTTAGATGAGATTTTAGATTAGATTCAGACAACGAAATGCAGTAAAAAGTGCGTCTGAAGAGGGATTCGAACCACGTCTAAAAATGATGAATAAATCCTATGGCAGCGGTCGATACCACTAGGCCATTGTGGCGATATGACGGTTTGTAGCCTGCTGCTGATATCACCACAGTAGTAATATTAATTTATTAAAATATGAACATATAACAATAACTGGGGCTAGTATGACCTACGCATTTAATCGGTCAGCAATTTCTTGCCAAACCATTTCCCTCGCCTTGTTAATTGCGGCAGTATTGCACTATTTTACATCTTATTTTTCCGTCTTCATAAAGATCAATAATTCGGGAATGCTGCGCAAATGTAGGACCCCTGCAGAGTGGAGTATCTTCATTTCGACAGATCGACTCTTCTGGGCTCTTTATGTCTGCGTGCACGCGCCCATATCGAAGATTTGTAAGCCTGTCTTCTGTGAACACTGATGACACAAGGCTGATCCTCGTTCGAGGAATCACCTGAGGCTTGAATTCCAATCTCGAGTTGCCTGATCGCTGCATTTATTTCAATCGCCGCTATACTGATCCACCTTTAGTGGAATGGCCCCCTGTTGTCTGTTAAGGCGGCTACACACTAGACGATTTTAACCCCGATTTAGCTGTCGCCGACCAGTTTTTGTGGTCGGCGACAAAATCCTCCAGTCGTTGCAAACCCGGGGACGCGCCGTCTCCGACGCTCGTTTAATGTGACAGGCTCAGAGACGCAATCGGAGGACCGCCGACCCCGTCGTTAGGGCCATCGCAGGGCTCCAGATCTTTTCAAACATGTTTCATTTTATCGGCCGACGGAATCTACATTCTGCTAGTCTGAGGTCAACGATGAATTGAGAATCAAGGACCCCAATTGAAATAAGCCAGTGGCTTTCTTGGGTTTTTATCCTGTTAGTTGACCTTGTATGTAATATGTACTGTCATGTACCTACTTCTGCAAATCTTCTAATAAAGTTTTCAATCAATCAATCAATGAGATGGGCAACGACCCGTGTGGACAGCACAGCCAATGAGAGGTCGGGGAAATGAGTGATAATAGCCTTTAGCTACGGCGCTAGTTGTTGTGCTAGGTGCATTGACTGACTGTGTCCGCGAATGCTATGCTATTGTTGTGCTAGGTGCATTGACTGACTGTGTCCGCGAATGCTATGCTATTGTTGTGCTAGGTGCATTGACTGACTGTGTCCGCGAATGCTATGCTATTGTTGTGCTAGGTGCATTGACTGACTGTGTCCGCGAATGCTATGCTATTGTTATGCTATGTTGAATGGTGTACTAGTTTTCACTGAATAAATCGCGATTTCTTTCAAAGAAGGTAGCAGGTGTGTTTATGTCCATGTCAAGGAATCGTCCTGACCAAGTGAAGAATCTTGTAGTCTGTGAGCCCCCGTCGTTAACACATCCTGTAGTCTGCGCTGTGCTGCGACACGGACACCAGCACGACGGTCGTTTAGTGTGAGAGGCTCAGCGATGTTACAACTTGAAAAGTCGTCTAGTGTGTAGTCGCCCTTACTTGTTTTTATTTTCACTTGCCTATTTTAACCTGCTGTGACTTTCGCTCTTTTATTATGTTTTATTATGTTTCTTCTTTCTTTCTTTTTTTTTTTAAGTAATTTTTTCTGAGTGGGGCATTCCCACTCATATTTTTTATTTTTTATTGAGAGATATAGTAGAGATTTAGACAGGAAGGATGGGTGAGAGTGAGAGGAGGGATGACATGCAGGATATGTCCCCGGCCGGAATCGAACCGGGGACCCTGCGGTTACATGGTCAACGCTTAACCCGCTACACCACCTAAGTGCCCCGTTATGTTTCTTCTTTATTATGTTCTCTACTATGTAAAGCACTTTGTGACCCTTGGTCTGGGAAAGGTGCTGTACAAATACATTTTACTTACTTACTAAATTCCAGTTTCTGTGTTGTTTGTCTCCTTAGTAGAGATAGCACTGGAGGAGGAGGAGCAGCACGCGGAGCAGAGCGCGGCGGCCAGCGACGCAGACATCACGAGCGCCATCAACGGCATCCTGAAGGCCGAGGGGGATCACACCGTGTCTGGGGACGGCATGGTGGTGGCCGAGGCGAGCCACGCGGGGTCAGGTACCCCCACGCGCCACTGGAGCTCTGTGTGGATGCACTACGAGCGCCTGGAGAACAACCGGGCCCTGTGTCTGCTCTGCATGGAGAAGATCCAGCACCGAAGCAGCACCAGCAACCTGCTGCGTCACCTGTCGAAGAAACACCCGGAGGCCTTCGCCCGCCTGGAGGGTCATAAGCGGCAGTCCAGGGAGGGGCAGCCGCAGCACACGCCCCGCAAAGACGACAACACGAAACTGGCGAGGAAAATCGGAGTGACCGCGCTGAAACGACAGATACAGTCCTCTGAAAGCCCAGGGACGTATTCAGGTGTGTGTGTGTGTGTGTCTTGGGTTTGGTTAGTGTATGTTTTGTATTGCCACCTAACTGTCTCTCTCTCTCTGTGTGTGTGTGTGTGTGTGTGTGTGTGTGTCTCTGTCTGTCTGTCTGTCTGACTGTCTGTCTGTGTGTCTGTGTGTCTGTCTGTCTGTCTGTCTGTCTGTGTGTGTTGGGGTTAGCCAAGTTCAACCTTGTTCAACCTCACAAACCTTATCTATGTTTTTTTCTCTCCCCTCCCCCCCCCCTCTAGACGTGTTTGAGGTGATGGGTGCGTGCGAGGGCGAGGTGCGCGTGCTGGAGCGGGAGCGGGAGCTGACGGAGGCCCTGAGGAAGGCACAGCAGCAGGAGGCGCGGGCGCTGGAGCAGCAGAGGGAGCTGCTGGAGGCGCTGAGGAGGGCCAACGCCAGGGAGGCGTTCGCCGAGAAGGAGGCCCTGGAGGTGCTGAAGAAGGCCCAGGAGCAGGAGGCGCGCAACCAACAGAGGGAGAGGGAGGAGCTTCAGAGGGAGAGGCTGAAGCTGCAGATGGAGAAGGAGCAGGTGCGGAGGGAGAGGGAGGAGCTGGAGCAGAGAGGAAGAGAGGCGGGGCAGGGGCGGAGCCTGGTGATGACGGTGCCTGGCTTGTTCCAGGGGGACTTGGTACAGGGACAGGAAGTGACATTGAGGGAGGAGATTCATAGTTAGGAGATTTTCAATGACCCCCCCCCCCCCAACAGGACAATATAATATTGCGTTGACCCTTTTCCCATTTGTCTGAACCAGCCCATTCCTATCCCCAATCACCCTGCATCTGCCCTAAACCCTACACCACTCTCCTTATTAGGGGGGAGGTGGGGGTGACCATGCTCAGGAGGAGCTTTAGTGAAGTAAACACTTTTTTAACTCTGTTTTTTTTAAATAAACCTGTGATATGTGCTGGTTGTAGAATCTTTTTTTAATTTTATTTTTTTATCCCAAGTGCATTTCCAGCGGCAAGTGATGCAGAGACTCACCAACACTACTTTGACAGATGCTTTCAGGGTTATCACTCACACATTTATTTGTTATTTTGTGTGTTTGTTTCTTGCAAGTCGGACTTAGTTAAGTGCTGTAGCATGGTAAGGAAGAGTTCACTCTAAGGAAAGCCATTACAATATAGAAGTCTATATAAAGGACAAATCCGTCTTATAGGAAAAAAATGAATATTGATTGAAATAGAAAATTATTGATGATTATTGTATTACAGGTTTTTCAATTGTACTAGTAAACTACATTCAAACCATAACTCATTGTTTCCAGTGACTACAATAGTTTCTATTAGTATGAATATGTGTCTGTCTGAGACCTACTGGCCCTTCAGCCTTTCAGAGGAGGTTCGGACCTCGCTCTCAGCAGAAAGTGCCTGGCTGCTCCAAGTTGGTCCTGTTGCCATAGCAGCCGGCTCAGTCCCCCTCAGTCTCTTAACACAAATCCACAGGAACAAGAAGAACCCTGTGGACAACAGGAAGTGATGTCATAAACAACACACCAAAGAAATGTGATGTACAGAACATACACTATTATATATTCTGCATAACAGAGAAGCATGTCTGTTTTAGATGGTACATTTCTATGTATGTACTTACATTACAGTAATGAATGAAATGGAATACACATATCTTATCATTTTACATTTTTGCAAGCTTTTAAACTACTATCCAGGGGGTTCAATATAAAGACATATTGAAGTATTATATTTACCGTAATCTTTGAATAATGTTTAGTGCATATAATCATTAGAGTTCAGTTAAGATTCATCATACAATAAAAACAGTATACTAATCAGTCTGTAGTGAATCATCATGCGTAAGGCAGATCTGGTATTTCTGATTGGTCTCTTCCTGCCTTGGTCTATCAATAGTATGTTCAACATTAGATATCTCAGTATAAGGTTAAAGACATCAACGCTCCTCAACAGAACATCAATAGCAGCGTGATCGTGTCTCTCACTGGCTGCAGCGGCACGCCATCTAGAGAGTCGGAGACTCGCCTATTATTTGCATGTGATGCGTGCGTGAAAATGATCTGTTGATAGTAGATAGACGTCATACCAGCGGCATACCCGAGTTTCAATGTCTATGTATGTACATTTAAAATGTATTTAACCGAACACTTCCGCTATCTGTTTCAAATTAAAAGCTGTATAGGTACTATTATACTATATTATACTACTAACGTATGTACCGTATACATTAGTCATAGCAGAAACCCCACATAGCCTATACTTATTTTATGTTACAAAGAACGTCAGGTGAAAGGCAGTATTTTTCCGGTGATCTCTCTCTCTCTCTTTTGCTCTGAACAATGGTAAACAAAAACGACATGACTGCTTTCTGGTTATAACCCTTTCCCTTTTTGAACTGCTCATTAAGTATGGATGACAGCAGAGACTAAACCCAGAACAATTTATAATGAAGTGAAAGGAATGATATTATTGATGGCCATTATCTACAAACACAATGTACAAACAGAGCAGGCAGTAGCAGAATCACTGTCTGTATGCACACAGCAAGCGTGAGAGCCACAGCAGCTCTGCTATGCACACGTGCTGCTGAGGTAGAGAGGTATGTATGCTGAGGTACAGGTATGTATGCTGAGGTACAGGTATGTATGCTGAGGTAGAGGTATGTATGCTGAGGTACAGGTATGTATGCTGAGGTAGAGAGGTATGTATGCTGAGGTAGAGAGGTATGTATGCTGAGGTAGAGAGGTATGTATGCTGAGGTAGAGAGGTATGTATGCTGAGGTAGAGGTATGTATGCTGAGGTAGAGAGGCATGTCTCCTCGTCTCGTTTGTCTCGTCCTGTTTGTCCTGTTGCGTTTGCCGTAGTTGTTTTTCCGGGTTCAGAGCACGCTGGCGTCCGCGTTGTGACTGCCGCTTCTGTTTCCCGGTCCTGTCTTTTTGTATCCTGTCTTTTTGTATCCTGTCCTGTCTTTTTGTATCCTGTCTTTTTGTATCCTGTCCTATCCTTTTTGTATCCTGTCCCGCCGACCTCCGCTGCCTTCCCCCCCGCCATCTCCCGCCTCTCACCGCCTTCACTACCGGACTGCAGTACTCACCGCCTTCACTACCGGACTGCAGTACCCACCGCCTTCACTACCGGACTGCAGTACTCACCGCCTCATCGTTCCTGTCCCCCGGCTCTGTGTTGCCGACCGACCCGCTGCGCGCCGCTCTCAGACATCGCTGGACTGGCCGTGCTGTGCTACTACCCTCGTCCCGGGAGGTAGCCACCGCTCCCTCCCCGGTTCGGGGGTTGCCATCTCCGCAGGTGAGTGTCGGTCCTTCCCAGCCTTCACTCACTGCTGCGCGATTTGGTCGCTGGCATGGCACGGCTAGGCTGGCCGGCCGCGCGGGTTCGGTCCCAGGCTGGCAATACTGATGACAACAGCAACGGCGGCACCGCGCTGTCGCTCTGGTTCACTCCCTGTCGTTTTGCCCTGGACTCCCGGCCATCTCACCTGCCCCCCACCTCCCCCTGCCCTTCTCTCGTCTCACCTACACTCACTGAACCACAACCATCGCCTCACTGCTGCTGCTGCCACCAAGGCAGGCATTCTCCGCTGCCGCCGCCACATCCATTGAGGCTCCCAGCAACATCAACACCGGACTCTACACCACCCCCCCCCCTCCCCGTTCACTGACTCTGTGTTCCATGTTACTTGTTGTTGTTACTTGTTGTTTTTGTGTTTCCCCATGTGTATCCTATATTGTCAGCGTCTTTGAGCCTCGGAAAAGCGCTATATAAATTTAATAAATTATTATTATTATTATGTATGCTGAGGTAGAGAGGTATGTATGCTGAGGTAGAGAGGTATGTATGCTGAGGTAGAGGTATGTATGCTTAGGTAGAGAGGTATGTATGCTGAGGTAGAGAGGTATGTATGCTGAGGTAGAGAGGTATGTATGCTTAGGTAGAGAGGTATGTATGCTGAGGTAGAGAGGTATGTATGCTGAGGTAGAGGTATGTATGCTGAGGTAGAGAGGTATGTATGCTGAGGTACAGGTATGTATGCTGAGGTAGAGGTATGTATGCTGAGGTAGAGAGGTATGTATGCTGAGGTAGAGAGGTATGTATGCTGAGGTAGAGGTATGTATGCTGAGGTAGAGGTATGTATGCTGAGGTAGAGGTATGTATGCTGAGGTAGAGAGGTATGTATGCTGAGGTAGTGGTATGTATGCTGAGGTAGAGAGGTATGTATGCTGAGGTAGAGGTATGTATGCTGAGGTAGAGAGGTATGTATGCTGAGGTAGAGAGGTATGTATGCTGAGGTAGAGAGGTATGTATGCTGAGGTAGAGGTATGTATGCTGAGGTAGAGAGGTATGTATGCTGAGGTAGAGAGGTATGTATGCTGAGGTAGAGGTATGTATGCTGAGGTAGAGAGGTATGTATGCTGAGGTAGAGGTATGTATGCTGAGGTAGAGAGGTATGTATGCTGAGGTAGAGGTATGTATGCTGAGGTAGAGGTATGTATGCTGAGGTAGAGAGGTATGTATGCTGAGGTAGAGAGGTATGTATGCTGAGGTAGAGGTATGTATGCTGAGGTAGAGAGGTATGTATGCTGAGGTAGAGGTATGTATGCTGAGGTAGAGGTATGTATGCTGAGGTAGAGAGGTATGTATGCTGAGGTAGAGAGGTATGTATGCTGAGGTAGAGGTATGTATGCTGAGGTAGAGAGGTATGTATGCTGAGGTAGAGAGGTATGTATGCTGAGGTAGAGAGGTATGTATGCTGAGGTAGAGGTATGTATGCTTAGGTAGAGAGGTATGTAAGCTGAGGTAGAGAGGTATGTATGCTGAGGTAGAGAGGTATGTATGCTGAGGTAGAGGTATGTATGCTGAGGTAGAGGTATGTATGCTGAGGTAGAGGTATGTATGCTGAGGTCGAGAGGTATGTATGCTGAGGTAGAGAGGTATGTATGCTGAGGTAGAGAGGTATGTATGCTGAGGTAGAGAGGTATGTATGCTGAGGTAGAGAGGTATGTATGCTGAGGTAGAGAGGTATGTATGCTGAGGTAGAGAGGTATGTATGCTGAGGTAGAGGTATGTATGCTGAGGTAGAGAGGTATGTATGCTGAGGTAGAGGTATGTATGCTGAGGTAGAGGTATGTATGCTGAGGTAGAGAGGTATGTATGCTGAGGTAGAGGTATGTATGCTGAGGTAGAGAGGTATGTATGCTGAGGTAGAGGTATGTATGCTGAGGTAGAGAGGTATGTATGCTGAGGTAGAGGTATGTATGCTGAGGTAGAGAGGTATGTATGCTGAGGTAGAGAGGTATGTATGCTGAGGTAGAGGTATGTATGCTGAGGTAGAGAGGTATGTATGCTGAGGTAGAGAGGTATGTATGCTGAGGTAGAGAGGTATGTATGCTGAGGTAGAGAGGTATGTATGCTGAGGTAGAGAGGTATGTATGCTGAGGTAGAGAGGTATGTATGCTGAGGTAGAGGTATGTATGCTGAGGTACAGGTATGTATGCTGAGGTAGAGGTATGTATGCTGAGGTAGAGGTATGTATGCTGAGGTAGAGAGGTATGTATGCTGAGGTAGAGAGGTATGTATGCTGAGGTAGAGAGGTATGTATGCTGCGGTAGAGAGGTATGTATGCTGAGGTAGAGAGGTATGTATGCTGAGGTAGAGAGGTATGTATGCTGAGGTAGAGGTATGTATGCTGAGGTAGAGAGGTATGTATTCTGAGGTAGAGAGGTATGTATGCTGAGGTAGAGAGGTATGTATGCTGAGGTAGAGGTATGTATGCTGAGGTAGAGAGGTATGTATGCTGAGGTAGAGAGGTATGTATGCTGAGGTAGAGAGGTATGTATGCTGAGGTAGAGGTATGTATGCTGAGGTAGAGAGGTATGTATGCTGAGGTAGAGAGGTATGTATGCTGAGGTAGAGGTATGTATGCTGAGGTAGAGAGGTATGCATTGCTGAGGTAGAGAGGTATGTATGCTGAGGTAGAGAGGTATGTATGCTGAGGTAGAGGTATGTATGCTGAGGTAGAGGTATGTATGCTGAGGTAGAGAGGTATGTATGCTGAGGTAGAGAGGTATGTATGCTGAGGTAGAGGTATGTATGCTGAGGTAGAGAGGTATGTATGCTGAGGTAGAGGTATGTATGCTGAGGTAGAGGTATGTATGCTGAGGTAGAGAGGTATGTATGCTGAGGTAGAGAGGTATGTATGCTGAGGTAGAGGTATGTATGCTGAGGTAGAGAGGTATGTATGCTGAGGTAGAGGTATGTATGCTGAGGTAGAGGTATGTATGCTGAGGTAGAGAGGTATGTATGCTGAGGTAGAGAGGTATGTATGCTGAGGTAGAGGTATGTATGCTGAGGTAGAGAGGTATGTATGCTGAGGTAGAGGTATGTATGCTGATGTAGAGGTATGTATGCTGAGGTAGAGAGGTATGTATGCTGAGGTAGAGGTATGTATGCTGAGGTAGAGAGGTATGTATGCTGAGGTAGAGGTATGTATGCTGAGGTAGAGAGGTATGTATGCTGAGGTACAGGTATGTATGCTGAGGTAGAGAGGTATGTATGCTGAGGTAGAGAGGTATGTATGCTGAGGTAGAGAGGTATGTATGCTGAGGTAGAGAGGTATGTATGCTGAGATAGAGGTATGTATGCTGAGGTAGAGAGGTATGTATGCTGAGGTAGAGAGGTATGTATGCTGAGGTAGAGAGGTACTGTATGTATGCTGAGGTAGAGAGGTATGTATGCTGAGGTAGAGGTATGTATGCTGAGGTAGAGAGGTATGTATGCTGAGGTAGAGGTATCCAGTGTGGCCTTTAGGGTGAGAGGGTTACCCTGCAGTGCGTTGAGGACGGTGAAGACGTAGAGGACGATGAGGTTGGTGTAGCCCATGGAGAAGAAGCCCAGCCCCCAGGTGAGTCCCAGGGCACAGGTAAGTCCCAGCACGCTGCAGGTGACCTTGCAGCTCCGCCTACTGCTCTGGGACGACGGCTCCAAGCGCAGCTGGTGCACCGTGGTGGTCATGACGACGATGAAGACGGCCCCGTTGAAGAGCAGGACCACTATCAGGTACGCCACGACGGAGCCATACTGCACAGCAGAGTCTCTGATCCAGCACCTGGTAGGTGGGTGTGGGTGTAAACGTGAGAGTCATGCAGCTGGTTTACTACTGAAACTACTGTGCAATAACCAAGGGAATAGTGCAATGTTCTATAACCGTGCAATATGTTTACATTCTTGTGTTAGGTTTCATATACTGGATATAAGTTTACTAGTTCATATGTTTATATGTTTATAAAAGTACACAGTTACATGCTAACTCCCCCCCTGTCTATATACCCCCCTGTGAATAGGCCATATAGTGTATATAAGTATATGTTTACATAATAGATACATTCTCAGATGCCTACCGATCACTTATCCCCCTATTTATATCCCCCCTATTTATGTCTATGTTTGACAAAAAAAAATCTGTTTTTTATTATCTTAGGACTGTGTTTGTTTGTTAGCACCTAGAGATTGCATTTAAATTTCGTTGTACCTGTTAGAATGACAATAAAGATAATTCATTAATTCATTACACATCATTCCAGAAGGTTGGTATGCAGTGTGATCAAAGTCACTTTGTACTCACATTTCATTATGCAGCCCATAGAAATCCTTGTCGACAGCAACGACTACGGATACAACCAAAGCAGGAACACCTGAGATAGAAAAATCAGAAAAAGGCGGTATTGATACAGAGAAGTTTTACCTTTGCTGGCAGTTGTTCAGTGAATGGCTCTCTTTGGTAGTTTGATTTTGATTTGATTAGATTTTGATTTGTCCCAAACACAATAAACATAAGCATAAGTTAAAAAATATATTTTTATCCAACACAAATTCACCTCGTGCAATTTACACTAGCGCGTTCGGGAGGGGACAGGAATAAGTTCTGTCCTCTAGTCCTGCCCATTCCTTACAATATATTACAACATTTCAAAAATAGAGTCTCTTTCTATAACTAAATCTTTCTAAACATAAATATCAAATGCAGAAAATGAAATAAGATGTAATTGCAGTGCCAGTGTGGCCCCTACCCCAGCCCAGCAGGCTCAGCTTCAGCAGATAGTGTCTCATGTAAGTGTTGTACACCAGGACCAGCAGCCTGTACAGGTGCAGAGCCTCGAGGCCCATCCAGGTGAAGCAGCAGAGCAGGGAGTAGTGCAGCAGGACTGCCAGGGTCACACACAGGCCAGGGGCCACAGAGGCAGGGCCCGCTGACGCCAAGCCCACGCTGCCCAGCAGGAGCAGGTCGAACAGCAGCAGAGACGCCACCAGCTGGAGATGGATCAGCATGGCATGGTCAGTAGATTTCCTCCTGAAAGACAGAGCAGAGATTTAATTTGACCTCTTTGTGTGAAGCTTGTGAGCTTCTGAAGGCGTGTGTGTGTGTGTGTGTGTGCGTGTGTGTGTGTGTGTGCGTGTGCGTGTGCGTGTGTGTGTGTGTGTGTGTGTTGTCACTCACGCATGCTCTAGGCAGTGTGTCAGTAAAGTGATGGTGCAGAAGAAGGCAGAGATGGCTGCGCCCACACAGCTGAGTACTCTCAGACTACGGGCGTGGTCCCCAGTCAGGTTAACATCAGGGATCTACAGGAGCAATGATGTCATCAATGATGTCATCCGACAGGCAGTCAATACAGAACAGAGAATGACGTTGATAATGATGAATGATATGCTAGTAAGGGATTGGGGTCCATTTAATTTCAATTCAGGAAGTTAGCTGAAATTCCAATTCCCAATTTTCTCAAGTCTCTTGTTGAAAAAAAACCTAAGGAAATGTCAGTTTACTTCCTCAATTGACTGAATTGAAATGGAATTGACCCGAAACCTGAAGCAAGTATACATACTCAGACACGTATACATACATACTCAGACACTTATACATACATACTCAGACACGTATACATACATACTCAGACACTTATACATACATACTCAGACACATATACATACATACTCAGACACTTGCTTTAACTCAATGGGGTGACATTGACAGTGGCAGTATTACAGGGACGTTTGGTGCCATGTTAATATTACACTGACAATATGCAAATGGATAAAAGAGAAATGGAAAACAGGAAAGAGGAAATGTGGAGGTGTTTACCACGAGGGCAAAGAAGGAGAAGTGGTCACAGCTACAGGTGGTCTGGTCAGTCAGAGTCAGTGTTTGGCAGCCATCAGTGACCCATTCTCCTCCTACAGTAGTTAAAACACAATTGGACGTACTGACTTTGCCATGAAATAATAACTATGCTTTGTATTATGTTACAGAAATGCTTAGCTTTACTGTGTATAACTATTAATGATATTGATTTGACCAAAAATATTGTAAATATTGTTGAAAACATATTCAGAATGCATCGCTCCATATTTACCACTCTGGTTGAGGTAAACACAGGTTGTGGTGTTGTCCTCCTGAAGAAGAGAAAAGGGCAGTTTCAGCAGTTCCTGTCATGAAACACCTTCCTGTCATGAAACACCTCCTTCCTGTCATGAAACACCTTCCTGTCATGAAACACCTCCTTCCTGTCATGAAACACCTCCTTCCTGTCATGAAACACCTCCTTCCTGTCATGAAACACCTTTCTGTCCTGAAACACCTTCCTGTCATGAAACACCTCCTTCCTGTCCTGAAACACCTCCTTCCTGTCATGAAACACCTCCTTCCTGTCATGAAACACCTCCTTCCTGTCATGAAACACCTCCTTCCTGTCATGAAACACCTCCTTCCTGTCATGAAACACCTCCTTCCTGTCATGAAACACCTTTCTGTCCTGAAACACCTCCTTCCTGTCATGAAACACCTTTCTGTCCTGAAACATGTTCCTGTCATGAAACACCTCCTTCCTGTCATGAGAACACCTCCTTCCTGTCATGAAACACCTCCTTCCTGTCCTGAAACACCTTCCTGTCATGAAACACCACCTTCCTGTCATGAGAACACCTCCTTCCTGTCATGAAACACCACCTTCCTGTCATGAAACACCTTTCTGTCCTGAAACACCTCCTTCATGTCATGAAACACCTTCCTGTCATGAAACACCTCCTTCCTGTCATGAAACACCTCCTTCCTGTCCTGAAACACCTTCCTGTCATGAAACACCTCCTTCCTGTCATGAAACACCTCCTTCCTGTCATGAAACACCACCTTCCTGTCATGAAACACCACCTTCCTGTAATGAAACACCTTTCTGTCCTGAAACACCTTCCTGACATGAAACACCACCTTCCTGTCATGAAACACCACCTTCCTGTCATGAACCACCTCCTTCCTGTCATGAAACACCTCCTTCCTGTCATGAAACACCTTCTTCCTGTCATGAAACACCTCCTTCCTGTCATGAAACACCACCTTCCTGTCATGAAACACCTTCCTGTCATGAAACACCTCCTTCCTGTCCTGAAACACCACCTTCCTGTCATGAAACACCTCCTTTCTGTCCTGAAACACCTCCTTCCTGTCCTGAAACACCACCTTCCTGTCATGAAACACCTCCTTCCTGTCCTGAAACACCACTTTCCAGTCATGAAACACCTCCTTTCTGTCCTGAAACACCTCCTTCCTGTCATGAGAACACCTCCTTTCTGTCCTGAAACACCTCCTTCCTGTCCTGAAACACCTCCTTCCTGTCCTGAAACACCTCCTTCCTGTCCTGAAACACCACTTTCCAGTCATGAAACACCACTTTCCAGTCCTGCACATGTTGGTGTTGACAATAGTTACCTGTAGCTTAGATGTATGTTTGAAGGTCATGTTGAAAGGTGTTGACAGGTTAGAGATGGTAATGTTCTCAACTTCGATACCAAAGCGAATCTGACCAAGATGTCCCATTGCAGTCTACACACACACACACACACACACACACACACAAACACATTCACAACCGCACACACACACACATTCACACACACACACACACACACACACACACACACACACACACACAAATAACAACACAGATGCTGAGATCATTATACTGCATTCTTCCTAACAAAACTTTAAAATATATATATCAGGCTTGTTCGATCTGCGTGAATGTGTGTGTGTGTGTGTGTGTGTGTGTGTGAGCGTGTGTGTTTGTTTGTGTGTTTTTTGTGAACTTACTTCATTTGGTGCATTTTTAAACACAGAGAAGGTGAAGTTTGTCCTGTCTTGTCTGCGGTCATGTTTAGGAAGTATCCTTGATAAAAGGTCTGGGGGCAGGGTCACCTGAAGTATGCGGTTTACCACCTCTGAGATGTTGAATGAAACCTGGGGAGAGATGCAGATATTCACACATTACCAAACACACATTATTTTGTATGGTTTATATTCCAGACCATTCAACCATGAGTTTGTATGAGTTCTTCTGGTGGTTTGGGGGTGATACAGTACACATTAGATAGTAAATGACTGTATTTCCGGTACTGTATGTTTAAAGCCATAGTGGTTGTGTATTGTTGAAAGGTCAGCTATGTTATGGTCTCACCTTTGTTGCAGATACATAGAGTTCTATCCCTGTGAAGTTTGTCAGATTAATCTCTACAACGAGTGTGAATCCAGGAGAGGAGGCTGAGGTAGTTAGACTAGTGGTAGAGGTAGAGGTTGTTGGGGTAGAGAGAGGGGTTGTAGGAGGGGCTGAGGTAGTTAGACTAGTGGTAGAGGTAGAGGTTGTTGGGGCAGAGAGAGAGGTTGTAGGAGGGGCTGAGGTAGTTAGACGAGTGGTAGAGGTAGAGGTTGTTTGGGTAGAGAGAGGGGTTGTAGCAGTAATGGTAGAGGAGGTTAGAGAAAGTGTAGTTGGAGTAGCTGTAGTGGTAGAGGTAGTTGAAGGAGAGGTGGGACAGGTAAAAGGTGGAGTGGTAGTTTGTTTGCAGGTCTGGTCTGAGTCTGGAAAAGAATAGAAAGGTGTTCACATATCATTAACATACAGTAACTCAGTTCTATGTTCACATCACCTAAACCACTGATCAAGCTGTTGTTGTGGAAAACCAGGAAATATAAAACCTTCCTACCTAAGCAGCAGTCATATAAAGGTTGACTTGTGTCTAGTGTGCTGCATTTACACAGACCATATTCAGGCCCACAATATGGGCCCACATCTCTCCAGGATGATTCAGTGATTTGTTGCATCCAACTGCACGTTCCTTTGTTGTTAAACTCACACCACATCATGTTTGGTGCTGCAAAAAGAACATCAGGATTTGATGGAGATAAAAATCACACAAACTAACATAAGATTATGTTTGACTGAAATTACACTGATCATCCCACATTAGCATGATTAAACTTTCAAAACACAAGGCTGCATTTACAGTATATTGTTGTTGAATTTCAAAGTGGCTCCTGTACCTGAACATTCATCACAAGTGAAAACACCATCTTGTCCAGGCTCATTCTTATCAACGTCATCACAGCACTTCCTTTTACACAGCTTCTTTGCCTCTTCCTCACAGCAATCTGCCTCTTCCTCACAGCTATCACCTTGGAATTCACAGTTCACTTTGTTGTTCTGTATGTGGCAACAGTTGCAGGTCTCTATAGATATAGACAAAAGAAGTCAATTTGTCCATTTGAGGAAATCAGAACTGATCTACAGATATTATAGGTAAGTACAATATTATTATTATTATTATTATTATTATTATTATTATTATTAATTATTCATTGTCTGTGATCCCATACAGTTGATTTAATCAATTAAAAGGTACATTATTTTCTGAGCATTGCACTGAGCTTCATTGAGTTTACAAGAGCACAAAATAGGCTGTGGAAAGAAATGTATTGAGATTGATACCATAACAATGTTGATGACGAGGTAGAAGCACAGGTGTGATAGAGCACTATACAGTACAAGTTTGATAGTTTGATCTCTTCCTGCCTACCTGAGCTGTTTCCTCCAGGTGACGTAGTCAACACAACCTGAGAGAGGAGACAAATGAGTTCCCATCGTGCCCACATCCTCTCCAGACACGGCCCTGTTCAGTCCTCAGGTGTTTGTCTTGATGTTTATGTCTTACCTCAAATATAACTTGCTCCTGGATGTTTCTGCTAACCCTAACCCTAACTGCACCACAGCGTTTAAGGTATGAGAAACTCAATGTTTATTTCACCCCTTTGCATCTACAGTATATGGTCCCAGGTTCCATAAAATGCAAATTACTACCATGGAGACTGTGTGCTTATGAAGTAAAAATTCAATTTAGTCTCTGTCATGGCTGATGTGTGTGTGTGTGTGTGTGTGTGTGTGTGTGTGTGTGTGTGTGTGTGTGTGTGTGTGTGTGTGTGTAATGTGTGTGAAGTTGGACCTACCCTAAATTCACAAAGCTTCTGATATCATACAGGCAATGACTGCGCTGTTTCAAAAATAATAACTGCTATTACGTTCATTTAAATTATTGATGAACATTCTGTCGTTTTCTCTCCTCCCCCTCCCTCTAGACGTGTTTGAAGTGATGGGTGTGTGTGAGAGTGAGGTGGGCATGTCAAGAGTGGGAGTGGGAGCTGACCGAAGCTCTGTGATGATGACTCCTCCTCATCCTGCAGCTTCCCCTACTGGCCACCAGAGGCCGCCAGAGACACCTTAATGGTTTTTCTTATTCTTGTCTTTTAGTTAATTGACTCCACGTGGGCTGTGAGTTATTTTAAGCAAAACAAACCGAGCTCACACGGTACGGTACGGTAGTGGAAAAGCTCCATTATAAGCCTGGCGATTGCTACACCCGTTGTTCAGTTTTAAACTATCATTCTTTGGATGTACCTGTGTTTCCCCGTGTTATTCTAGTAAAGCGTAACCTTAAACCACCTCTTACAGGCTCTGAGGAAAGCGCAACAGCAGGAGGTGCTGCAGAGGGCCAAGGTCAGGAGGCGTCCGATGAGGAGGAGACCCTGGAGAGTCTGAAGAAAGCCCAGGAGCTTGTTACTCCTCCAACAGGGCAATATGAATGAATGAATGAATGAATGAAATGAATGAATGAATTAATGAATGAATGAATGAATGAATGAATGAATGGTCTTTATTGTCATTGCTATAGTACAGGTACCAAACAACGAAATTTGGGAGGGGTGGCTCCCCTGGTGCTAGGAAAGAAGAAAAAAAAAACAAGAAGGGAAAGGAGCTGGTTTACATAAATAAAGGCTATGTACACTATCCACTATACTATACTGTACAGATAAAACACTGTGCTGTACTCTATGCTATGCTATACCTATTCTAACATTTCCTATTTCTCTGCAACCTTATGTACCCTAGGGTTGTCATATTGCACATAGTGTTATTGCACATTCATTTAAAGTGTCGCAGTTTGCAGGCTTAAAATGTACACATCTGTGCCTCAGCACTACACCTGATTTTTTCAATCCAGCAGCTGCCATCAATCCGTCCAGACTGTCCAGGGCCCAGAACCTAGGTCTTTGCTGTGTTCAGGGCCTGGATGGCCCTGGGGTAGAAGCTGAGCTTCAGTCTGTTTGTCCTTGCGGCCATGGTCCTGTACCGCCTGTTCGAGGGCAGCCGGGCAAAGTGTTCGTACCCAGGGTGGGATGGGTCTCTGGAGATCTTGGAGGCCTTCCTGAGGCAGCGTGTGTTGTACAGCTCTTCCAGAGAGGGGAGGGGGGCGCGATCTTCTGAGCCGTTCTCACGACTCTCTGCAGTGCATTTCTCTCTGCGGCTGTGCAGCTGGAGAACCAGTTGCAGATGCAGTAGGTGAGGATGCTCTCCACTGCGCAGCGGTAGCAGGCCACCAGTATCTCCTGTCTGGTGTGGTCCTTCCTGATCATGCTCTTAGCCTTCTCTATAAGTGTCACTCACACGTTTAATTAATTTTTGTTTCTTTCTTGCAGGTGTTGCACTCTACACCCATCTAACCTAGCCATTCCTAGCTCAAGTCATTCTTGTCTTTGTCTAGACTTAGTTAAGTACTGTAGCATCGTTAAGAAGAGTTCACCCTAATGAAAGCAATCACAATAAAGAGGCCAAAGAATCTGTGTTAAAGGAAGAAAATGCTAGGTTTTAATGATAATTGTAATACAGGTCTTTCAATTGAACTAGTAAACTGCATTCAAACAGGAACTCTTTGTTTACAGTGATTACGATAGGTTCTATTAGTATGAATACGTATCTCTGTCTGAGACCTACTTGTAAGGTTTTGTGTTTGGATGAGCGGACCCAGGTACGGTGCATATAAAGAGGCAGATGAAAGTCAGCGATACAGAATAAATGTTTCTTTACTTGAAAAATAAGTTCTTGATAACACGGGATACAAACATAAATGTACATAAAGTAGGAGAGAGCAAAGTATCCAAAACAGAAACAGTAAATAACCAAAAGGCAACAGACTCAACTCGAAAAATAAAGAAATAGAACAACGTCTCACAACTACAACTCGTAAATATCAACGGCTTACTTCTGTCAGGTGATCGAACAAATGGTGCTGAACCAGAGGGAAGTGAGGGAACATAAAGCCACAGTGATAATTAGACACAGGTGCACAGTGGCGGACTCAGGCTGTTTGAAGGGCAGGGGCGAAAAGAAAAAAGGGGCACCTACTGCACAACATGGGACCCCATCAGTGCACATGGTCAAGTTTAGACCATTGGAAGGGCAGCCAATAGGGCACATCCTCTAATTTTGCCACTCAAAAGAGCACTTTAGTGCGACGTTTTTCAACTGTGGGGGCACATGGTCAAGTTTAGACCATTGGAGGGGCACCAATAGGGCACATCCTCTCATTTTTGCCACTCAAAAGGGCACTTAAGAGAGAAGTTTTTCAACCGTGGGGGCATCAGGAGGGGCGGTCGCCCCCCCTGCCCCCCCCCTGAGTCCGCCAGTGCAGGTACAGGTGATTAGTCCATGGGTGAGGCGGCCCAGTAGGTGGCCGGTAGGAGACACCTAGGGGCCGCACTGGGAACTGCAATCCCCATCCATAACACCTACTTGACCTTCAGCCTTTCAGAGGAGGTTCGGGTCTCGCTCCCAGCAGAAAGTGCCTGGTTGCTCCAGGTTAGTCCCGTTACCATAGCAGCCCGCTCAGTCCCCCTCAGTCTCTTAACACAAATCCACAGGAACAAGAAGAACCCTGCGGACAACAGGAAGTGATGTCATAAACAACACACCAGAGAAATGTGATGACACTACATCATTTGATGACAGTACATCTCTGACACTATATTTGATGTTCTGCCTAACAGAGAAGCATGTCTGTTCTACATGGTACATTTCTATGTTTTGCCCCCCTGAGTTTTAAGGAACTTTAGAGGGTTAGAGCTCTGGATTTCTCTACAGCAACTTCTCAGTCTGGGCCCTTGTTTCACCATGTATGAACGCTCCAGCCTCACCACAGTGAGTCAATGAGGGCAAGAGAAGAGTCTGTCGTGATGTCGGGAAGAAGGAGAGGGTTACCCTGCAGTGCGTTGAGGACGGTGAAGACGTAGAGGACGATGAGGTTGGTGTAGCCCATGGAGAAGAAGCCCAGCCCCCAGGTGAGTCCCAGGGCACAGGTAAGTCCCAGCACGCTGCAGGTGACCTTGCAGCTCCGCCTACTGCTCTGGGACGACGGCTCCAAGCGCAGCTGGTGCACCGTGGTGGTCACGACGACGATGAAGACGGCCCCGTTGAAGAGCAGGACCACTATCAGGTACGCCACGACGGAGCCATACTGCACAGCAGAGTCTCTGATCCAGCACCTGGTAGGTGTAAGTAAGTAAGTAAGTAAAGGTTATTTCTATAGCACCTATCACAGACCAGCGGTCACCAAGTGCTTTACTATAGGCAATAAAAACATAATTAAAGAGCAAAAGTAATAGCAGGTTAAAAGAAATAGGTAAACAAGTGAACAATAAAAACAAGAAACAAATAACAAGTGTACAACAAATAATAACAAGACACAAAAAGACAGTTAGTCAAAGACAGATTAGTCAAAAGCCTGTCTGTACAGGACAGTCTTGAGCTGTTTTTTAAATGCTTCGACCGAGACCGCTGATCTAAGTTCCAAGGGAAGAGCATTCCAAAGTTTGGGAGCCACGGTTTGGAATGCTCGATCACCTTTGGTTTTTAATCTGGCACGGGGGACAACCAACAAACCCTGGTCAGAGGACCTGAGAGACCTACTGGGGCTGTAAGGACGCAGTAGGTCACAGATGTATGCAGGTGCCTGACCATGAAGGGCTCTGTAGGTGACGACCAGAACCTTACATTGAATTCTAAATAGGTGGGTGTGGGTGTAAACGTGAGAGTCATGCAGCTGGTGTACACATCATTCCAGAAGGTTGGTATGCAGTGTGATCAAAGTCACTTTGTACTCACATTTCATTATGCAGCCCATAGAAATCCCTGTCGACAGCAACGACTACGGATACAACCAAAGCAGGAACACCTGAGGTAGAAAAATCAGAAAAAGGCCGTATTGATACAGAGAAGTTTTACCTTTGCTGGCAGTTGTTCAGTGAATGGCTCTCTTTGGTAATTTGATTTTGATTTGATTAGATTTTGATTTGTCCCAAACACAATAAACATAAGCATAAGTAAAAAATATATATTTTTATCCAACACAAATTCACCTCGTGCAATTTACACTAGCGCGTTCGGGAGGGGACAGGAATAAGTTCTGTCCTCTAGTCCTGCCCATTCCTTACAATATATTACAACATTTAAAAAATAGAGTCTCTTTCTATAACTAAATCTTTCTAAACATAAATATCAAATGCAGAAAATGAAATAAGATGTAATTGCAGTAACTGTCAGTGTGGCCCCTACCCCAGCCCAGCAGGCTCAGCTTCAGCAGATAGTGTCTCATGTAAGTGTTGTACACCAGGACCAGCAGCCTGTACAGGTGCAGAGCCTCGAGGCCCATCCAGGTGAAGCAGCAGAGCAGGGAGTAGTGCAGCAGGACTGCCAGGGCCACACACAGGCCAGGGGCCACAGAGGCAGGGCCCGCTGACGCCAAGCCCACGCTGCCCAGCAGGAGCAGGTCGAACAGCAGCAGAGACGCCACCAGCTGGAGATGGATCAGCATGGCATGGTCAGTAGATTTCCTCCTGAAAGACAGAGCAACATTTTATTTTACCTCTGTGTGTGAAGCTTGTGAGCTTCTGAAGGTGTGTGTGTGTGTGTGTGTGTGTGTGTGTGTGTGTGTGTGTGTGTGTGTGTGTGTGTGTGTGTGTGTGCGTGTGTGTGTGTGTGTGTGTGTGTGTGTGTGTGTGTGTGTGTGCGTGTGTGTGTGTGTGTGTGTGTGTTGTCACTCACGCATGCTCTAGGCAGTGTGTCAGTAAAGTGATGGTGCAGAAGAAGGCAGAGATGGCTGCGCCCACACAGCTGAGTACTCTCAGACTACGGGCGTGGTCCCCAGTCAGGTTAACATCAGGGATCTACAGGAGCAATACAGAACAAGTCTCTTGTTGAAAAACATTTGGAATTGGAATTTCTGTTTACTTCCTCAATTGACTGGATTGAAATGGAATTGACCCGAAACCTGATGCAAGTATACATACTCAGACACGTATACATACATACTCAGACACTTATACATACATACTCAGACACGTATACATACATACTCAGACACTTATACATACATACTCAGACACGTATACATACATACTCAGACACGTATACATACATACTCAGACACTTATACATACATACTCAGACACTTATACATACATACTCAGGCACTTATACATACATACTCAGACACTTGCTTTAACTCAATGGAGTGACATAGACAGTGGCAGTATTACAGGGACGTTTGGTGCCATGCTAATATTACACTGACAATATGCAAATGGCTAAAAGAGAAATGGAAAACAGGAAAGAGGAAATGTGGAGGTGTTTACCACGAGGGCAAAGAAGGAGAAGTGGTCACAGCTACAGGTGGTCTGGTCAGTCAGAGTCAGTGTTTGGCAGCCATCAGTGACCCATTCTCCTCCTACAGTAGTTAAAACACAATTGGACGTACTGACTTTGCCATGAAATAATTACTATACTATTATGTTACAGAAATGCTTAGCTTTACTGTGTATAACTATTAATGATATTGATTTGACCAAAAAGATTGTAAATATTGTTGAAAACATATTCAGAATGCATCGCTCCATATTTACGACTCTGGTTGAGGTAAACACAGGTTGTCTCCTGAAGAAGAGAAGATGACAGTATCAGCCATTTGAAACACCTCCTTCCTGTCCTGCACATGTTGGCGTTGACAATAGTTACCTGTAGCTTAGATGTATGTTTGAAGGTCATGTTGAAAGGTGTTGACAGGTTAGAGATGGTAATGTTCTCAATTTCGATAAAAACGCGAATTTCACCAAGACGTCCCATTGCAGTCTAGACACACACACACACACACACACAAATAAAAAAATAAAATAAAAATAATGACACAGATGCTAAATATCAGGCTTGTTCAGTGTGTGTCTGTGTGTGTGCATGTGCATGCGTGCATGCATTTGT
This sequence comes from Nansenia antarctica, assembly GCF_963989245.1. Classification (NCBI taxonomy): domain Eukaryota; kingdom Metazoa; phylum Chordata; class Actinopteri; order Argentiniformes; family Microstomatidae; genus Nansenia; species Nansenia antarctica. The sequence goes on along the minus strand of NC_137679.1, from coordinate 38,564,274 downwards.
GTGCATTTTGTGAACTTACTTGAACATTTGGTGCATTTTTAAACACAGAGAAGGTGAAGTTTGTCCTGTCTTGTCTGCGGTCATGTTTAGGAAGTATCCTTGATAAAAGGTCTGGGGGCAGGGTCATCTGAAGTATGGGGTTTACCACCTCTGAGATGTTGAATGTAATCTGGGGAGAGATGCAGATATTCACACATTACCAAACACACATTATTTAGTATTGTTTATATTCCAGACCATTCAACCATTGAGAAATTCTTGGTGAGTAGTTAGATGTGTTTTTTGTGGGAGGTTTTTGGTTAATGATCATATAGTGCTGCTTTCTTATATGAGTTTGTATGAGTTCTTCTGGTGGTTTGGGGGTGATACGGTACACATTATATAGTAAATGACTGTATTTCCGGTACTGTATGTTTAAAGCCATAGTGGTTGTGTATTGCTGAAAGGTCAGCTATGTTATGGTCTCACCTTTGTTGCAGATATATAGAGTTCTATCCCTGTGAAGTTTGTCAGATTAATCTCTACAACGAGTGTGAACCCAGGAGAGGAGGCTGAGGTAGTTAGACTAGTGGTAGAGGTAGAGGTTGTTGGGGTAGAGAGAGAGGTTGTAGCAGTAATGGTAGAGGAGGTTAGAGAAAGTGTAGTTGGAGAAGCTGTAGTAGAAGAGGTAGTTGAAGGAGAGGTGGGACCTGGGTTTCCGTTAACCGGCAATTACCGGTCTTTGTCCGGTAACATTTGGTGAAGTCCGACAAATTGAAAAGTCGTCGGACATATTGTCCGGTGAAAATAATTCCCTTTGAATACAATTCGCTAAAGCTGGCTGGGTGCGTTCGTAAACACGCTCTGGAAATCCGATCAGCACTCGCGGAACGCCTCTCGTCCAATCGAACGACTCGGTCGCTCTGTGACATCGAAGCCAGCGTGCGCTCCGGCGCTCTCAGAGCGTGTTTACGAACGCACCCCTAGAAGTTTCCAGCCAGCTAGCTGAAGCTGCTACACACACCAGAGCCATGGCGACCGAACGGCAAGTTAAACAACATACTATAAAAGCGACATTGTTTTACTCATTACTCATACGTTTGTTGTCATTCGGCGGTGCTAATAGTCGCTTTCTTTTTTAATTTATTTAATTTATTTTATTTTAGCAGTTTCCCCGAAAGTTAAGTGTTTGTTTTTATATCACTATTTGCACTTCTGGTTAGATGCTAAACTGCATTTTGTTGTCTGGTACTTGTACTCTGCAATGGCAATAAAGTTGAATCTCACCTAATCTAATCTAATCTAATCTAAAATAATCTAAAATAATCCCATCACTATTACTCCCTATTTTCATCAGTGTTTCAATCCTTGAATCTGTGATGGAAATCAAGCAAAGCCACTTCAAGTCTCCCCACCACTGACAGCGCTGGGTGTGCCTTTCCTTACACTCTCGGTTATTCCCTGTGGATTTAAAAAACGGTGTTTTGGTTTCTATAATGTGGTCTATTCTCAGTGTTGACGAGCAGCACAGGGGGCTTTGAGATGGCTAACAGCTAATTAAAGGAGTAATTCCACTCAAAAGGGTAGAAGTAAGCTGACTGTCTGTCTGTCTGTCTGTCTGTCTATCTGTCTGTCTGTCTGTCTGTCTGTCTGTCTGTCTGTCTGTCTGTCTCTCTGTCAGTGTGCTGGACTACCTATGACTTCCATGGTACCTGGGAACGCGTTGTCGGAGAGAAACGCCCTCTGTACAAAGGACCTACTGACCAAAATCCCTGTTCCCCGTAGCCTACATGCTTGCACTGTTACTGTTCAATAAAATGTTATACATCTAGACATTGTGGTATTTCTTTATATACGTATCCCAGACTGCCTATCAATTGTTTCTCAATAAACAGTTATGTTCTTCCCATTGTCATACTCCCGAGCTAAACGAAATGCCTTCCCAACCAGCGAGACTTATAGAAATGACGTTGTTTTATTGATTAAAAAAAAAAAAAGGGTAAAACTGTAAAGAGAAAATAGAAAACTCACATTAATCCCAAACAATTTAACAAACTTCAGTTAACGTAATGTGGAGTCCGTTCATTGATCGATGCTGTCTGTTCAGTTCCCAGTGAGGCGCCCGTTCAGCGCTGGACCCGTTCAGCGCTGGATTTGATGCATGGCATAGCGCGCATGCGTCAAATCATGTTATATTATTATATATTATATAGCTCGCATCTAATCGTATCGGATGAGAAATAGACATTAAATGGCATATATAGGCCGCTACACAACAGTAATCACCGCGACAAACAGCTATATTAGATTTGGAGAAAAAAAAATATATGATTTTGATTTTTTTTTTTTATTATTATATTTTAATATGATGACCGGAATATATCACGTTTGTCCGGTAAATCGAATTCTTCCCGGACACGATGTCCGACGGCAAATTTTTCTAACGGAAACCCGTGGGACAGGAGGTTTCTGTAGTGTCTGTACAGGTAAAAAATTGAGTTTGTATGCAGATCGGGTCTGAGTCTGGAAAAGAATAGAAAGGTCCATATAATTAATTGAAGGTGTTTGGTTTCCTTGTGTGGTCAGGACTCCCTTTTGTAACCCATAACATACAGTAACCCAGTTCTACATGTTCACATATCATTAACATACAGTAACCCAGTTCTATGTTCACATATCATTAACATACAGTAACCCAGTTCTATGTTCACATATCATTAACATACAGTAACCCAGTTCTATGTTCACATATCATTAACATACAGTAACCCAGTTCTATGTTCACATATCATTAACATACAGTAACCCAGTTCTATGTTCACATATCATTAACATACAGTAACCCAGTTCTATGTTCACATATCATTAACATACAGTAACCCAGTTCTATGTTCACATATCATTAACATACAGTAACCCAGTTCTATGTTCACATATAATTAACATACAGTAACCCAGTTCTATGTTCACATGTCATTAACATACAGTAACCCAGTTCTATGTTCACATATCATTAACATACAGTAACCCAGTTCTATGTTCACATATCATTAACATACAGTAACCCAGTTCTACATGTTCACATATCATTAACATACAGTAACCCAGTTCTATGTTCACATATCATTAACATACAGTAACCCAGTTCTATGTTCACATATCATTAACATACAGTAACCCAGTTCTATGTTCACATATCATTAACATACAGTAACCCAGTTCTATGTTCACATCACCTAAACCACTGATCAAGCTTTGTTGTGGAAAACCAGAAAATTTAAAACCTTCCTACCTGGAAAGCAGCAGTCATATAAATGTTGACTTGTGTCTAGTGTGCTGCATTTACACAGATCATATTCAGTCCCACAATATGGGCCCACATCTCTCCAGGATGATTCATTGATTTGTTGCATCCAACTGCACGTTCCTTTGTTGTTAAACTCACACCACATCATGTTTGGTGCTGCAAAAAGAACATCAGGATTTGATGGAGATAAAAATCACACAAACTAACATAAGATTGATGTCTTACTGAAATGACACTGATCATCCCACATTAGCATGATTAAACTTTCAAAACACAAGGCTGCATTTACAGTATATTGTTGTTGAATTTCAAAGTGGCTCCTGTACCTGAACATTCATCACAAGTGAAAACACCATCTTGTCCAGGCTCATTCTCATCAACGTCATCACAGCCCTTCCTTTCACACAGCTTTTTTGCCTCTTCCTCACAGCTATCTGCCTCTTCCTCACAGTGATCACCTTGGCATTCACACTGCACTTTGTTGTCCTGTATGTGGCAACAGTTGCAGGTCTCTATAGATATAGACAAAATAAGTCAATTTGTCCATTTGAGGAAATCAGAACTGATCTACAGATATTATAGGTAAGTACAATACTATTATTATTATTATTATTATTCATTATTCATTGTCTGTGATTCCATACAGTTGATTTAATCAATTAAAAGGTACATTATTTTCTGAGCATTGCACTGAGCTTCATTGAGTTTACAAGAGCACAAAATAGGCTGTGGAAAGAAATGTATTGAGATTGATACCATAACAATGTTGATGACGAGGTAGAAGCACAGGTGTGATAGAGCACCATACAAGTTTGATAGTTTGATCTCTTCCTGCCTACCTGAGCTGTTTCCTCCAGGTGACGTAGTCAACACAACCTGAGAGAGGAGACAAATGAGTTCCCATCGTGCCCACATCCTCTCCAGACACGGCCCTGTTCAGTCCTCAGGTGTTTGTCTTGATGTTTATGTCTTACCTCAAATATAACTTGCTCCTGGAGGTTTCTGCTAACCCTAACCCTAACTGCACCACAGAGTTTAAGGTATGAGAAACTCAATGTTTATTTCACCCCTTTGCATCTACAGTATATGGTCCCAGGTTCCATAAAATGCAAATTACTACCATGGAGACTGTGTGCTTATGAAGTAAAAATTACATTTAGTCTCTGTCATGGCTGACGTGTGTGTGTGTGTGTGTGTGTGTGTGTGTGTGTGTGTGTTTGTGTGCACATGCATGCGTGTGTGTGTGTGTGTGTGTGTGTGAGTATGTGTGTGTGTGTGTGCGTGCGTGTGTGTGTGTGTGTGTGTGTGTGTGTGTGTGTGTGTGTGTGTGTGAGTATGTGTGTGTGTGTGTGCGTGCGTGTGTGTGTGTGTGTGTGTGTGTGTGTGTAATGTGTGTGAAGTTGGACCTACCCTAAATTCACAAAGCTTCTGATATCATACAGGCAATGACTGCCCTGTTTCAAAAATAATAACTGCTATTACGTTCATTTAAATTATTGATGAACATTCTGTCGTTTTCTCTCCTCCCCCTCCCTCTAGACGTGGTTGAAGTGATGGGTGTGTGTGAGAGTGAGGTGGGCATGTCAAGAGTGGGAGTGGGAGCTGACCGAAGCTCTGTGATGACTCCTCCTCATCCTGCTGCTTCCCCTACTGGCCACCAGAGGCCGCCAGAGACACCTTAATTGTTTTTCTTATTCTTGCCTTTTAGTTAATTGACTCCACGTGGGCTGTGAGTTCTTTTAAGCAAAACAAACCGGGCTCACACGGTACGGTACGGTACGGTAGTGGAAAAGCTCCATTATAAGCCTGGCGATTGCTACACCCGTTGTTCAGTTTTGAACTATCATTCTTTGGATGTACCTGTGTTTCCCTGTGTTATTCTAGTAAAGCGTAACCCACCTCTTACAGGCTCTGAGGAAAGCGCAACAGCAGGAGGCGCGGGCGCAGGAGGTGCTGCAGAGGGCCTAGGTCAGGAGGCGTCCGATGAGGAGGAGACCCTGGAGAGTCTGAAGAAAGCCCAGGAGCTTGTTACTCCTCCAACAGGGCAATATGATCATGCTCTTAGCCTTCTCTATAAGTGTCACTCACACGTTTAATTCATTTTTGTTTCTTTCTTGCAGGTGTTGCACTCTATACCCATCTAACCTAGCCATTCCTAGCTCAAGTCATTCTTGTCTTTGTATAGACTTAGTTAAGTACTGTAGCATCGTTAAGAAGAGTTCACCCTAATAAAAGCAATCACAATATAGAGGCCAAAGAATCTGTGTTAAAGGAAGAAAATGCTAGGTTTTAATGATAATTGTAATACAGGTCTTTCAATTGAACTAGTAAACTGTATTCAAACAGGAACTCTTTGTTTACAGTGATTACGATAGGTTCTATTAGTATGAATACGTATCTCTGTCTGAGACCTACTTGTAAGGTTTTGTGTTTGGATGAGCGGACCCAGGTACGGTGCATATAAAGAGGCAGATGAAAGTCAGCGATACAGAATAAATGTTTCTTTACTTGAAAAATAAGTTCTTGATAACACGGGATACAAACATAAATGTACATAAAGTAGGAGAGAGCAAAGTATCCAAAACAGAAACAGTAAATAACCAAAAGGCAACAGACTCAACTCGAAAAATAAAGAAATAGAACAACGTCTCACAACTACAACTCGTAAATATCAAAGGCTTACTTCTGTCAGGTGATCGAACAAATGGTGCTGAACCAGAGGGAAGTGAGGGAACATAAAGCCACAGTGATAATTAGACACAGGTACAGGTGATTAGTCCATGGGTGAGGCGGCCCAGTAGGTGGCCGGTAGGAGACACCTAGGAGCCGCACTGGGAACTGCAATCCCCATCCATAACACCTACTTGACCTTCAGCCTTTCAGAGGAGGTTCGGGTCTCGCTCCCAGCAGAAAGTGCCTGGTTGCTCCAGGTTAGTCCCGTTACCGTAGCAGCCTGCTCAGTCCCCCTCAGTCTCTTAACACAAATCCACAGGAACAAGAAGAACCCTGCGGACAACAGGAAGTGATGTCATAAACAACACACCAGAGAAATGTGATGACACTACATCATTTGATGACAGTACATCTCTGACACTATATTTGATGTTCTGCCTAACAGAGAAGCATGTCTGTTCTACATGGTACATTTCTATGTTTTGCCCCCCTGAGTTTTAACAGACTTTAGAGGGTTAGAGCTCTGGATTTCTCTATAGCAACTTCTCAGTCTGGGCCCTTGTTTCACCATGTATGAACGCTCCAGCCTCACCACAGTGAGTCAATGAGGGCAAGAGAAGAGTCTGTCGTGATGTCGGGAAGAAGGAGAGGGTTACCCTGCAGTGCGTTGAGGACGGTGAAGACGTAGAGGACGATGAGGTTGGTGTAGCCCATGGAGAAGAAGCCCAGCCCCCAGGTGAGTCCCAGGGCACAGGTAAGTCCCAGCACGCTGCAGGTGACCTTGCAGCTCCGCCTACTGCTCTGGGACGACGGCTCCAAGCGCAGCTGGTGCACCGTGGTGGTCATGACGACGATGAAGACGGCCCCGTTGAAGAGCAGGACCACTATCAGGTACGCCACGACGGAGCCATACTGCACAGCAGAGTCTCTGATCCAGCACCTGGTAGGTGGGTGTGGGTGTAAACGTGAGAGTCATGCAGCTGGTTTACTACTGAAACTACTGTGCAATAACCAATGGAATAGTGCAATGTTCTATAACCGTGCAATATGTTTACATTCTTGTGTTAGGTTTCATATACTGGATATAAGTTTACTAGTACACAGTTACATGCTAACTCCCCCCTGTCTATATACCCCCCTGTGAATAGGCCATATAGTGTATATACTGTAAGTATATGTTTACATAATAGATACATTCTCAGATGCCTACCGATCACTTATCCCCCTATTTATATCCCCCCTATTTATGTCTATTTTTTGTCTGTTTTTTATTATCTTAGGACTGTGTTTGTTTGTTAGCACCTAGGGATTGCATTTAAATTTTGTTGTACTTGTTAGAATGACAATAAAGATAATTCATTCATTCATTACACATCATTCCAGAAGGTTGGTATGCAGTGTGATCAAAGTCACTTTGTACTCACATTTCATTATGCAGCCCATAGAAATCCCTGTCGACAGCAACGACTACGGATACAACCAAAGCAGGAACACCTGAGGTAGAAAAATCAGAAAAAGGCCGTATTGATACAGAGAAGTTTTACCTTTGCTGGCAGTTGTTCAGTGAATGGCTCTCTTTGGTAATTTGATTTTGATTTGATTAGATTTTGATTTGTCCCAAACACAATAAACATAAGCATAAGTTAAAAAATATATTTTTATCCAACACAAATTCACCTCGTGCAATTTACACTAGCGCGTTCGGGAGGGGACAGGAATAAGTTCTGTCCTCTAGTCCTGCCCATTCCTTACAATATATTACAACATTTAAAAAATAGAGTCTCTTTCTATAACTAAATCTTTCTAAACATAAATATCAAATGCAGAAAATGAAATAAGATGTAATTGCAGTAACTGTCAGTGTGGCCCCTACCCCAGCCCAGCAGGCTCAGCTTCAGCAGATAGTGTCTCATGTAAGTGTTGTACACCAGGACCAGCAGCCTGTACAGGTGCAGAGCCTCGAGGCCCATCCAGGTGAAGCAGCAGAGCAGGGAGTGGTGCAGCAGGGCTGCCAGGGTCACACACAGGCCAGGGGCCACAGAGGCAGGGCCCACTGACGCCCCAGGGTCAGACACAGGCCAGGGGCCACAGAGGCAGGGCCCGCTGACGCCACGCCCACGCTGCTCAGCAGGAGCAGGTCGAACAGCAGCAGAGACGCCACCAGCTGGAGATGGATCAGCATGGCATGGTCAGTAGATTTCCTCCTGAAAGAAAGAGCAGAGATTTAATTTTACCTCTGTGTGTGAAGCTTGTGAGCTTCTGAAGGTGTGTGTGTGTGTGTGTGTGTGTGTGTGTGTGTGTGTGTGCGTGCGTGCGTGCGTGTGTTGTCACTCACGCATGCTCTAGGCAGTGTGTCAGTAAAGTGATGGTGCAGAAGAAGGCAGAGATGGCTGCGCCCACACAGCTGAGTACTCTCAGACTACGGGCGTGGTCCCCAGTCAGGTTAACATCAGGGATCTACAGGAGCAATGATGTCATCAATGATGTAATCCGACAGGCAGTCAATACAGAACAGAGAATGACGTTGATAATGATGAATGATATGCTAGTAAGGGATTGGGGTCCATTTAATTTCAATTCAGGAAGTTAGCTGAAATTCCAATTCCCAATTTTCTCAAGTCTCTTGTTGAAAAAAAAACTAAGGACATTTCAGTTTACTTCCTCAATTGACTGAATTGAAATGGAATTGACCCGAAACCTGAAGCAAGTATACATACTCAGACACGTATACATACATACTCAGACACTTATACATACATACTCAGACACTTATACATACATACTCAGACACTTGCTTTAACTCAATGGGGTGACATTGACAGTGGCAGTATTACAGGGACGTTTGGTGCCATGCTAATATTACACTGACAATATGCAAATGTATAAAAGAGAAATGGAAAACAGGAAAGAGGAAATGTGGAGGTGTTTACCACGAGGGCAAAGAAGGAGAAGTGGTCACAGCTACAGGTGGTCTGGTCAGTCAGAGTCAGTGTTTGGCAGCCATCAGTGACCCATTCTCCTCCTACAGTAGTTAAAACACAATTGGACGTACTGACTTTGCCATGAAATAATTACTATGCTTTGTATTATGTTACAGAAATGCTTAGCTTTACTGTGTATAACTATTAATGATATTGATTTGACCAAAAATATTGTAAATATTGTTGAAAACATATTCAGAATGCATCGCTCCATATTTACCACTCTGGTTGAGGTAAACACAGGTTGTGGTGTTGTCCTCCTGAAGAAGAGAAAATGGCAGTTTCAGCAGTTTCTGTCATGAAACACCTCCTTCCTGTCATGAAACACCTCCTTCCTGTCATGAAACACCTCCTTCCTGTCATGAAACACCTCCTTCCTGTCATGAAACACCACCTTCCTGTCATGAAACACCTCCTTCCTGTCATGAAACACCTCCTTCCTGTCATGAAACACCACCTTCCTGTCATGAAACACCACCTTCCTGTCATGAAACACCTCCTTCCTGTCATGAAACACCACCTTCCTGTCATGAAACACCACCTTCCTGTCATGAAACACCACCTTCCTGTCATGAAACACCTCCTTCCTGTCCTGAAACACCACCTTCCTGTCATGAAACACCTCCTTCCTGTCATGAAACACCTCCTTCCTGTCATGAAACACCTCCTTCCTGTCCTGAAACACCACCTTCCTGTCATGAAACACCTCCTTCCTGTCCTGAAACACCACTTTCCAGTCCTGCACATGTTGGTGTTGACAATAGTTACCTGTAGCTTAGATGTATGTTTGAAGGTCATGTTGAAAGGTGTTGACAGGTTAGAGATGGTAATGTTCTCAACTTCGATACCAAAGCGAATCTGACCAAGATGTCCCATTGCAGTCTACACACACACACACACACACACACAAACACATTCACAACCGCACACACACACACACACACACACACACACACACACACACACACACACACACACACACACACACACACACACACACACAAATAACAACACAGATGCTGAGATCATTATACTGCATTCTTCCTAACAAAACTTTAAAATATATATATCAGGCTTGTTCAATCTGCGTGAGTGTGTGTGTGTGTGTGAGCGTGTGTGTTTGTTTGTGTGTTTTTTGTGAACTTACTTCATTTGGTGCATTTTTAAACACAGAGAAGGTGAAGTTTGTCCTGTCTTGTCTGCGGTCATGTTTAGGAAGTATCCTTGATAAAAGGTCTGGGGGCAGGGTCACCTGAAGTATGCGGTTTACCACCTCTGAGATGTTGAATGAAACCTGGGGAGAGATGCAGATATTCACACATTACCAAACACACATTATTTTGTATGGTTTATATTCCAGACCATTCAACCATGAGTTTGTATGAGTTCTTCTGGTGGTTTGGGGGTGATACAGTACACATTAGATAGTAAATGACTGTATTTACGGTACTGTATGTTTAAAGCCATAGTGGTTGTGTATTGTTGAAAGATCAGCTATGTTATGGTCTCACCTTTGTTGCAGATACATAGAGTTCTATCCCTGTGAAGTTTGTCAGATTAATCTCTACAACGAGTGTGAATCCAGGAGAGGAGGCTGAGGTAGTTAGACTAGTGGTAGAGGTAGAGGTTGTTGGGGTAGAGAGAGAGGTTGTAGCAGTAATGGTAGAGGAGGTTAGAGAAAGTGTAGTTGGAGTAGATAGATAGATAGATAGATAGATAGATAGATAGATAGATAGATAGATAGATAGATAGATAGATATAGATAGATAGATAGACTTTATTTGTCATTGTTACAGTACAGGTACCAAACAACGAAATTTAGGAGGGGAGGCTCCCCTGGTGTTTAAGAAAGGAAAAAGAAACACATTTTGAAAAAGCATAGATGCATAAAATCACAAGAAGATAAAGAGCTGGTTTACATCAATAGAGGCTATGTACACAATCCACTGTACTATACTGCACAGATAGTCAACTAGGGTTGTCATATTGCACAAGAAAGTATTTTTTCACATTTTTTTAAAGTGTCACAGTTTGCAGGCTTGAAAATGTACATGTTTGTGCCTCAGCACTAGCTGCCATTTACAATCCGTCCGGACTTGTCCTGGGCCCAGAACTTAGGCCTTTTCTGTGTTCAGGGCCTTGACGGCCCTGTGGTAGAAGCAGTTCTTCAGTCTGTTTGTCTTAGCGGCCGGGGTCCTGTACCTCCTGTTCGAGGGCAGCTTGACAAAGTGTTCGTGCCCAGGGTGGGTCGGGTCCTTGGAGATCTTGGAGGCCCTCCTGAGACAGCGTGTTTCGTACAGCTTCTCCAGAGAGGGGAGGGTGGCGCCGGTGATCCCCTGTGCTGTTCTCACGACTCTCTGTAGATCGTTTCTCTCCGCTGCCGTGCAGCTGTGGTACCAGTTGGAGATGCCGAAGGTGAGGATGCTCTCCACTGCGCCGTGGTAGAAGGCCACCAGCATCTCCTGCTTGCTGTGTTGTTTCTTGAGGCATCTCAGGGTGTATAGCCGCTGTTGTGCCCTCTTGATGGTGCCTTTAGTGTTGTCCTTCCAGGCCAGGTCATCCCGTATGATGTGTCCCAGGAAACGGAGGTTTGAGACCATCTCTACGCTCTCTCCGTCGATGAGCAGGGGCAGGATCTCGGACTTTTTCCTCCTGTAGTCTACGATGAGTTCCTGGGTCTTTGACTTGTTTAGCAGCAGGTTGTTTACCTTGCACAGCTTGCTCAATTGCTCTACCTCATCCCTGTACGCCGCCTCGTCCCCCCCCGAGATACATCCCACCACGGTGGTGTCGTCTGCAAACTTTACGATGTAGTTGCTGGGGTGGATGGGGGTGAAGTCGTGGGTGTAGAGGTTGTAGAGGATGGGGCTTAGCACGCAGCCCTGGGGTGACCCAGTGCTGAGGCTGAGGGCTGTGGAGGTGTGGGGGCCCACCCGCACCCTCTGGGGGCGGTTGGTCAGGAAGTCCTTGATCCACGCACATATAGAGTGTGATAGACCCAGGTCTAGTAGTTTGGTCACTAGCCTGTCTGGAAGGATGGTGTTAAAGGCGGAGCTGAAGTCCACGAAGAGCAGTCTCGCGTAGCTGTTTCCCCTCTCCAGGTGGGATAGAGTGGCGTGGAGAGTCGTCGCTATGGCGTCCTCTGTGGACCTGTGGGCTCTGTAGGCGAACTGGTATGGATCCAGGTTGGGCGGGAGGCGTGTGAGTATGTGGGCCCGGACTAGTTTCTCGAAGCACTTCATGATGATTGGTGTGAGTGCCACCGGGCGGTAGTCGTTTAGGCAGCTCACCGTGCTTTTCTTCGGGACTGGGATGATAGTTGAGGTTTTCAGGCAGGGTGGGACGGTGGCCTGGGACAGGGACTGGTTAAAGATGTTGGTGAAGACCCCGGCCAGCTGGTCGGCGCAGTCTCTCAGCACCCGTCCCAGGACGCCATCCGGCCCCGAGGCTTTCCTGGGGTCCACCGCCTTCAGTACGCGTCTCACCTCGTGCTCTGTGAGGGTGAGGCTGCTGAGAGCTGGAGTAGCAGCTGTAGTGGTAGAGGCAGTTGAAGGAGAGGTGGGACAGGTAAAAGGTGGAGTGGTAGTTTGTTTGCAGGTCTGGTCTGAGTCTGGAAAAGAATAGAAAGGTGTTCACATATCATTAACATACAGTAACCCAGTTCTATGTTCACATCACCTAAACCACTGATCAAGCTGTTGTTGTGGAAAACCAGAAAATGGAAAACCTTCCTACCTGGAAAGCAGCAGTCATATAAAGGTTGACTTGTGTCTAGTGTGCTGCATTTACACAGATCATATTCAGTCCCACAATATCGGCCCACATCTCTCCAGGATGATTCAGTGATTTGTTGCATCCAACTGCACGTTCCTTTGTTGTTAAACTCACACCACATCATGTTTGGTGCTGCAAAAAGAACATCAGGATTTGATGGAGATAAAAAATCACACAATGATTATGTTTTACTGAAATTACACTGATCATCCCACATTAGCATGATTCAACTGTCAAAACACAAGGCTGCATTTACAGTATATTGTTGTTGAATTTCAAAGTGGCTCCTGTACCTGAACATTCATCACAAGTGAAAACACCATCTTGTCCAGGCTCATTCTCATCAACGTCATCACAGCCCTTCCTTTTACACAGCTTCTTTGCCTCTTCCTCACAGCTATCTGCCTCTTCCTCACAGCTATCACCTTGGCATTCACACTTCACTTTGTTGTTCTGTATGTGGCAACAGTTGCAGGTCTCTATAGATATAGACAAAATAAGTCAATTTGTCCATTTGAGGAAATCAGAACTGATCTACAGATATTATAGGTAAGTACAATATTATTATTATTATTATTATTATTATTATTATTATTAATTATTCATTGTCTGTGATCCCATACAGTTGATTTAATCAATTAAAAGGTACATTATTTTCTGAGCATTGCACTGAGCTTCATTGAGTTTACAAGAGCACAAAATAGGCTGTGGAAAGAAATGTATTGAGATTGATACCATAACAATGTTGATGACGAGGTAGCACAGGTGTGATAGAGCACCATACAAGTCTGATAGTTTGATCTCTTCCTGCCTACCTGAGCTGTTTCCTCCAGGTGACGTAGTCAACACAACCTGAGAGAGGAGACAAATGAGTTCCCATCGTGCCCACATCCTCTCCAGACACGGCCCTGTTCAGTCCTCAGGTGTTTGTCTTGATGTTTATGTCTTACCTCAAATATAACTTGCTCCTGGATGTTTCTGCTAACCCTAACCCTAACTGCACCACAGAGTTTAAGGTATGAGAAACTCAATGTTTATTTCACCCCTTTGCATCTACAGTATATGGTCCCAGGTTCCATAAAATGCAAATTACTACCATGGAGACTGTGTGCTTATGAAGTAAAAATTACATTTAGTCTCTGTCATGGCTGACGTGTGTGTGTGTGTCTGTGTGTGTGTGTGTGTGTGTGTGTGTGTGTGTGTGTGTGTGTGTGAGAGTATGTATGTGTGTGTGTGTGTGTGTATGTGTGTGTGTGTGTGTGTGTGTGTGTGTGTGTGTGTGTGTGTGTGTGTAATGTGTGTGAAGTTGGACCTACCCTAAATTCACAAAGCTTCTGATATCATACAGGCAATGACTGCGCTGTTTCAAAAATAATAACTGCTAGGGCCAACCTAAAGCGCGGCATCAAAGCGGCCAAGGCAGAGCACAGAGAGAAGATTGAGGAATGCTTCCTGAGCAACGACTCCAGGCGGATGTGGCAGGGGGTTCAGCAGATGACAAACTTCAGAGCCAACAGGCTCACAGCCGCAGAGGACGACCCACTGCTGGCGGGAAAGCTGAACACCTTCTACGCCCGGTTCGACGAGGGGCGAACGGAGGTAACCACAACACAAACACCACTCTCTCCAGCTCTCAGCAGCCTCACCCTCACAGAGCATGAGGTGAGACGCGTACTGAAGGCGGTGGACCCCAGGAAAGCCTCGGGGCCGGATGGCGTCCTGGGACGGGTGCTGAGAGACTGCGCCGACCAGCTGGCCGGGGTTTTCACCAACATCTTTAACCAGTCCCTGTCCCAGGCCACCGTCCCACCCTGCCTGAAAACCTCAACTATCATCCCAGTCCCGAAGAAAAGCACGGTGAGCTGCCTAAACGACTACCGCCCGGTGGCACTCACACCAATCATCATGAAGTGCTTCGAGAAACTAGTCCGGGCCCACATACTCACACGCCTCCCGCCCAACCTGGATCCATACCAGTTCGCCTACAGAGCCCACAGGTCCACAGAGGACGCCATAGCGACGACTCTCCACGCCACTCTATCCCACCTGGAGAGGGGAAACAGCTACGCGAGACTGCTCTTCGTGGACTTCAGCTCCGCCTTCAATACCATCCTTCCAGACAGGCTAGTGACCAAACTACTAGACCTGGGTCTATCACACTCTATATGTGCGTGGATCAAGGACTTCCTGACCGACCGCCCCCAGAGGGTGCGGGTGGGCCCCCACACCTCCACAGCCCTCAGCCTCAGCACTGGGTCACCCCAGGGCTGCGTGCTAAGCCCCATCCTCTACAACCTCTACACCCACGACTTCACCCCCGTCCACCCCAGCAACTACATCGTAAAGTTTGCAGACGACACCACCGTGGTGGGATGTATCTCGGGGGGGGACGAGGCGGCGTACAGGGATGAGGTAGAGCAACTGAGCAAGCTGTGCAAGGTTAACAACCTGCTGCTAAACAAGTCAAAGACCCAGGAATTCATCGTAGACTTCAGGAGGAAAAAGTCCGAGATCCAGCCCCTGCTCATCGACGGAGAGAGCGTGGAGAGAGTCTCAACCCTCCGATTCCTGGGACACAACATGCGGGATGACCTGGCCTGGAAGGACAACACTAAAGGCACCATCAAGAGGGCACAACAGCGGCTATACACCCTGAGATGCCTCAGGAAACAACACAACAAGCAGGAGATACTGGTGGCCTTATACCACGGCGCAGTGGAGAGCATCCTCACCTTCGGCATCTCCAACTGGTTCCACAGCTGCACAACAGCGGAGAGAAACGAGCTACAGAGTCGTGAGAACAGCACAGAAGATCACCGGCGCCCCCCTCCCCTCTCTGGAGGAGCTGTACAACACACGCTGTCTCAGGAGGGCCTCCAAGATCTCCAAGGACCCGACCCACCCTGGGCACGTACACTTTGTCAAGCTGCCCTCGAACAGGAGGTACAGGACCCCGGCCGCTAAGACAAACAGACTGAAGGACTGCTTCTACCACAGGGCCGTCAAGGCCCTGAACACAGAAAAGGCCTAAGTTCTGGGCCCAGGACAGTCCGGACGGATTGTATGGCAGCTAGTGCTGAGGCACAAACATGTACATTTTCAAGCCTGCAAACTGTGACACTTTAAAATAATGTGAAAAAATACTCTTTGTGCAATATGACAACCCTAGTTGACTATCTGTGCAGTATAGTACAGTGGATTGTGTACATAGCCTTTATTGATGTAAACCAGCTCCTTACCTTCTTGTGATTTTATGCATCTATGCTTTTTCTAAAATGTGTTTTCTTTTTCCTTTCCTAACACCAGGGGAGCCACCCCTCCTAAATTTCGTTGTTTGGTACCTGTACTGTAGCAATGACAAATAAAGTCCATTCCATTCCATTACGTTCATTTAAATTATTGATGAACATTCTGTCGTTTTCTCTCCTCCCCCTCCCTCTAGACGTGTTTGAAGTGATGGGTGTGCGTGAGAGTGAGGTGGGCATGTCAAGAGTGGGAGTGGGAGCTGACCGAAGCTCTGTGATGACTCCTCCTCATCCTGCTGCTTCCCCTACTGGCCACCAGAGGCCGCCAGAGACACCTTAATGGTTTTTTCTTATTCTTGTCTTTTAGTTAATTGACTCCACGTGGGCTGTGAGTTATTTTAAGCAAAACAAACCGGGCTCACACGGTACGGTACGGTAGTGGAAAAGCTCCATTATAAGCCTGGCGATTGCTACACCCGTTGTTCAGTTTTAAACTATCATTCTTTGGATGTACCTGTGTTTCCCCGTGTTATTCTAGTAAAGCGTAACCTTAAACCACCTCTTACAGGCTCTGAGGAAAGCGCAACAGCAGGAGGCGCAGGCGCAGGAGGTGCTGCAGAGGGCCAAGGTCAGGAGGCGTCCGATGAGGAGGAGACCCTGGAGAGTCTGAAGAAAGCCCAGGAGCTTGTTACTCCTCCAACAGGGCAATATGATCATGCTCTTAGCCTTCTCTATAAGTGTCACTCACACGTTTAATTCATTTTTGTTTCTTTCTTGCAGGTGTTGCACTCTACACCCATCTAACCTAGCCATTCCTAGCTCAAGTCATTCTTGTCTTTGTCTAGACTTAGTTAAGTACTGTAGCATCGTTAAGAAGAGTTCACCCTAATGAAAGCAATCACAATAAAGAGGCCAAAGAATCTGTGTTAAAGGAAGAAAATGCTAGGTTTTAATGATAATTGTAATACAGGTCTTTCAATTGAACTAGTAAACTGCATTCAAACAGGAACTCTTTGTTTACAGTGATTACGATAGGTTCTATTAGTATGAATACGTATCTCTGTCTGAGACCTTCTTGTAAGGTTTTGTGTTTGGATGAGCGGACCCAGGTACGGTGCATATAAAGAGGCAGATGAAAGTCAGCGATACAGAATAAATGTTTCTTTACTTGAAAAATAAGTTCTTGATAACACGGGATACAAACATAAATGTACATAAAGTAGGAGAGAGCAAAGTATCCAAAACAGAAACAGTAAATAACCAAAAGGCAACAGACTCAACTCGAAAAATAAAGAAATAGAACAACGTCTCACAACTACAACTCGTAAATATCAACGGCTTACTTCTGTCAGGTGATCGAACAAATGGTGCTGAACCAGAGGGAAGTGAGGGAACATAAAGCCACAGTGATAATTAGACACAGGTGCACAGTGGCGGACTCAGGCTGTTTGAAGGGCAGGGGCGAAAAGAAAAAAGGGGCACCTACTGCACAACATGGGACCCCATCAGTGCACATGGTCAAGTTTAGACCATTGGAAGGGCAGCCAATAGGGCACATCCTCTAATTTTGCCAGTCAAAAGAGCACTTTAGTGCGACGTTTTTCAACTGTGGGGGCACATGGTCAAGTTTAGACCATTGGAGGGGCACCAATAGGGCACATCCTCTAATTTTTGCCACTCAAAAGGGCACTTAAGAGAGAAGTTTTTCAACCGTGGGGGCATCAGGAGGGGCGGTCGCCCCCCCTGAGTCCGCCCTGAGTCCGCCAGTGCAGGTACAGGTGATTAGTCCATGGGTGAGGCGGCCCAGTAGGTGGCCGGTAGGAGACACCTAGGGGCCGCACGGGGAACTGCAATCCCCATCCATAACACCTACTTGACCTTCAGCCTTTCAGAGGAGGTTCGGGTCTCGCTCCCAGCAGAAAGTGCCTGGTTGCTCCAGGTTAGTCCCGTTACCGTAGCAGCCTGCTCAGTCCCCCTCAGTCTCTTAACACAAATCCACAGGAACAAGAAGAACCCTGCGGACAACAGGAAGTGATGTCATAAACAACACACCAGAGAAATGTGATGACACTACATCATTTGATGACAGTACATCTCTGACACTATATTTGATGTTCTGCCTAACAGAGAAGCATGTCTGTTCTACATGGTACATTTCTATGTTTTGCCCCCCTGAGTTTTAAGGAACTTTAGAGGGTTAGAGCTCTGGATTTCTCTACAGCAACTTCTCAGTCTGGGCCCTTGTTTCACCATGTATGAACGCTCCAGCCTCACCACAGTGAGTCAATGAGGACAAGAGAAGAGTCTGTCGTGATGTCGGGAAGAAGGAGAGGGTTACCCTGCAGTGCGTTGAGGACGGTGAAGACGTAGAGGACGATGAGGTTGGTGTAGCCCATGGAGAAGAAGCCCAGCCCCCAGGTGAGTCCCAGGGCACAGGTAAGTCCCAGCACGCTGCAGGTGACCTTGCAGCTCCGCCTACTGCTCTGGGACGACGGCTCCAAGCGCAGCTGGTGCACCGTGGTGGTCACGACGACGATGAAGACGGCCCCGTTGAAGAGCAGGACCACTATCAGGTACGCCACGACGGAGCCATACTGCACAGCAGAGTCTCTGATCCAGCACCTGGTAGGTGTAAGTAAGTAAGTAAGTAAAGGTTATTTCTATAGCACCTATCACAGACCAGCGGTCACCAAGTGCTTTACTATAGGCAATAAAAACATAATTAAAGAGCAAAAGTAATAGCAGGTTAAAAGAAATAGGTAAACAAGTGAACAATAAAAACAAGAAACAAATAACAAGTGTACAACAAATAATAACAAGACACAAAAAGACAGTTAGTCAAAGACAGATTAGTCAAAAGCCTGTCTGTACAGGACAGTCTTGAGCTGTTTTTTAAATGCTTCGACCGAGACCGCTGATCTAAGTTCCAAGGGAAGAGCATTCCAAAGTTTGGGAGCCACGGTTTGGAATGCTCGATCACCTTTGGTTTTTAATCTGGCACGGGGGACAACCAACAAACCCTGGTCAGAGGACCTGAGAGACCTACTGGGGCTGTAAGGACGCAGTAGGTCACAGATGTATGCAGGTGCCTGACCATGAAGGGCTCTGTAAGTGACGACCAGAACCTTACATTGAATTCTAAATACCGGTAGGTGGGTGTGGGTGTAAACGTGAGAGTCATGCAGCTGGTGTACACATCATCCCAGAAGGTTGGTATGCAGTGTGATCAAAGTCACTTTGTACTCACATTTCATTATGCAGCCCATAGAAATCCCTGTCGACAGCAACGACTACGGATACAACCAAAGCAGGAACACCTGAGGTAGAAAAATCAGAAAAAGGCCGTATTGATACTGAGAAGTTTTACCTTTGCTGGCAGTTGTTCAGTGAATGGCTCTCTTTGGTAATTGCAGTAACTGTCAGTGTGGCCCCTACCCCAGCCCAGCAGGCTCAGCTTCAGCAGATAGTGTCTCATGTAAGTGTTGTACACCAGGACCAGCAGCCTGTACAGGTGCAGAGCCTCGAGGCCCATCCAGGTGAAGCAGCAGAGCAGGGAGTAGTGCAGCAGGACTGCCAGGGCCACACACAGGCCAGGGGCCACAGAGGCAGGGCCCGCTGACGCCAAGCCCACGCTGCTCAGCAGGAGCAGGTCGAACAGCAGCAGAGACGCCACCAGCTGGAGATGGATCAGCATGGCATGGTCAGTAGATTTCCTCCTGAAAGACAGAGCAGAGATTTAATTTTACCTCTGTGTGTGAAGCTTGTGAGCTTCTGAAGGTGTGTGTGTGTGTGTCTGTGTGTGTGTGTGTGTGTGTGTGTGTGTGTGTGTGTGTGTGTGTTGTCACTCACGCATGCTCTAGGCAGTGTGTCAGTAAAGTGATGGTGCAGAAGAAGGCAGAGATGGCTGCGCCCACACAGCTGAGTACTCTCAGACTACGGGCGTGGTCCCCAGTCAGGTTAACATCAGGGATCTACAGGAGCAATGCAGAACAAGTCTCTTGTTGAAAAACATTTGGAATTGGAATTTCTGTTTACTTCCTCAATTGACTGGATTGAAATGGAATTGACCCGAAACCTGATGCAAGTATACATACTCAGACACGTATACATACATACTCAGACACGTATACATACATACTCAGACACGTATACATACATACTCAGACACGTATACATACATACTCAGACACTTATACATACATACTCAGACACGTATACATACATACTCAGACACGTATACATACATACTCAGACACGTATACATACATACTCAGACACGTATACATACATACAAAAACATTTTAGAATGTGTATTACTCAGGAAAGACTAGGTTTGTGTAGCACCACAGATCCGCCGCCACAGAACATGACTATGAGCATGTTCACCATGATTAGTACGGAAACATTAGGTAAAATTGTGTCACAGCTTAAACCGTCTACGTGTCCTCTTGACCCTATTCCTACCACCTTTTTTAAGGAAATTTTTGAATCTGTGTCTGATGACATACTAGGCATTGTAAATCACTCCCTACTTAAAGGGATATTTCCAGCGGCGCTTAAAACTGCCCTGGTTAGACCCACCCTGAAAAAAAGTAACCTAGATCCTTCTGATCCCAAAAACTGTAGACCAATATCAAATCTCACTTTTCTAAGCAAAATTTTAGAAAAGGCAGCGTATAGACAGCTTCATGAATTCCTAGTCTTAAATAATAGGTATGACCCACTTCAGTCAGGTTTCCGATCATACCACAGCACAGAAACCGCTTTGCTTAAGGTAACAAATGACCTTAGGATAAATGCAGACTCGAAAAAACTCTCGATTCTTGTACTCTTAGACTTAAGTGCAGCCTTTGATACGGTAGACCATTCCATACTTATTGAGAGACTTGAAAACTGGGTTGGCCTCTCAGGTCCGGTCTTGAACTGGTTCAGGACTTACCTGGCTGACCGAGACTACTTTGTAGCCCTTGGTGACCATAAGTCAAAAAATTATAGCACAACCTGTGGAGTTCCCCAGGGGTCCATTTTAGGACCGTTGCTCTTTAGCCTATACATGCTACCCCTCAGTTCTGTTATCAAGAAGCATAGCGTTAACTACCACAGCTATGCTGACGACACTCAGCTTTATATCTCAGTAACTCCCAACGACTACAAGATGATTGACCACCTGATAGATTGTATTGCCGATATTAATATTTGGATGACACAAAACTTTCTCCAACTCAATCAAGAAAAAACAGAGGTATTGATCATTGGCGAGAAAACTGGGAGAGAGAAATTATCTGCACACTTGAAAACACTAGCTCTTAACACTAAGTGTCAGGCCAGGAATCTTGGTGTCATAATTGACTCAGATCTAAATTTTGAAACTCATATTAATAATACTATTAAAACATCCTTTTACCATCTAAGAAACATTACTAAGGTACAATCATTTCTCTCCCAGGCAGACACTGAAAAATTAATGCATGCGTTTGTTACTAGTAGGCTAGATTACTGTAATGCTCTCCTGACAGGTCTCCCCAAAAAAATGATAAATAGACTACAAATGGTTCAAAATGCTGCTGCTCGTGTCCTTACTAGGACCAAACGAAGAGCGCACATCACACCTGTCTTGAGATCACTACACTGGCTCCCTGTCAGTCATAGAATAGACTTTAAGATCCTTTTACTAGTTTATAAATCACTTCACTGTGATGCACCCAATTACATGGTGGACATGCTCATAAGATACACACCAGCTAGACCCCTACGGTCTAGTGGCACGGAACTTTTAATAGTGCCAGAGGCTAGGACAAAGAGATTTGGAGGATCAGCTTTTAGCATATATGCTCCTAGATTGTGGAACACCCTACCTGAGGGCCTGAGGTTGTCTAAAACTCAGGACATTTTTAAGCGTGACCTCAAAACCTACTTATTCAATGTCGCCTTTTGATACTACGGGAGACATTGGACATTATAGAACTAGGATCACTAGGCCATTACACCATACTCGTGTTTTGAGATTTGTGTTGACAGGAAAATGGACCCGGGTGCTGATGAGGCACTCTCAGCTCCAAATAGCACCTAGAGCAGTACTGGAACCGGTACAAGGGTGTACCAGGACCACCATCAGGTTGTATTGCTGTCATCTTTATTGTCTTTATTGTGTTGTTGCATCATAACTATGCCTAAGATTCTCTTTTGGCAGGACCTGTGACCATCCGGATGCAGAACGATGCAAATATAACACTAAATTTATGGACAGAGTGTACGCCGATAATATGCAAGGAATTTTTCCTGGATACATGGTGTACAGGTTTTTGCCCTTGCTTGCTTGCTTTGTGCCGGTGGTCCTTGGCCTCCCCTTGGGGACCGCTGGGTACTGGTAGGCAAACTGGCTAGTAGTCGCTCTATTGGTAGAGGGCTGCAAGGGAATTTTTTCCTGGCTACATAGTATACAGGTTTTTACTTTTGCCTGCTCGCGGCTCTGTCAGTATTGATTGATTGACTGATTGACTGAACATTTTCATTGTGTGAAGCGCATTGAGTTGCATCTTGTAAGAAATGCGCTATACAAATAAAATTTGATTTGATTTGATACTCAGACACGTATACATACATACTCAGACACTTATACATACATACTCAGACACTTATACATACATACTCAGGCACTTATACATACATACTCAGACACTTGCTTTAACTCAATGGAGTGACATAGACAGTGGCAGTATTACAGGGACGTTTGGTGCCATGCTAATATTACACTGACAATATGCAAATGGCTAAAAGAGAAATGGAAAACAGGAAAGAGGAAATGTGGAGGTGTTTACCACGAGGGCAAAGAAGGAGAAGTGGTCACAGCTACAGGTGGTCTGGTCAGTCAGAGTCAGTGTTTGGCAGCCATCAGTGACCCATTCTCCTCCTACAGTAGTTAAAACACAATTGGACGTACTGACTTTGCCATGAAATAATTACTATGCTTTGTATTATGTTACAGAAATGCTTAGCTTTACTGTGTATAACTATTAATGATATTGATTTGACCAAAAATATTGTAAATATTGTTGAAAACATATTCAGAATGCATCGCTCCATATTTACCACTCTGGTTGAGGTAAACACAGGTTGTCTCCTGAAGAAGAGAAGATGACAATATCAGCCATTTGAAACACCTCCTTCCTGTCCTGCACATATTGGCGTTGACAATAGTTACCTGTAGCTTAGATGTATGTTTGAAGGTCATGTTGAAAGGTGTTGACAGGTTAGAGATGGTAATGTTCTCAATTTCGATAAAAACGCGAATTTCACCAAGACGTCCCATTGCAGTCTAGACACACACACACACACACACACAAATAAAAAAATAAAATAAAAATAATGACACAGATGCTAAATATCAGGCTTGTTCAGTGTGTGTCTGTGTGTGTGCGTGTGCATGCGTGCATGCATTTGTGTGCATTTTGTGAACTTACTTGAACATTTGGTGCATTTTTAAACACAGAGAAGGTGAAGTTTGTCCTGTCTTGTCTGCGGTCATGTTTAGGAAGTATCCTTGATAAAAGGTCTGGGGGCAGGGTCACGTGAAGTATGGGGTTTACCACCTCTGAGATGTTGAATGTAATCTGGGGAGAGATGCAGATATTCACACATTACCAAACACACATTATTTAGTATTGTTTATATTCCAGACCATTCAACCATTGAGAAATTCTTGGTGAGTAGTTAGATGTGTTTTTTGTGGGAGGTTTTTGGTTAATGATCATATAGTGCTGCTTTCTTATATGAGTTTGTATGAGTTCTTCTGGTGGTTTGGGGGTGATACGGTACACATTATATAGTAAATGACTGTATTTCCGGTACTGTATGTTTAAAGCCATAGTGGTTGTGTATTGCTGAAAGGCCAGCTATGTTATGGTCTCACCTTTGTTGCAGATATATAGAGTTCTATCCCTGTGAAGTTTGTCAGATTAATCTCTACAACGAGTGTGAATCCAGGAGAGGAGGCTGAGGTAGTTAGACTAGTGGTAGAGGTAGAGGTTGTTGGGGCAGAGAGAGGGGTTGTAGGAGGGGCTGAGGTAGTTAGACGAGTGGTAGAGGTAGAGGTTGTTGGGGTAGAGAGAGAGGTTGTAGCAGTAATGGTAGAGGAGGTTAGAGAAAGTGTAGTTGGAGAAGCTGTAGTAGAAGAGGTAGTTGAAGGAGAGGTGGGACAGGAGGTTTCTGTAGTGTCTGTACAGGTAACAGTTGCAGTTTGTATGCAGATCGGGTCTGAGTGGAAAAGAACAGAAAGGTCCATATAATTAATTGAAGGTGTTTGGTTTCCTTGTGTGGTCAGGACTCCCTTTTGTGACCCTTAACATACAGTAACCCAGTTCTACATGTTCACATATCATTAACATACAGTAACCCAGTTCCATGTTCACATATCATTAACATACAGTAACCCAGTTCTATGTTCACATATCATTAACATACAGTAATCCAGTTCTATGTTCACATATCATTAACATACAGTAACCCAGTTCTACATGTTCACATCTCATTAACATACAGTAACCCAGTTCTCCATGTTCACATATCATTAACATACAGTAATCCAGTTCTATATGTTCACATATCATTAACATACAGTCACCCACTTCTACATTAATTGCAGTTCACATCACCTAAACCACTGATCAAGCTGTTTTTGTGGAAAACCAGAAAATATAAAACCTTCCTACCTGGAAAGCAGCAGTCATATAAAGTTTGTCTTGAGTCCTTTAGGTCTAGTGGCACTAGTGTGCTGCATTTACATGGACGATATTCAGTCCCACAATATGGGCCCACATCTCTCCAGACTGCTTGGATTTCTTGCATCCATCTGTCTCTCCAGACTGCTTGGATTTCTTGCATCCATCTGCGCGTTCCCGTGTTGTTAAACTCACACCACATCATGTTTGGTGCTGCAAAAAGAACATCAGGATTTGATGGAGATAAAAAATCACACAAAGATTAGGTTTTACTCAAATTACACCGATCATCCCACATTAGCATGATTCAACTTTCAAAACACAAGGCTGCATTTACAGTATATTGTTGTTGAATTTCAAAGTGGCTCCTGTACCTGAACATTCCTTACAAGTGAAATCACCATCTTGTCCAGGCTCATTCGTATCAACGTCATTACAGCACTTCCTTTTACACAGCTTCTTTGCCTCTTCCTTACAGCTATCACCTTGGAATTCACAGTTCACTTTGTTGTCCTGTATGTGGCAACAGTTGCAGGTCTCTATAGATATAGACAAAATAAGTCCATTTGTCCATTTGAGGAAGTCAGAACTGATCTACAGAAATTATAGGTCATCCCACATTAGTATGGTTCAACTTTCAACAAAAAACACAAGGTTGCATTTACAGTATATTGTCAAAGTGGCTCCTGTACCTGTACTGTTACAAGTGAAAAAACCATCATGTCCAGGCTCACTATCAGCCCCATCACAGCACTTCCTTTCACACAGCTTCTTTGCCTCTGTGTTACTGATATCAGCTTCGCATTTACACTTCACCTTGTCCTCTTTGTGGCAACAGTTGCAGGTATCTATAGATATAGACGAAAGAAGTCCATTTGTCCATTTGACATTCTTGATCATGATTCATTGTCTGTGATCCTGTGGTATATTTTAAGTTACGTGAAACACACACAGATACCATGGATTATATGTAAGGCCTTGTAAAAGTCTGACCTCTCTAACAAATGGGGGTTGGGACCGATTGTAACACACACACACACACACACACACACACACACTGATCATTAACAGATGACCAACACAGAAGGGGCCGCAAGGTTCCTTGGGGCAGCTTGGAGACACACACACACTGACCACTCAGATGACCAACACAGAAGGGGCCGCAAGGTTCCTTGGGGCAGCTTGGAGACACACACACCCACACACACACTGACCACTCCATATTGGGGCAGGGGACGGGAGAAAAGGCCATCATTGGCTAAAGAATCTTTGACCATATCTCTGGTTTGGTTGGCTCAGGGATGAAGGGATTTACATAGGACAAGGGATAAAATCCTTTGAAAAACCACTCTCTGTCTCTTTTTACTTCCTGCGACCACCCAGATGACCTGCTGCAGACCAGAGAAGACCATGCTGTGTAAACTGCTTTTTTGAATAAATAGTCTTAAATCTGCTCAAGAACTCTTCCTAATTTTTTAGCAGCAACAGATACCAGAATATACAATAATCCCATACACTTGAATTAATCAGTTGAAGTTGGAGCAGTTGGAGCATTGCACTGAGCTTAATTGGGTTTACAAGAGCACAAAATAGATTGTCGAAAGAAATGTATTGAGATTGATACCATAACAATGTTGATGACGAGGTAGCACAGGTGTGATAGTGCACTATACAAGTGTGATAGTGATGTGTACAGGTATAAATGGGTTATACAGGTATAATGGGGTTGTGAATGAAGTTTGATCTCTTCCTTCCTACCTGAGCTGTGTCCTTCATGTTCCATAGTCAACACAACCTGAGAGAGGAGACAAATGAGTTCCCATCGTGCCCACATCCTCTCCAGACACGGCCCTGTTCAGTCCTCAGGTGTTTGTCTTGATGTTTATGTCTTACCTCAAATATAACTTGCTCCTGGAGGTTTCTGCTAACCCTAACCCTAACTGCACTACAGGGTTCCCACAAGGTGTGAGAACGTCAGTGTTTTTTTTTTTTTCAACTCCTGCACCTGTATGATTCAATGACACTAATGCAAATGATTGGTTTGTGGGTGGGTGTGAAGTGATGCAGAGACTCACAAACACTACTTTAACAGATGCTTTCAGGGTTAGCACTCACACATGTATTTGTTTTTGTTTGTTTCTTGCAAGTCATTGTCTTTGTACAGACTTAGTTACGTACTGTAGCATGGTAAGACCACTTCACCCATATGTGCCATATAAGTTGAGGCAGGCGAAATGCCGCTGAGTATACGCAGAAAGCAGATCAGAGTGAATTATTGGTTGAAATTGAGAGGGCACAGAGAGAATCACCCAACCAAAAAAAGTGCCACTGGCCTGCTGGGAAAGGTAGGGAACAGTACAATAAAGTTTTGGGTGGACAGGAGATGCAACAGCGAGACACCTGGGAATGTATGGAATAGAGTTCTGCCCGATGGTGGGCGTCCGACTCCTGTGTGGGTACTAGAACAAGTGGATTTATAATGACCTCAAGTTAAAGCAAGGAAGGAAAGTGTGGATTTACTTTATGAGTGTTATAGCTATACAGAAAGTAAATATACAGAGTATATACAGGTATTTACGGATGGATCAAAAGACCCAATAACAGATAATACTGGTTCTGCTGAGTTGAATTATGTAAAAGGACTATTTAAGTGTGTGCGGTTGAGTTGTACGCCATTTGGATGGCTTTAGAGTGGGTTGAACAAGCCCAACAGAGCTCTGACCTGGAGTGACTCAGCATCTGGTCTGTAGCCTACAGCCTAAGGCTAGGTACATCTAGTAAACACCAAAACCTGATATTTAAAATAATGGAAATACATTCACGAGTAGGCTAGTAAAACAAGGAACTATGGTCACATTCATTTGGGTCCCTGTGCATATGGGCATTGTGGATAATGAGAGAGTGGACAAACTAGCCAAACAAGCTGTTAAAAATGGAAACATAGACAGTAGACACCATAATTCAAATATCAATATCAGAGGGAAAGAGTATTGTGTGAGGGGAAGAGTGGCAGCGGCATTGGTATCAGGAGACAAGAGGAAGACAACTACACGCAATACAAAATAGAGTGGGTAGTGTGAGAAACAGGGGAGGAAATAGAAAAGAGGAGGTTAGTAATGACAAGAATAAGAATAGGACACAGTAACTTGAACTTGAACTCTCCACATTATAGGAAAGCATCCAACTACTGGACTAATGTGACTATTGTCAGGTAAAAGAAACAGTAGAACATGTACGTGTTAACTGCAGGAAATATACATCAGGAAGAAAGGCAATGATGGAGGAACTGAAAAGATCGGGACTGACAAGAGAAGGTTTGGAGGGCGTATTGAAGCCTGAAGGCAAGAACAGAGAGGCTCAAAAATAGTTTCTTCCCCCAGGCCGTCCGCATGCTAAACGAAAGACATTAGAGGTAGAAGGACCGCGGCACACCTATTTATTTCTTAATAGCACACCTATTTATCTCTTAAAGCACACCTATTTATTAACTGATTTTTAATTGTATCCCTTGTACTGCGCTAGGCTACTGCCTTTTTAAAATGTGTCTTTTTATATAGCGCAGGATACTGTTGCTACTTGCACAGCACTTTATGTTCAGCACTTTATGTCTCTCATGTCCTGTGTCTTGTTATTGTTACTATTGTCTTTTTCTTTTCTGGCACAGTGTACAGTGTTGAGTGTCTAGTCCCATTTCATTTCACTGCATGTTTTACTTTGTATTTCTGTGCATGTGACAAATAAAGCACCCTTGAACCCTTGATGGCTTGAACTACTGCACCAAGTAGCATACTCAGGTTTTAGACTGATTTTAAGAAACCATTCCAGGTGTCATTCTTGTGGACTACGGACCAAGCTGGAGAGAGCATCGGCGTTTTGCCCTCATGACCCTGAGGAACTTCGGCCTGGGAAAGCAGTCCATGGAGGAGAGGATCCTGGGGGAGATAGTTCACATCATGGCACCCCTGGAATGTTGATGATGGAAATAAATGGCTGATTGAGCTTTTTTTCTTGTTATTGTGGTTAATGTTTCAGGGCCTCGTATGTGTCTTGGGGAAGGACTAGCTCGCATGGAGCTTTTCTTGATTATGGTGACTCTGCTGCGACGCTTCCAGTTTGTCTGGCCTGAGGACGCAGGGGAACCTGACTACACTCCTGTGTTTGGAGTTACTCTGTCCCCCAAGCCCTATAGACTAGGGGTAAGGCTGAGAGGGAACCAGTGAGGGGGAAGAGGTCAGGTATAGTCTGATGTTATCAATGTGATATAGTTAAACCCTGTATGTTGTTGTTGTTGTTGTACGTGAATCTATTGTACTTGCTATTGTGTTTTACACAAATAATTGTTGCTGTCAGTTTTGCTTTGTATAACCTTGATTAAGATTGATGGAACACTTCAAGCGCACTGTGTGCCATTCCAAGTAAATATTTGGGGGTAGTGGTGGTCTAGTGTGGGGGTAGTAGTGGTGGTCTAGTGGATAGTGTGTTGGACTTCCGATCGGAAGGTTGTGAGTTCAAATCCCGCCTGAAACCACACCACTACTAGTGTGCCCTTGAGTAAGGCACTTAGCCCTCAGTTACTCCAGGGGGACTGTCCCTGTAATTCGTAATTGTAAGTCGCTTTGGATAAAAGCGTCTGCTAAATGGCTAAATTATAAATTATTATATTTCGTCCTCCTTCGTCTCCTTCCTTACATGCATGATGCATTACCATTGAAGAGCATACGTTGTTAAAATGTTATTGGACTGGTATGTAATATTTTTGTAAAATAAATAGTTAGTTTAACATAAGCTATGTGGAATGTTTGGCTTGCCGAATTCTTAATAAAAGTATTTATAAATGTTTGTCCTGCCTTTCCTCGTCTCTAAAGCATCTTTCACACAGGTCACAACCAATGAATCGAGACTAGCAACCTGTCTTGTACAGTTGCAATCAAAATTATTCAACCCCCATTGCACATTAGGTTTATTGGCAAACTATTTCTCAGCTGTTTGCAATAAAAAAAATACACAATAACTGTTTAAGTAGTTCAATGAAACTAATATGACAAGTTTTTTTTTTAATCCAAATTCAACACAAAATTCTACTTGAGTAGGCTACAGCTCAAGCAGGAGTTGAAAATGTGAGAAAGATGCGGTGCCAACAACAGATTAACATCGCTACGGATGAAGTTTAAACCATGGGGCATTACTTTGCCTCACTTGTTCTTCTCGATGTCAAAATGATTTAAGTAGTCGCTAAAATCGATTTTCTCGGACCTAGCAAAAGTGAACCCTCGCATATGGAGTATAGTTTAGCAACAATGCATATCAGACTGAAAGGATATTACTATGGAAGGAGACGCAGAGCTATATTTAATTACAGCAATAAAATGTGAAATAAAATTGTATTGGTCATTTACACAATATGCAAGACAAAGCGTAATGAAGTGCTTTTGGGCAAGCAATGCAACAATCAACAATACATTTTAACAGTACAGACAGCTTGGTTGTCCTGGTTACCAATTAATAATGACGCGTTCACTTTACTTCACTTTTATTGCGTGGCACATGACGTCATAATACATTGATATATAGCCAACAACAATCATCAACAACATTCAGAAACGCTGTATCTATCAGAGAGTACACATATTGCGACAGACTGCGCTTACTTATCTATAGCCATGGCGATGTTACCGGACCGTTAACATGTCAGCCACTTCAACCACATTCGTGCGCTTCCGCGTGCCCTTGCAGTCGTCTGCAAGCTTTGTTCCAAGCTCGGTTCCAAGGTTGGTCCCAAGCTTGGAGCTTGGTTTCGATGCGGTCATTGGTTTGCAGCTCATGGTGTGTATCCTCTCCTTGCTCTGGCTCCTGAGCTGGATGATTAACCGGAGGAAAGGTGCAGCCACCGCGCTCCCGGCAAGCGAGGTAAACTGCGCGTCAATATTAATATGAATGAGCGTAAAGCACCGTTGGGCTAGTGCTGTGTGCTGTTATGATTAGGGTTGTGTGTCAGGGCTGTGTGTTTTAATGCTGTGCGTCAGGGCTGTGTCTTAGGGCTGTGTGCTAGGGCTTGTGTATTTAAAAGGCTAGCTAATACTTACATTCCCATTTTGTATTTGAACAGGAGGAAATCTCGACACTAACAATTGACCCACAAATGTAAGTTCCATTAATTATGATTTGTCATAATTCTTTGTTAAACTAAAGTGGTTTGATGATAACATGAACAGCCTAAATGCCTGCTGTGTTCGCCAGAATGAGAGCCCTGTTTGTTGTCCTCCTGCAGAAAGCTGTTGAAGGAGTTCACAGACCAAAACGTCACACTCTACAGCGACTGCCTGCAGCGATTGGAGAAGATGCTGGACATCCTGGGGTTTAAGCTGGATACTCACCTGGGCTCCTCCTCCTCCTCCTCTGACTCCGCCTCCTGCTCCAATTGGCCCTCCTCCTCTGACTCCGCCTCCTGCTCCAATTGGCCCTCCTCCTCGGCTCAGTTGTCCAGCTGCTGCTCTCAGAGACCCTGTAGAACGTGTCGCCATAGGAACAGAAGAGGGGGGGGGGACAGGTGTCCAGGCGTGCCAGACTTCT
Source organism: Nansenia antarctica (assembly GCF_963989245.1). Taxonomy (NCBI): domain Eukaryota; kingdom Metazoa; phylum Chordata; class Actinopteri; order Argentiniformes; family Microstomatidae; genus Nansenia; species Nansenia antarctica. The sequence goes on along the minus strand of NC_137679.1, from coordinate 38,533,028 downwards.
TCCAGTCAAAAAGTTCTGCCTGCCAGCAAGACTCCAGTGCCTGTCACAGTTCCTCTGAGAACACGACCTGTGACCTCCTGCTGTCTCGGGATTTTCAAGACTCTGACCCGGACCTCCATCACAACCAGCACAAACAAGACCCGACCACTAACCCCCACGCCACTCTCAACCAGAGCCCCGAGCAGAGTACTACCCACGCCACTCTCAACCAGAGCCCTACCCCCAGACCAGGCGGGCTGGTCGTGCAGTGGAGGCGTGGACCCCCGGAGGCCCAGTGCCGCCCCAGACGCCCCCTGGAGTCCGGCACGAGTGCCTCCTGCCCACGGGCCAACTCTCCGTGCCAGCCTGTCACCACGGCAACGGAGGGCAAGCCTATCATGATGTTCCTGCGGGGCGCCTCCGTCCCCTTCATCTCTCAGGAGACCAGAGAGAAGTTGGAGTCGCACGTCCGAGGCAAACTGAGCCATCGTCTCTGGGGCTTCCCCCAGCGGGTCACCAGGTACGTGGGAGACCTGACGCCTCTTCTGGTGCCCTCGCTGGCCACGGGAGACAGCAGGGTCATGGGCCATGTGACCGGCTCTGTGGTGTTCTCTCTGTGGGACAGTCGGCTGAGGGACAAGAGCAGACCACAGGTTAACCCCAACCTGAACACAAAGCCTAGCCTGAGAACGGTCATCCTGCCCCAGCCGGCTAGTACTGGTGACACCAACCCTTCCCAGAGGGCTTTGCAGGAGAAGCAAGAGCCCAGGCTGGACATGAGCCTGAGGAGGAAGTGTCTGGAGGTCAAACTGTCTGACTTCCCCCGCCTGGTGGTCCAGTCCTACTATGCAGCCGGTCAGCCAATCAGGGAGATTCCCTCCACGAACCAGCCAATCAGGGAGGTACCCTCCACCAACCATGTCATCAGGGAGGTTCCCTCCACCAACCAGATCATCAGGGAGGTTCCCTCCACCAACCAGGTCATCAGGGAGGTTCCCTCCAGCCAGCCTATCAGCAAGCAGCCAGCAGCTCTCCCCAGGACCTTGTTTATGACCCAGGAAGCTTTGAGGCGTGTGGAGGAGAACCTGGTCATGAAACGCCGGAATAATATTCCACAGAAACCACCCCGCCGGAAAAAAGCTCTCATTTGAGTGAGGATGCTGCAGTCATGGCTGATGCAACAAGAAACAGTAGAAAAGCTGGTTCAACCCCATGGCTCCCGGTCCCGGACATATTAAGCATTATATTATTAAGAATTATATTTTGGATATTTTGGATACAGTGGAAGATGTATACATTAAACTGTCTATCTTTCTCTACATATTTCTAAATGTTGTGTTCCTGAGCTGATTGTTGACTTAATGTAGCCTATGGGACCAGCCTCATTTATAAAGCTTTGCGTATAACTGGCGTAAACGGCTTGCGTACCTACGCAAAGCAAGAACATTTACCCACACCAACATTCGGATTAATAAAACGGTGCGCACTCCAGTGGCATTTGCAAGTCCCACGCCTGCTTCCATTTATGAATCACAATCAACTCTAAAATGTTGCGCACGTGAACGAGCGTCTTGTCCCACCCCTTTTGACGCCCATAGTTGCCTATAATAATAACTTTTTATTTGTGTAGCACTTTTCCTGCAAACGTTGCATATAAATGGTCAGTCAAACGCCCGACAGAACACCGAAAAAAATACATTTCACCCAATCAGACATATCTAACTTGCTGAAAAACATTGTGGTCAAGCTCAGGCACCTAAATTGTATTTTATTTAGAATACCCTCTGTTAGTTGAATAGGGCTAACAGAGTGGACACTAACAGGGTGGACATTTTGAGTTAAAGTTAGCCTTTAGCCAGCCTGTGTTAGCATAATGCCTAGCATGACCATGAGGAATCTAATTTGCACTAAACACTTTTTTTTAAATTATTCAATTTGATTGATCTCCTCAATATTTAGGCCTAACAGGGTGGACACGTTATGTTCAACCACATTAAACTCACTTGATAAAAACATCAAAATCAGATGGTAAAAGAGGTAGAAAATCACACAGCTTATCACATTTGATTTCCCTCCACTGATGTGATGTCACCTCATGAGAGTGATGTGATTGAGAAATATGTTTTTTTTTTTAAAGGGACATTAACACAGCTCAACAGGGTGGACAGTGACCGCAGGGACCAACATACAACCTTATTCTTTTTTACAAAATTGTGAAAAAAAATATTAAAATTATATTTGATACCAATAGATATTGCTCAGGAAAATTAAATAATAATAACATATTTGGAAATGTATATGTTTTTATTAGTTACTTTTTAGATTGAAGTTGAATGAACAACACTGGGGACATGGCAAAATCCCATTTACGTCTTTAACCAAAGCTTTTAAAATGTAAAAAAAAAAATAATAATAATAGAAGCCCCTTTCATTGTATTCATAATAAATAACAATTGACTATAGGTACATGAAAAAACGAATGGAATTAGTATTTGTCCAAATTTAGACAAAATACAACATGATTTGTTCTGGGGACGGAAAAGGCACCATATTAAAAAAATGACCCTTCAGCTTGCTAAAAGTATGTGCATGTCAATGAATAGACAGTAGGCTACAGTGGTTAATGTGGGGTAATATAACCAGGCTTTCCAATTTTATGGAGAGTGAGGACACGATACTGTACTATCAATGGAACTGAGCAACGACATGGTCACTAGGCTACCAACGAACCCTCCCGGGTGAAGGTCACATGACAATCTGCTGTGTTGCTGTTCCACTGTGTGCGGGAGCAGAGTGCAGTGGGAGAACAGTCATCATGCTGGGCTCTGTGATCCTGCTGTGGCTCGCCATCTGCCTCCTCTTCTACCTCCTCAGGACTCGCAGGGCCACCAACTTCCCCCCTGGTCCTCAACCCATCCCAATATTTGGAAATCTACTGCAGCTGAACCTTGAGAACCCCATTGGCGACTTGGAATGAATGAATGAATGAATGAATGAATGAATGGTCTTTATTGTCATTGCTATAGTACAGGTACCAAACAACGAAATTTGGGAGGGGTGGCTCCCCTGGTGCTAGGAAAGAAAAAAACAAGAAAAAAAACAAGAAGGGAAAGGAGCTGGTTTACATAAATAAAGGCTATGTACACTATCCACTATACTATACTGTACAGATAAAACGACTAGAGTTGTCATATTGCACATAGTGTTATTGCACATTCATTTAAAGTGTCGCAGTTTGCAGGCTTGAAATGTACATATTTGTGCCTCAGCACTACACCTGATTTTTCAATCCAGCAGCTGCCATCAATCCGTCCAGACTGTCCAGGGCCCAGAACCTAGGTCTTTGCTGTGTTCAGGGCCTGGATGGCCCTGGGGTAGAAGCTGAGCTTCAGTCCGTTTGTCCTTGCGGCCATGGTCCTGTACCGCCTTTTCGAGGGCAGCCGGGCAAAGTGTTCGTACCCAGGTTGGGATGGGTCTCTGGAGATCTTGGAGGCCTTCCTGAGGCAGCGTGTGTTGTACAGCTCTTCCAGAGAGGGGAGGGGGGCGCCGGTGATCTTCTGGGCTGTTCTCACGACTCTCTGTAGCGCATTTCTCTCTGCGGCTGTGCAGCTGGAGAACCAGTTGCAGATGCAGTAGGTGAGGATGCTCTCCACTGCGCAGCGGTAGAAGGCCACCAGTATCTCCTGCTTGTTGTGGTCCTTCCTGAGGACTCTCAGGAAGAAGAGCCGCTGTTGTGCCTTCTTGATGATGGCTGCTGTGTTGCTGCTTGGAGCGGGTAAAGTGGAATATTTCATGATAAGACAACATACACATGGTTACGTCCATTCCTGAGACCCAGAAAAAAAAAGTTTTGACGCTCTGATTTTTGGGGGGGATAATTTAAGTATTGGGGTTGAAAGATACGGTGTATACGGTGTATCATCTACTCTTTAAATAAAAACTTTGTTTAATTATTTTTTTTAAACAACTGCAACAACTCTTTGCATCTATTTCTAAAGTGTCATTGCTGAGTAAATCATTGCTGATGACAAGAAAAGAATCGGCATGATAAAAAAACGTTTCTCTCAGATTCTCTCAGATTTTGGGTAATACAATTTGTAACATGAGTGTTTCTCCATTGGAACAGTTGTCAGAGCACTATGGGAAAGTGTTCAGCCTCTATTTTGGAGGCAGGCCAGCAGTGATTCTCAACGGCACTCAGGCTATGAGGGAGGCGCTGGTGACCAAGGCTGTTGACTTTGCTGGACGGCCCCATGGACTCCTCCTCAGCCACCTCACACAGGGCAAAGGTACTGAGGACAACAGACCAGCTCACTGGTACCAAAACAAAAGTTATGTTTTTATGAGTGGGGCAGTCCCACTCATATTTTTCATTTTATTGGACAGATATAGTGAAGAGAGACAGGAAAGTAAGGAGAAGAAGGGAGAGAGGGCATGTCAGCAGGGCATGGGCCGGAGTCGAACCCATGCCGACATGGGCATATGTGTGCACTGTAGACCGCGGCACTAGACCACCCCAGGCCACAACAATGTAACATTTTCAGAAGAAGTTCAGAAAATGATCATTTGTGTACCACCTCATGATGGAGTTGTCTGAACAATAAGTGATTCAAAGGAAAAAGGTATCTTATTATTTCTTATTGGTCTAGACAAAAGCATTAACATAACATGCCATGGCTTGACATGGGAGCATAATTCACAATATCACTCTACTTCCTGTCTGTGTGTATTTGCCATTCCAGGCGTCATCATGGCCGACTATGGGCCAAGCTGGAGAGAACATCGTCGATTTGCCCTCATGACCCTGAGGAACTTCGGCCTGGGAAAGGAGTCCATGGAGGAGAGGATCCTGGGGGAGATTTCTCATGTCACTGCATTACTGGAGCAGAGTGCTGGTACATAGTTATACTCCTATGCAAAGCAGGAGTGTTCAGAGTTTAAAAGGAGGAATATGTTTTTGGTCACACTTAAAAATGAAGTTCCTCTTATGCCTGTGTATTGTGAATTGTGTGTTGTAGGAAAATCCATCGACCCCCAGACTCTATTTCACAACGCATCGTGTGACATCATCTGCTCCATTATGTTCGGAACTCGATATGAATATGACCACGAATTCTTTCAGACCATGATCACAATCATGGCGGAAAACTCTAAGATTGCCAACGGACCTTGGGGCATGGTATGCAACAATGTCTGACTTGTTGATTGAAAGAAACAAGACCACATTATGACTTTTCAGACACCACTTTCTTTAACGCTGATGATGATAGAATCGTGATAAATGATTGATACATGGTTAAAGTTGTTGTTAAAGATATGTGTGTGACACGTGTTTTACTCTCTGCAGATCTATGACACCATGCCCCTGCTGAGGAGCCTGCCCCTGCCCTTCCAGAGACCTCGGAGAGACTACCGCACCATCCAACTCCACGCCCGGGAGATCCTGGAGCAGCACAGAGCCACCCGTGTCCCATGTGAGCCACGAGACGTCATAGACAGCTACCTGGACCAGATGGACAAGAGGGTGTGCACTCTGGATTAGTGATGATCCACTCTGGCCTGCAGGGTTGCACATTCATATTCTGTCCCAGCACCACCACTGCAGGGTTGCACATTCACATTCTGTCCCAGCACCACCACTGCAGGGTTGCACATTCATATTCTGTCCCAGCACCACCACTGCAGGGTTGCACATTCATATTCTAGCCCAGCAGCAACACTTCTATTATACTAATGATTAATACCGTGATTGGTTGAATCAGGGTTGTAAATGCGGGGGAAAGAACAAAAATATGCAACCTGGGGGGTACCCCAGGATCTAGTTTGGACCAATTATAATATAGTAGGCCTAGTGGCAAAGACTGTCCAGTTGAGTAACCATTGAATAAGTGGAAGTTTACTTCAGAGGTGTTATAGAAGTAGCCTACAGTCTCTCACAATCAGCATATTTCTGCACACATCTATGTACTGTATAATTCACCAGTGAAAAATTCCTTTATGCTTTGTTTCCTTAGACAAATGACAACAGCTCACCATTTGATGACGACCAAATGATTACTCTTCTGCTGGACCTCCTGTTTGCTGGGACAGACACAACGTCTAACACCATCCGCTCCACCATGCTTTACCTCATGACCAATCCTGAGGTGCAGGGTGAGTCAGTAGGCTACGCCCTGCTGCCCTGTCACACAACTACTGTAGATGTGGCCTCTTCCTGCTCTAGGTCATATTCTTATTCTGAATTCTCTTCTCTATCGTCTGTGCACTTGTTCACTACCCCTCATGAACCGTGTTGGGATTCATTCGAAAGTGATAGAGATATGATTCTGAAGTTACTGAAAAAGTAACAAATAATATTACAACATTTGAACACAGTAACTTGTTCTATTACTCCGTAACTTATAAAAGTGATGTATTAACTGTAGTGCATAGTTATGTTGTTACCCACAACACTGCTCATGAATTCAAAACAAATAAATGGTTTGGAGTGTGGTGGAGGTGGACAGGGCAGGAAGTGTCTGGTCAGGACTGATGAAGGGAGACGAACCGGACAATGTAATAGTTGGCTAAATCCACTAGATGGCAGTAGCGCGACGTTAAGGATGCAAGCTGCCGTTAAACCCAACAGAAGAAGAAGAAGATCAGTTGTGTCGTCACGTCACATACACACATCCTGTTTGACTAGAGCTAAACCCTCACTAACTAACTAACTAACTAACTAGGTTAACGTCGCAGTGGACTTCTCTCTCACTCGACCTACAGGTCTGCCAAACAAACAAATAAGAAACCTGTAGATTTATCTTCACTTAAATTGTTTTGTCCCACCTCCCAACGATAGCAGGGAGAACAAAACTAACTTAACTAGCTCGCTAGCCAGCTAGCCAAACTGTCTGTTGTTACGAGCCGTTCTTTCTCACAACGTGGGATTGTGTTGCTCGCTTCTCGTTTTCCCAGACATCACTTACTTGCTTGCTAAACGATTGCTGATTTTAGAAGATGTCATGTTTTGTCTTGATTTCAATGTCTGCTAAGAATATAATCTGGCCTTTCCCGCCACACTGGTCAAAAAGACAAAAGTCTTACAATGGGATTAATCAATAGTTGCTCTGCGATGTTAAAACTACCCCGAACCACCTAAATGTTATGCAAGCCATGATGATACCATAATAACACAGCCCCATGTGTTACCCACTCTTATTAACGCAGTCATACTGTTTTTATCTAGTAGGAACTGTTAGGGTTAACCCTAACCTGCTTCTATTTTCAAGTAGTGCCACTAGAAAATGCGTTGGTAGTGTGAATGGCTATGTGAAACACATAGGGCGTTGTGTGCTGTCTCTGCATGTTAAGCATTAAAACCATGATTCTGTGTTTCTGTTAAAGTCCTGTGTGTGTTTTGCAGGATGCTTCTCCATTTCTGCCCCCAGTGCGGCACCAAGCTGCAGGCCGGGTTCCGCTTCTGCCCCTCCTGTGGGGAGAAGCTGCCGTGCGCCGTGGACCCTCTCTGTCCTGCAGAGGCTGCCTCCGCTGGGGTCTCTCAGCTCAACGTCACCGACGGCCTGGCCACGACAACCAACGCAAGTCCTCCTGCTCTGGCCAACGCACAGCCACCTTCTGGGGATGCAGTCACTCATCTCTCTGTTTGTCAAAGTAAATTCCAATTGCCCTTGTTCTCCCCTCCTGAGTGTACTAGGTGTTACCTGGAAATGTGTCTGGTGTCTCATCTGTTAGCTTTTTGTGAAGACGAAGAAGTGACTGACCGTTCCTATCTCTCCCGTATCTACAGGCCTTGTCGGTCCCTCCCTCAGCCCGGCGTCGACCCGTCCCCCGCTGCGTAGGACCCGTCTCTCTGCTCTCATGGCCCCCAACGAGGAAATTCCTAGCAGTGTGACCGCTCCAGCTCTCATATCCTCCCCAAAACGTGCTGCAGGTAAGGAGGGCAGGGCAGGGCAGGGTCACAGGGCAGGGCAGGGCCACGGGGCTTGCCACAGACAGGGTATAACTTATTTTCCATTAGAAATAAGGATGTAGGGGCGCTTAGGTGGCGTAGCGGGTTAAGCGCTGACCATGTAACCGCAGGGTCCCCGGTTCGATTCCGGCCGGGGACATATCCTGCATGTCATCCCTCCTCTCTCTCTCACCCATTCTTCCTGTCTAAATCTTCACTGTATCTATCAATAAAATGAAAAATATGAGTGGGACTGCCCCACTCAGAAAAAATTACTTTAAAAAAAAAAGAAATAAGGATGTAATGCCAAACAGATTCCATTTGTCAGCCCTTTCCCTTGCGATCCAAACAATGCTCTGAAGGAACTAGCTCAGTAGGTGAGGTAGACCCAAGTCGCTGTGTGTCACAACAGTGGGTTTTGAAGGAGAGGAAATGAGTGAAGGTAGGCATCCATTGAAAAGCATTTGTGACATTTATTTCATGCTTGGTTTTCTTTAGCTAAAAGGAAATGTGTGTGCCTTCTATTGGCAGATCAAAGCCCCAAATCTGTGATGTCTCCACGGAAACGACGTGCTGTCAGCCCTAAAGTGAAACAGGTGACAGAGGAGCCAGCCGTAGCACCAGCTGCCTCACCTGCCTCACCTGCCTCACCTGCCTCACCTGTCTCACCTGTGTCACCTGTCTCCTTCCCCAGGTCCCCTGCCTCAGGTGAGCCCAAACTACAGCTCATTGGGAGCAATTTGGGGTTAAGTGTCTTTCCCAAGGACACCTCGACATGTGGCCAGCTGGGGCTCAAACCTCCGATCTGCCAACCTTGCGATCATTAGACGCCAGCTCTACCTCCTGTGCCACAGCCACCCCTCATCCCTCCCTCTCTCTCTCTCTCTGTGTGTGTGTGTACAGTCAAGGGGAAGATGAAGAAGTCCAAGCGGGCATGTGCTGTGGAGCCCCTGCAGGAAGGGGAGGAGCTGAATGACACCACAGGCAGGAAGTGGAGGCTGGTGAAACTGCTGAGTCAGAGCGAGGCAGAGCTGATCTACGGAGGTGAGAGATCACACAGCAGTGTCCAGTCCTGGTCCTCGACACCCACACAGTATTACACCTTCTGTTCTAGCGCAGTATTAACACACATCTGATTCAACTCATTGAAGGGCTGATGATCAATCCAGTGTCAGTACTGGCTGGAACAAAATCCGGTTCTCTATCCTCCTTCCCGAAATGTGCACTCGTTCACACACATTTACTAACTAGACACAGGGTGGAAACTCTCCATAGCTCAATGTTTACACCAATCTAATTATTTCCTCTGCATCGGGGTGGTATTGTTGATGATACCCAGTCCAGCAGATCGGGCCAGGATCCAGTTCCAATCCCAGCGACGACAAACACATCCTCAAACTGGTGAGTGGGCCTGCAGAGTTCCTGTTCTGAGGTTTACTTTCCATAGGTTCAATTTTTCTTGTTACGTCACATTACACAAGTGTAAGAGAGTAAAACATTTTAGGCTTCGGTTCCTGACATTGCAGCACAAGACAATAAGGCAAAAGGCAAGATAAGTCAAGATTAAAAAAGTGACTATAGTACAAGCCAATAAGCCATAGGCTTAGGTTACAACAATCCTGTTCCATATACATGTACAATAGTACAAGCCAAGCCAAGCCATACAACAAACCATGTGTTCCGTGACGAAGATTGGCGTTTGGTGTTTCTCTCCTGAAGGGGGCCAAAGACGGGAGGATGTTTAACGAGCAGAACTTCCTGCAGAGAGCCGCCAAGCCCTTGACAGGTGAGACTCATTCGTGGTCAATGTTCAGCTGCCCGTCTTTCAGCCAGAGTTATCCTTCAGCGCCAAACTGCCCCCCCCCCCCCCCCCCGAACCCTATACTGTACCTGTCCACTCACAAGATTATCTGAGGTTTTGGGATTGCTATGAACGTCCGTCCATCCATCTGTCCATCCGTCCGTCCGTCCCCTCATTGCTGTGACCCTGTCTCCTCTCCAGTGGACAAGTGGATGAAGCGCACCAAGATGGATTTCCTGGGGATTCCCTCCTGCGTGGGCTTCGGGCACCATGCAGACGCCTACAGGTGTGTGTGTGTGTGTGTGTGTGTGTGTGTTACACAATGTGCTTATTTAGAGAGATGTGTTTGCATGTATCGGTATATACAAAGGTTTTTGTGCGTATGTACTGTATGTTTTGTGTTTATTTGTGTATGTGTGTAGAAGTGTATGCTGTGTGTTTATTTGTGTATGTGTGTAGAAGTGTATGCTGTGTTTATTTGTGGATGTGTGTAGTAGGGCTGCAACAACGAATCGATGAAATCGCTAAAAATCGATAATGAAATTCGTTGGCGACAAATTCCATTATCGATTCGTCGGGTCTTGTTCCATAACAAACCTACTTCCTGTTGACGCACGCCACGCTGTCTTGCGGAGCCGCCGCGGCGGCTACATTTAAATCATGGCGGAGGCGGAGAAAACGACTCGAACGAAATCGTCACATTAAAAGCTACCCTCAGCAGGGTAAGTTATACGAGTTTAACGTTGGCTGTACCCATGCCATACGTTGCGTTTTGAAGTGAGGATCATTCGTTTCACTGGCACAGCTGTAGGCCTAAGTTAGTTCTTCTCGTTTATCTAATAGATTCTCCCTTTTAATGACCTATTGTATTTTTAGCTTGCTATTCGCATTCTATGCCTTCAGCACCGGAGTATGCTCATTGTTAGAAAGGTTCCAATGTTCTAGGTTATATTTGGTTATCATTTCCACCTTAAGAGCTAAGGTGTGTAATATCACCTGCCACCTTAAGTGCGCAGTGCATTCTGGGAATCTGGGCCGCATTGATTCAGATCGGAGAAGAAGTTGGAAGTACCACACAAGTTTCTCGTGTTACCACTCCAATCAGTTAGAAACATTGTGCAGCATTACAGTGTAAAGTGCGTCACTGAACTACTGTAAGTACAATGTTTCACCCAGTATTTAGGTTGTACATATTTGTTGTGTTGATTTGGATACTGCCGTTTTCCGCACTCTATACTAGCAATAGCAATTAGTTTGGACATGTGCTTTCTATGGCCGCCGTTATTGCGTGCTCTTCAATGAAGCTCGTTTGGCGCAGTTCACGCTGCAGAAACCACACATACCGTATTTTCCGGACTATAAGTCTCATCAGTCAAAAAATGCGACATTAAGAGGAAAAACCCATATATAAGTCGCACTGGACTATAAGTCGCATTTATTTAGAAATGTATTTCACAAAACCCAAGACCAAGAACAGACATTTAATCTGGAAAGGCAAGTTTATTCAACTACACAATAGCACACAGAACAACAGGCTGAATAGAAGTCAGGTATGTTAACGTAACACATTAACAGTTATTCAGCAACACAATAGCATAAAGAACATACCTGGGAGGCTGAATAGGCCAAATTAACATAACAAGCCAGCGAGTCCAACAAGCACTACCGTTCGCTACCGTTTGCTTAGCTTCAACAAGCTAATGTTTTAGATAATTTCTTCAGGGGTATAGGAGCAGCATATAGTTGTCACAAGCCCAGAGCGGCCCAGAGCGCCCTCTGTCGGCTGTAGACGGTAATGTTTACTCCTTGGTTCATGTCAATCAGTATGAAATGATATATATATATATTGACTATAAGTCGCAGGACCAGCCAAACTATGAAAAAAGTGTGACTTATAGTCCGGAAAATACGGTACATCCCTTGTAGTGTTTGCAAGCATCCTACCCATGCCTGAACTGTACCCTGTTTGACCCACTAAAGAAATCTGAACCAAAAGTCAATCTCCTGTCATGTGTGTCCTGATCGACGCCCCGGGGGCGAATGGAGCATACTCCCATTGAACTATTCACCGTATACAGTCCTCACTAACACTCATAGTCACTTGTATTAGTAAGGAGATGCACTTGTGAGTTCTGGCGAAGCGTCAGCTAAATGACTGTAATGTAATGCGATAGCCAGTGAGTGTTTGCTCGCATTCATGAATTCAATATTGCATGACAAGTGTATTTAGCTAGCTGGCTAACGTCAGTGGTAGAGCAGAGGTGATAAGCTAAAGGCTAGCTAGTGGTAGCCTACCAAGCTACCCGTGAGTTAGAGTGAGGCACTGACTGTAGCCTAGCCTATTGTATGGAGTGAGAGGACACATTACATTGTTTTGGAGCATATCTGTTATATAAAAACATTAGTGTCTTGTCTGTAGCCTATATTGCACTTTGGGTTACTGACCTTTACATTAAGCAAAGTTATTACCTAAAACAATGCATGTATTGAGCTAGAGTTCAACTACTTTATTGAAACAATCTACCGCCATAGTCCATGGCCTGTTGTTAAACCTATTTGATGTAGCAAAGCCTTTTTTATTTATATTATTTATTATTTTTTATTAATACTTACTTATTCATTTTGCACATGTATATGTATAGGCCTGGCTGATTTAGAAAACATAAAATAAAATTTGCAAAAGAAATCTGTTTTTTCATCAAAATAATCGTTAGTTGCAGCCCTAGTGTGTAGAAGTGTATGCTGTGTTTATTTGTGGATGTGTGTAGAAGTGTATGCTGTGTTTATTTGTGGCTGTGTGTAGAAGTGTATGCTGTGTGTTTATTCGCAGGTTTCTGATATTCCCCAACATGGGCCAGACGCTCCAGTCTGTTATGGAGGAGAGGGAGGAGCTCCTGTCTGAGAAGGCAGTGCTGCAGATCGCCTGCCGAATAGTGAGCAGAATGATATGAAGCTCTATAAGCTTTTATGAAGCACAGAGTACGGTTTTTCCTCCCTGTCTGACTGTGGTGGGGTTTTCTCTCCTATCCCAGTTGGACGTGTTGGAGTTTATCCATGAAAAAGAGTATGTTCACGCAGACATCAATGCTGAAAACATCTACATCAGCCCAGGAGAACACACACAGGTGAGGTGAGGTGTGTGTGGTCTGTCTGTCTGTCTCTCTGTCTCTGTGTGTGTGTGTGTGTGTGTGTGTGTGTGTGTGTGTGTGTGTGTGTGTCTGTCTCTCTCTGTGTGTGTCTGTGTGTGTGTGTCTGTGTCTGTGTCTGGTGTGTCTGTCTGTGTCTGTCTGTCTGTGTGTATGTGTGTGTTCATACAGGTATCTGTCTCCTCTAAGATGTTACTTGTGCGCGTGCGTGTGTGTGTAGGTGTATCTTGCGGGGTACTCCCATGCTTTCCGGTACTGTCCAGGTGGTCGTCATGTAGAATACCGCGAGGGAAGCCGAACACCACACGAGGGCGCCATCGAGTTCATCAGCCTGGAGTCCCACAAGGGAGCAGGTTAGTGACTCCCTGCGCCCTGTTAAAACACCCCCACCCCCCCTCCTCAGACTGACCCTGTGGATGGTAGACGACGGTGTCCCTAACCACTGATGAAATGATCAGATCCTGGGTCAGGGTTGGGTGAAGGGGCGTCTAATCTCAGATCACTTTTACCCCTGGCACCCGAGCCAGGTGCTGGCAGTCTCCCTGGACGTTATTTGTTGTTTATTTGGCTGGGACAATGTACATCAAAGAATGCACCAGAATTAGCCAAGAAGGCTCGTTTTTATCCGTAGTCCCTGAACAGGGTCTCATAGAAACTTGTTTTTACCTTCTTTTTTTTGGGCCCAAAAGGCTTTCGCTTAGGCATATTCTAGATGTGGGGGAAATGTTGTGTCAAATTGTGTGTGTGCTTGTGCGTCTGTGTGTGTGTGTGTGTGTGTATAATAATAATAATAATAATATTTATATAGCGCTTTTCCAGGACTCAAAGACGCTGGATGTGTATGTGTATGTGTGCGTGTCTGTGTCTCTGTGTGTGTGTGTGTGTGTGTGTGTGTGTGTGTGTGTGTGTGTGTGTGTGTGTGTTGTCACTCACGCATGCTCTAGGCAGTGTGTCAGTAAAGTGATGGTGCAGAAGAAAGCAGAGATGGCTGCGCCCACACAGCTGAGTACTCTCAGACTACGGGCGTGGTCCCCAGTCAGGTTAACATCAGGGATCTACAGGAGCAATGATGTCATCAATGATGTCATCCCAAAAGGCTTTTGCTTAGGCATATTCTAGATGTGGTGTCAAATTGTGTGTGTATGTGTGTGTGTGTGTGTGTGTGCGTGTGCGTGTGCGTGTGCGTGTGCGTGTGTGTGTGTGTGTGTGTTTTGAAGGCCCGTCCCGGCGCAGTGACCTCCAGTCTCTGGGCTACTGCATGCTGCGCTGGCACACGGGGGCGCTGCCCTGGACCCCCCTCACACACACCCCCGCCCGTGTGGCCGCAGAGAAGGAGAGGTGACCACTCACCACCACCACCACCTCTACCAGGTCATGATATGGATATGTTGTGTGCTGATCATTCCTGTTCGTTGTCATATCTCAGGTACGTAGCCGACCTTCCAGGACTGCTGAGTCAGTGCTTCGGAGAGAGGAAGGTTTCCAGTGAGTCCAGTTTCCTTTTAAGAAACAGTTATTATCTGTGATCTACAGTCATGGCCCATAATGCACTTCTGTCAGATAAGGCAAATCTTTTCCCAGATAATTGTTGCAAATACAAATGCTTTGATATTCAAATTGTTGCATTGGAACAACACAAAAAAGCAGAGGAAATAAAAAGCCAAATCTGATATCAGTAATAAAGTATAAATATAATGAAATAAACATGTGGATACCAAAGCGAATACCCAAAATGTGTAAATTCAACAATCTTCTGGGGGAAGTGGTGCATTATCTGACAGGAGTGCAGGGTTGCCAATATTTTTGTCCATGACTAATACATGTGTGTGCGTTATATAACGTGTGTGTGTGTGTGTATGTGTGTTCGTGTGTGTGTGTGTGTGTTCGTGTGTGTTCGTGTTTGCGTCGGCCCAGGTGCTCTGCAGCTGTACCTGTCTCAGGTGATGTCTCTGCAGTACTCTGAGCAGCCTGACTACCAGACCCTGAGGGCGGGCCTGAGCTCAGCTCTGACCCTGCTGGGAGGGGCCCTGGAGAACCCACTGGACCTTTAATTTCTGCAGGTGCTTACACACACCCGTATCCCCCCATACACACACACACACACACGTATCCCCCCATACACACACACACACACACACGTATCCCCCCATACACACACACACCCTTATCCCCCCATACACACACACACACACACACACCCTTATTCCCCCCATAGCCACACACACACACACACACACACACACACACCCTTATCCCCCCATACACACACACACACATCCGTATCCCCCCATACACACACACACACCCGTATCCCCCCATACACACACACACACACCCTTATTCCCCCCATACACACACACACACACACACACACACACACACACACACACACATATACACTCACACCCCTGCACACCTCCACACAACCGCCTTGAGCTAGAAATCAGAGAACCGGCTCGTCGTAATGCAAGGAATGGAATGAGGAATGGTATCAAACACGTGTGAGCCCGTCCTCCGATTTCTACCTCCACCAGCCTCCCCTGGTGACCCCCATAGTTCCGGTCATTCCCTCTGCTTTTCAGTTGATACGTCACACACTAGCTGTGTATTTCCATTGCGTTCTTAAGCCCCTTTTTACATTCAAACGCTATGCTGGTATTTAAATCCGAGGTTTTTCTCCAAACACAGCCTTGACCCTGACCTCTGTCTTCTAGTACTGATAATGTGTATGTGTATCTTGTATTTCAGAAAACCACGACCGGCAGAAGATAAACATTTACTTTTTTGTTACTTGTGTTTATGACTGTTTTTAGAATTGTGGCCTTTGCATGTGGTGTAAAGTTCTGCTGTGTTGTGATTATGATGTTTTATTGCACTAGATGCGTTCATGTCAAGTTCATGTCAATGCTGCGCACAGCCACAAACACAAACACACCATTATTCAAGTTACCAAGCACTTATGCACTGTGTTATCAGCACCACCGGGTGGCGCTGTGGCTAGGTTAGGTTATTCAGCGCTCTCGGTCTATGAGATTATACATTTCTAACATTTCTAACAAAGATTTTATGGCCGTTGTGGTAATGATTGTATGTGTGAATTATCACGATGTTACAGTAAGGTTTTATCAGGCTTGGTTGTTGTTTGTCGTTGGTATTCAAAATGTTATCTTGGTTACATTCATGAGGTGCTTTGTGATTAAAAATCGTTCTTTAATAAACCTGCTGGTCTGTCTGATCCTTTCTATGGTGGCGAAGCACTGATCTGAATGAGTGGATATGATGATATATAATGATGATAGATGATGATCCAATCCTAAACAAATTCCTTCCCTTATCTCCAAGTTCTTGTTAATTAATTAATTTTTAATTTTGCAGACACTTTTAATCCAAAGCGACTTACAATTATGAATTACAGGGACATTCCCCCTGGAGTAACTGAGGGCTAAGTGCCTTACTCAAGGGCACACTAGTAGTGGTGTGGTTTCAGGCGGGATTTGAACCCACAACCTTCCGATCACAAGTCCAACTCACTATCCACTAGACCACCACTACCCCCTGTCAGCCTACCCTCTTGTCAGCCTACCCTCTCAGATCTGTCAGGTGTGGATAGGTGTAAGTAATGGCTATAGGGGAAATTTCTCCTTTTGACCCCTCCTTTAAAAGAAGCCTACCTACACACTGGAACAGTTTCTGGGTGGGGACACTTTCATTCAGGAAACTACCTGTGTGTGTGTGTGTGTGTCTGGCGCGTGAGGAGTTGCCAGACCCACAAGGCCCTTAGAGCCTGGGGCTGGAGTAGATTGAAGTTCATGCATGTGGTATCGCGTCTGGGGTAACCTGATTGGAAACCCGCTGTGAGGGGTGCTGGAAGATAAAGGCACAAATGCATTAATTTAACGCGCACATGTTGACGTGTTAAGTCCGTGATTATTCACAGGTGGAAATCTGGGTTCTGTGGCGTATGGTCGTGATCACTGCAGTACCGTCCGCCCGCCCCACACACCCACACACCAAAAAATCTGCGAAACAGTTCTATATTGGGATACATGAGGGGCCACATTCTGCGTTGTCATGGAGACAGTTCAGCACAGAAACTTGGCCGTCCTGGTTTATGCTCTGGGGGGCATATTAATCAGATTCATGTTTAATAATTTAGTAGGGAGAACCACGCTCACACACACACACACACAGAGAGACCCCTCGCAGCCCTTCCACACACAATATAGTTACATAACTCTCAGTGGCTGGAACTCGAGGGGGGGGGGGGGGGTTCTTGCACCCACTCACTCACACACACACATCCACTGGCTCTCTCTAATCCCTCCTTGTCTTGTGCATGTTGCCTTTCCAACATAGTCCCCCAACGGATACACACACAGTCACCCACCCACGACAGTAAGGTTGAGAGAGACAGAAGAGGGGAGAGAGGAGCCCTGGTGTGTGTAGTTTATATTGGGGCCTAATAGCACAGCGCTGGTGGGCCTTCGGTATGGGCCGTCACCGATGTTTATGAAAAACGCCTTTTCACCTCCCCTTCCTATTCCGGGGATATAACGGGATTCTGGAGGAAAAAAAAAAAGGAGACAAGCTTTTTCCGTTTAACAACGAGCGCCACTCCCCTTCTGTGGAGGGGAGGGTTTGTGTCCCATAGCGGGGGAGAAGAAGCACGGAGGGAAGGGGAAGAAGGAGAAGAGAGTGACAGTGACACTCGATTAACTGAGAGAAAAGGAGTTGGGACTGTTGAGTCGGGATCGGGACAGCGCCCAGGGTGAAACAGGACACCTCTTTCTCCTGCGATAATATCGAGCGTCGGAGGATCTTTGCGTGCGTCCCTGCTGACTCCGGCCGGGAATAGCGGATAGCGAATGGTTACGGATCGTAGTAGAGATGTCCGACTCCGAAACGACAACTTGTAAGAACCTTTTTTTTCTTTTTCGTAGGCTGTGTTTTTTTTCTTTCTTTCTTCTTTCTTTGTCGTAGAGGGGGGCTGTTGTGAGAACATGAGTGCATGCACCAGTACTATGTACGGTCTTCTCGTAACTGCGATGTGGCAGCAAGGACAGGACTGTGATTGCGCACAGGACAGGAGGAGGATGTTCTGTGAGGCCTTTTTTTTGTCTTTCTCAGGACAGAGAGAGTCAAGTTTGTCATGTGCTTTTGTTCTAACCAGACAGAGTCGGGTTACGGGAGTGCAGGGGAATTGGCTTGGACATGTCATGCTGTATCCAACCACATTGTGGGACTAGGCCTATTTATTTATCTGTTTTTTTCCTGTGACACCAGTGTAAAAAAAACCGTCTAATTTCTAAAAAAAAAAAACTTCTAACTCAGTGGAGTATCATCATAGTGGGTAATATAGCTCTGTTTGGAGCTTGTTCTGGACGTCCAGGCCTATAATAGTCCACGTAGTTCCTTATGTGTCTTTAACGATAATCCCCGTAATCTCTAATCCTAAATTCTAACGTTTTTTCACACCAGTGGGTGTCTCTCAATCTGTCCATAGTATTCCCCAACTCTCCACATGGCCCTTCCTCTGGGATCTGCATTAAAGAGCTTATGTACTTATGTGATCAGTCACCCAATATCAAAACAGCACAAATGTTGATAATGACTCAAAAAGGAATTTAAAGCTAAACTCTTACATGTACAAGGCCACTCCCTAGCAGTCATACCAGTGAATTAATCTCCCATCAACTGCTTGCTTGCTTGCTTGCTTGCTTGCACGATCACTAATCCAAACACTGTTGAAGGAGATCGATTTCAAGCAGACTAATTGGTGAGTGTGGATTGGAAATCCAGTTATTTGGTTGGGAATATGGACTGTGGAGTCTCAAACCAGAGATGATGCATTAGTTAATGCATTGTTTTTTGTTTGTTGTGTTATTGTTTAGGGTTTGTCTAGTATTTTTTGCATTGCCAGTTAACTGTCTCTCCTAGTGTGTGTGTGTGTGTGTGTGTGTGTGTGTGTGTGTGTGTGTGTGTGTGTGTGTGTGTGTGTGTGTGTGTGTGTCTGTGTGTCTGTTAATTTAATTTAATTTTGCCATTTAGCAGACGCTTTTATCCAAAGCGACTTACAATTATGAATTACAGGGACATTCCCCCTGGAGTA
>NC_137679.1:38456545-38509045 GCF_963989245.1 Nansenia antarctica | reverse complement strand
TGAAAGGCACTGTATATATAACAGTAAATGGAATTATCTATTTAAAGTTTAATCTAATCTAATCTAATGTAATCTAATCTATTTTGTGAATATTGTGCTGAATAACACTTTTGTTCGATGTTCTTCATCAGCAAGTAAAGGCCATTGAGCGATTTATGCGCCGCTTGGAGTTCCACCTCAGCAAGGTACGACTCACACTAACACGTTGTTTTGTGTTACTGTACGCAATATTGTTGTAATATCTAAGTAGAGCTTTTTGAATGATTTACAAAACGTTATTTTAAGACTCCGAAAGATTTTGACACACTGGGGGCTTATCTGCGTCATTCTAGTCTGTGCATTGCTGTAATGCACTCCCACCTCTTCAAGCTCGCCTTCACCAGTTAACCCTCTCCCCCTCCCCTTCCCATGTGTCCCCAGCACTACCTTAACTAGGCCCCTATACTTTATTTTATTTTATTTTCGTCTTTTTATTATTACTGCTCAATCTTTTCAGTTTGTAAAGCGTCTTTGAGTGTCTAGAAAAGCGCTATATAAGTCTAATGTATTATTATTATTATTATTATTATGATTATAATTATAATTATAATGTTCCTGTAATGTTCCAGGTGGAGGAGCTGTACGATGCGTACTGTATGCAGCGGAGGCTGCGGGACGGTGCCAGTAAGATGGTGGCAGCTTTCAACTCCACGACGAACAGCAAGGAGGCCCGGGAGAGCTTGAGTGAAGCCAGCAGGGGCTACAGGGAGTACACTGAGGTAATATAATGATATATAGGCCATTTCGCTGATGCTTTTATCCAAAGCGACATCCATTGCAATGAGTACCGGTACATACATTATTCTAGATATACGGTCCCAGTGGGAATCAAACCCATGAAACGTGGTACTAAGTGTTGTTAGTACCATGCTCTACCAACTGAACCTAAGCGTTGTTAGCACCATGCTCTACCAGCTGAGCCTAAGGGTTGTTAGCACCATGCTCTACCAACTGAACCTAAGGGTTGTTAGCACCATGCTCTACCAACTGAACCTAAGGGTTGTTAGCACCATGCTCTACCAACTGAGCCTAAGCGTTGTCAGTACCATGCTCTACCAACTGAGCCTAAGCGTTGTTAGCACCGTGCTCTACCAGCTGACCCTAAGGGTTGTTAGCACCATGCTCTACCAACTGAACCTAAGCGTTGTTAGCACCATGCTCTACCAGCTGAGCCTAAGGGTTGTTAGCACCATGCTCTACCAACTGAACCTAAGGGTTGTTAGTACCGTGCTCTACCAACTGAGCCTAAGCGTTGTTAGTACCATGCTCTACCAACTGACCCTAAGGGTTGTTAGTACCGTGCTCTACCAACTGAGCCTAAGCGTTGTTAGTACCATGCTCTACCAACTGACCCTAAGGGTTGTTAGTACCGTGCTCTACCAACTGAACCTAAGCGTTGTTAGCACCATGCTCTACCAACTGAGCCTAAGGGTTGTTAGTACCGTGCTCTACCAACTGAACCTAAGGGTTGTTAGTACCATGCTCTACCAACTGAGCCTAAGCGTTGTTAGTACCATGCTCTACCAGCTGAACCTAAGTGTTGTTAGTACCGTGCTCTACCAACTGAGCCTAAGCGTTGTTAGTACCATGCTCTACCAACTGACCCTAAGCGTTGTTAGTACCATGCTCTACCAACTGAACCTAAGCGTTGTTAGTACCGTGCTCTACCAACTGACCCTAAGCGTTGTTAGTACCATGCTCTACCAACTGAACCTAAGCGTTGTTAGTACCGTGCTCTACCAACTGAGCCTAAGCGTTGTTAGTACCATGCTCTACCAGCTGACCCATAGAGGACTGAGGTGACGGCTCAGGGGCTTATAAGGGTTGCTACTGGGATTGACCCTCATGGAGCTGGTCGCTGCTCCATAGAGCCTCTTAACATGTTAAACAAGAGCTTAAAGTATTGAAAGTTAAAAATAACTTAAAAGTATGACTTGAAATGAGTAAGTAACTTACCATAAATAAGATTTTTACCTCATTGTTGTGGTGTGTCAGGCCAAGAATGTATAGTTTGTGGTGTGTCAGGCCAAGTATGTCATCTCATTCAGAAATGTTGGTATTTCTCTGTTGGTCCTGTTTGGACTTGTGATGTATTGTGAAAAACGAAATAAAAAACGAAATAAAAAATAAATAAATGTTGGTATTAATGTTGAGTCCGACCTTCCGTTGGACGCTGGCATTAAGAGCACAGAATAGCTTATTTCCACCTATGCAACATAACATTGCACAAATAAGAAATTATCTTTCACTACAAGATGCTGAGAAATGTATTCATGCTTTTATATCATCAAGACTCGATTACTGCAATGCGCTACTATCCAGCTTCTCCTACGCAGCCACTTGACTCATCAGAACCAGAAAATGGGATCATGACCATATTATTGTGTACCCAATTTATGTACTGTGTATGCTTTTATTTGACGTGACGTGTTTGGTTCATACGTTTTGTTTGTAGGATGTATAGTGTGTTGAGACCTCGGTGAGGATGCATTTTAAAACGTAATAAGCTTGAAGATTTGAAACATGTGCTGCACATTGCTCAGATTACTCAAGTTATTGATATGAAGTATACACGTCTCTCATGCACGCTCTCTTTCTCTCTCTGTCCATGCTCCTGCGCCTCTCCCCTTCTCTCTGCAGCATATGTGCTCGTTGGAGAGTGAACTGGAAAGCCAGATGGGAGAGTTTCACATCAAGATGAAGGGTGAGTCATTTTCTCACCCACTCCACTTCCCCCCTCCACCCCTTTCACCCCTTACCTCTTCCTCCTTTTCTACATCTCATCTTCCATTTTCCTTCTTGCCTCTATCTGTTTTTCTCTACGTTAATACTTGTATGCAATGTAATTGTGTGTCTTCCGTGTTGCAGGTCTTGCTGGCTTTGCACGGTTATGCGCGGGAGACCAATACGAAGTAAGAACAACACAACAACGGACACACACACACACCACTGTATCTGTAGTCACACAGCAGGCACTAACCCTTTGCCTCCCCAGGTCCTGATGCGTTATGGGCGTCAGCGCTGGAGACTGCGGGGTCGTGTGGAGGTCAGCAGCAAGCAGGTGTGGGACAGTGAGGAAAACATGTTCATGCCTCTCGTCACGGAGCTCCTGTCAATCAAGGTGAAGAGACCCTCCCAAGACACACACACACACACACACACACACACACACACGCACATACACGCACACATTTGTAGTTCTGATAGCTGAGTTGGTTGTCACCGCCTTTCATCTCCATCTAAATGACTGGTCTGTTGTGGTTGTCAAGGTAACCGAGTTGAAGAGCCTGGCCAATCACGTGGTGGTGGGAAGTGTTTCCTGTGAGACGCTGGACTTGTTCTGTCCACTGGCACAGACGGTTGCCGTGGATATCAATGACCTGGGCACTGTCAAACTCAACCTGGAGGTCACCTGGAGGTCAGCCTAGCCTGAATCAACCCATCCAACCATCCATCCTTCTCTCCTCTCATTTCATTCAAGCTATCTCACTATTCTTCACCTCATTCAAGCTATCTCACTGTTCTTCACCATCCTCTTATCCTATTTCTTTAACTTCTTCTTTTCCCAGTCCCCGAAATGAAAAGAAAAGAACCCGAAATGCTTCCAAATTGCAGCAGTTGCTTTTTTTAGGGACCAAGCTTGCACTCCACCATATCTTTTTCTAATTCTCCGTTCTGAGGAGAAGCTGTCACGTGACACGCGATTATGATGACTTCTAAATAGTATTTTGTGACATTTATTTGACAGATTACATTGTTTACAAAAAGATCTGTCATCACTTTCAATAGCGTCTTCAACCACAGACAGTGGTGCTGGACAAACACTCTTAAGGCCCTTTATTATATATTGCAATTTATAACGGTTTTATGACGGTATTGACAGAAACGTAAAACCGCCCAACCCTACCCCCATCCCACTTGGTTTTGATAGCAAAGACATTGTGTAGAGAAAGCGCACTGTTGACTTTGGTGTTAGACTGACTAACAACACATTATACAAATTACACTGATGTTAATTAAGTCAATAAATCTCTCTCTTTCTCTCTCTCTCTCTCAATCTCAATGTCTCTTTCTTTCTTTCTCAGCCCATTTGATAAAGATGACCAGGCCTCGTCCACCAGTACAGTCTCCAAGCGGTTCTTATCCAATCAAAGTCCCCCGGACACACCCTCCATGCGAGAGCAGGTGTTCTATGTGAGTCACGTGACAGAACGTTATCCAGTCCTGCTATTGTGATTGGCCAGCTGTCTGGAAAAGTAGCTTCATAGCGTGTCATATTAGAGATTGTTTCATTATTTGTAACCATTCATTACTGCTGGCTATTACTAGTTAGATTTTACTGGCTTTCTGTTTCAGCTGCTCCCTGGCTGTTGTGTTTGTAGCGGTAGCGGTGACGTCTGTGAGGGTGTTAGGAGGAGAGGTGTTTGTGGGGTGTGTGTGAGTCGGAGAGGAGCGTGTGAGGACAGGAGTGGGTTGTGTGAGGGAAGGAGGGCCGGTGGCGGAGTGCGCGGGGTGCGTGGTGAGAGCAGCGGTGTGTACGAGCGTAGCTGTGGTCCTTGTAGCTGTCTGATAGTGGTTGAGTAGCGGTCCAATCTCTCCCTCCTCTTCCTCAACGCTCCGAAGAGCTCGCCGCAGCGCCGTGGCGGACTGCGCTGGTCACTGGCGGGAGTGTTCCGAGACACCATGGCGGCCTCTCGCTGTGACCTCATCAACACGACACCCAGAACAGCCCGTTTACCGCTGGTGTGTGTGGATGTATGTCGTTGGGTAGTGGAACGGTGGTTCAGTCGTCTTTTAGTGTGGTGGAGTTTGTAGTTTGTAGTGAGGTGGTGGTCTTTTTTCGTATGTGATTCCTCTGTAGTTGACCGGCGGTCTTCCGTGGTTGTGGTCGGCCATATTCTGGATTGGTGTCTGTCTGTCTTCCTGGCATCCCGATTTATGAAATATTCCATATAGCTCATATCTATCTTAATGTTATTGTATGTGTAATCTATGATCAGTTGAGCCAGATCAATTTGACTAATGTTTCAGATGATTTTCAAAAATGTTTTCCCTCCCCTCCCTCTCCCTCACCCTCTCTCTCTGTCTCCCCCCTTCCCTCCCCCTTGTCTCTGTGTGTGTGTGTGTGTGTGTGTGTGTGTGTGTGTGTGTGTGTGTAGTCGCTGTTGAGGAGACAGGGGGAGCTGGAGAACGGTACTGTCTGGTCCAACTCCTCCGAGTCCTCCGACGACTCTTCCAGCCCGGCCATGGGACACGCCCACAGGACGGCGGCCTCTCACCCGCTACAGGCCACGCCCACTATCCAGATCTCCTTCACCCACCGCCAATCCAGCATCTCCAGCCCTTCGCTCGCGTCCAATCGGGAGGAGGACGAGCCGGAGGCGGGCCAGACGAACTCTGTCAAGTGGGCGGTGCCAAACGGCCATTTGCAGTGCTCTCGGTCTCTCAGCCATATCAGCGAGGGCAGCGCGGACTGTGCTTTGACCGACAGGTCGCCTGGGCCATTGGTCCAGTCCCCTAAAACAACCCCAGAACCCCGTCCCCCACATGTAGACCCTCCGCCGTCCTGTCCGGCCTCACACTGCTCTGAGCAAGAGAGGAAACCTGACTTGCCTGAGCGTAGGAGCCCAGTGTCATGTGGTTCAGCCCCAGAACTGACCCAGGGTCAGGACGGCACGCCCCAGGCCTCGGCGCTGCAGGCCGAGAAGCCTGAGGCTGGGGTAGAGGCCGAGGTCATCAAACGTGCACTGGGAGAGGGACTGAGGATGGAGGAGTCCTCCAAGGAGCCTGATCACAGAGACCAAACCAGTCAGGAGCAAGAGCTGGGACAGAAGCAACTAAGACCTCCAGACGAGAAGATGAATGTGAGTTGTTTGTGTGTTTGTGTGTGTGTGTGTGTGTTTGTGTGTGTGTGTTTGTGTGTGTGTGTGTGTGTGTGTGTGTGTGCGCGTGCGCGTGCATAAAACGGAGTGCTTTGCATACTAAGAGAGTGTGTTTCCTCCCTAGGGTCGCCCTCGCAGTCGTTCATCCAGTTTTAGTCAGGCGGTTGAGACGGCCCTCGAGAGTTTTGACTTCCTCAACTGCTCTGATCTTGATGGTGAAGAAGAAGAAGAGGAGGAGAAGGAGGAGGAGGAGGAGGAGAAAGAACCAAAGGAAGGAGTAGAAGAAGAAGATAAAAAGGAGGAGGATGAGAAAGAGAAGGAACAAGAGGAGGTGGAAGAAGACAAAGAGGAGGAGGAACAGGAAAGGGAAGACGAAGAGGAAAAGGAGCGGAAACGCGAGGAGGACGATGACCAAATTGAGAGGTCTGCTCAAATTGATTTCCTGCTACTTTAAAGACTCGAGACTCTCTCTTTTATGTTTCAACTGAACTCACACTGTCATCTAGTGTCTGGAAAGTGGAATCGCACCTGGGTGCAGTTTCAACCTTTTTGTTAATTTTTTTTTATTGTTTGATCGTTGACTGCTTTATAATGTTATAATTTATGCAAGATATTTGATTATAAATGATGTATATGCAGGGCTCCCTAATAAAACGTAGATGCTTTGTTAATCCCAAATCGTTCATATCCATTTTACATTCCACAACCGTTTTGCTCCAATCGTGTGCCTACTTTCCCAGAATAGCATACATACAATACAGTATGCTGTAAATACTGAATATTGATGGTCGATTTAGGTGTGTCATGTGATGGTGTGTAATAGTATTTAATTTGCTTCCCTCTCAGCAGTGACGCCAGTGAAGGGGAAGGTACTGAGTGCTTTGTGGAGGCCCCTGAAGGCTTCCGGAACTCTGATTGTCCTCCTCCGGATGACGACTGCAGCTCCGAACCACAGGTGATGATGATGATGATGATGATGATGATGATGGTGGTCATGCACTTATATAGTATCTTTTACAGTAGATCTCAAAGTGCCTTACACCATGGGGGGGGCGGCGGGGGGGACTCACCTCATCCAACAGTCACGGTTGTCATTGACAACCACTGTTTGCACGCACCCTTTACTCAGGTGGAGAGCACTGAGCAGCAGCTGCAGGCTTCGAGTCTGATGGACGAGGATGTGGAGGAGGAGGGCGAGAAGAAGGAGGATGAAGACAAGGAGAAGGAAGAGGAGGAGGAGCAGGTCACAGAGACAAACAGCCATGCCAAACAGGAGCATGGTGAGAGGGGCGGGATTGGTTTTGTGTTGTTTTTTTGGGCGTAGAATAACATTTTGTGTAGTTGTACTAGACTAGAGCAAGAAGAAGTGTGTGATTGGTTGAAAGTAAGATCTTTTTTTCCTCACACCTTGCAGGTGAGGAGACATCTAAAGTTGAAGAGCCCTGCCCCTCCACCCCCTGCAGCATGGCTACCACTGTCCTGTAATACCATGGAGGCACTATATTCATTGTTACCACTTCCTGTAGTCCTGTATCTGATCCCCTCATCAGTCTGGACTGACCTTACCAAGGACTTCAACTCCCAGGGTTCTCCTCTCACAGCCAGACAAGCGATTTCTTGCCATGGAGGTGGAGATTGTGCAGACAGAAATATATTTGGCGCTTTCCCCCGTACTGGTGATTGACAATCCCCCTAATCCAAAGTACACACACACACACACACACACACACACACACACAGCAAACTTGCAGGAAAGTGAAACTTCTTTAGTCTAAGAGCCTCTTCACTCAGAAAGTGCCTCAAGTGACTGTAAAGTGGGCTTGTATATCCACCATGAAGACGGGAATTACATAAACTTTAAAGAACCAGAGAGGAATATTGAGTATAAAGAGTTTTGATACATTGTTTATTTTCTGAATGACTTACAGATTGTGCGCGCTATATAAAGAGATACAATTATTTACTGTTTTAGTACAAATAAATGTATGCTGAGCAAACACGTTGCCTGCTCAAATGAAGTTAAAACTTTATTATAATAAATATGTTGGAAAACAGATTTTATGATTGGATTGTTTTGAATGATCAAAGCCTCTCTAGTACAGTATTTGAATGAGAACAATACGGTTAACCTCCTACATGTTCACTCTAATGCAGAAATAAGAGCACATGGCAGATTTCAGAGGCTGTGTCTGTATCGAGGCCCAGACCTCCTCTGGGCAGCCGCTAACTCCTACCCCCTAGCCACTCCACTACAGATCCTAATAGGTATTAGCTATGGATAGAAAAAGTAGCCTTTCAGAGTAACTATCACGTTTCTTATACCTATCCTTTCATCATGGCTTGGTATGGTATCAAATCAAACTTTATTTATATAACAGTTCATATTTTAATGCCCTACTATGTGCTCCCCACTGGTGGAACAAGCTACCCAGTGCAGTCACTCCCTATAGTCCGCCGTAGACTGAAGACCCATCTCTTCAGGCTACATCTGAACTGTCCCTCCTGAGACAATAACTGCCCCTCTGTACTGGTTCCCCTCTGTACTGAAAAAGTCCTTCTTCTAGCACGACGACAGCCAATGGCTCCAGGCCAGAGCAGAGATGACGTTTTCCTGCTATGACTGGATAGATGACTCACTTACTTAGTCAAATGTATTTGTCGTAAGGCACTTTGGATAAAGGCGTCTGCTAAATAACATAAATGTAAATCTAACAGTTATACAGCCATGGAACTTTAAAAACGTATAAACAACGATCAAGAGAGTAGGCTGCAGGCCAATGAGTGCCAACTTGGAGTTCAGGCAGTCCTATGGAACAGAAATGGAAGGGTGAAAGTAAGCCTTTCATGTTAGATCATTTGATCCAATGGCTACCAGATTCTAATGCAGCATGCATTACATTACATCACATTCCCAGCCCTGTGACATAATGTGTGACAGTTGTCTAGCATTGATATCCATGTGCCATGTATTACACATGTATCTTATGTAATATGTATAATATACTGTATGTGTATATGTAATATGTATCTTAGAACGTAATATGTAATCTTCTGGCGCTATCATGCCAGATTATGTCCGCCTGCCAAATAGTGTCCGCCTGATGTAGTATTGGATACAAAGTAGTATCCAGTTCTGGAATTATACTTATCACTAGTTGATGTAGGCTGATGTAGTCTGGGTTAACTAGCCAACTGTAACATTAGTGGAGTGATTAGCATGCTAGCAGATGTTTCAATAATAATAATAATAATAACCTTTATTTGTATAGCACTTTTCCTGCAAACGTTGCAGCTAATATAAAATGGCCATGCTAACATAAAAGCTATAGCTGACTAGTGAGTCTGCATCAATCTTAATGTTATTCAAGTGCAAGAGTGTGTAAGAGACTTCTCCTTGCATTGTGTAATTACAAAGGTTTCCCAGTCAGCCACACTGTTTATTCTGTCACTGTTAATCAAAACAATAACGTTTCAGCAATCATCAGCAGCCATACACTTGCGTCCACTGTGCAAGAGAAATGGGGAGACATTAGCTAGCTCCATTAGCTCTACTCTTGTGCTAGCTTATCACTCAATTTGACAATTAAAATAAAATATATATTATATATTAAATATATAATATATAATCTATCTAATTAAGTTTTATAACATTCATCATAAGTTTCCAAATGTCCTTACTAACAAAATAATATAATTGGTATCTTCTTTTAGACATTGTACAAATTAATAAATCAGTTTTCTGAAGAGTGCTTTGCAATTTGGACCGTAATATAATAATAATAATAATAATAATAATAATAATAATAATAATAATAATATATGTAATATTACCTTTGTTGGGCTCATACAGACTGGGAACGTTTTACATCATACACGGTCCCATGTCGCGAGCCACGCCAACCAATCAGCAATCACAAAACAGACAGACAAGTAAAGGGGAGTAGCCAATATAAACCCTGTTTCACGAGTTTATTGTTTTTATTTACTTTTCACGTTGAAATAGTTGGGTTAGGGCCAATGTATGACACACACACAACCACTTATTTGTCATGTGGAACAGCTGTTCACCCCCGAGACCACGCCCACGAACGCTGCTCACCCCCGAGACCACGCCCACGAACGCTGCTCACCGCCGAGACCACGCCCACGAACGCTGCTCACCCCCCGAGACCACGCCCACGACCGCTGCTCACCGCCGAGACCACGCCCACGACCGCTTGAATTCAAAACTTGGCGCCCAGGCGTCACGAGCACATAGCCGCCGCGCCTCCCCCCTCCCACATCTCCCGGCGTGCCTCTGCCTGCGCACGCGCACACTCGCCCGCAACCGAGCCACCATTTTGTGTTGGGCCAACTCTTCCAAAGCGGGAGAGGATTAATAGCGCAGGGGCGCAAGGGCACGCTTCCCGACCGTCACCAGAGGAAAGACAGCACAGGCACTGAGGTCTCAAGCGAATTTAACGGAGAAACAAGGACCGAGGAGCAGGTAAAACAGCAACTTTCCCCGGTGAAGCGGGGCATTTTTGTAGGAGCTGTCGTCGGCCTCTAGGTGTCACGGTGGGGCTCGCCGTCCGGGCGACTGGCGGGGGGGTGTTTGTCTCCCTCTATCGTTATCCACAATTTACTAAAAACATTTATAACCCAGAAGTTAGAGCTTCTGTTGAACTTAATAGTGTTTCAGGACCGATGTTTAGTAGTTCTCGAGGCACGGATGGCTTTTTAGACGGCCTGGTGTTTTGGGGCTTGTTTAGGCCGGGCGTCCATCTTCTCGTGCCTTCTTTGTTTCCTCTTTTGAGATGAGAAAAACCCGCGTCTCCCTTCTGGACGCGAAAGCGTCTGGGTTTTAGTATCCGAGCGCATTTTTTTTTATACATCAGTCTCATTGTGATGCATTGCATAATATGAATGTTTCACTTCCGTGCAATTTTGTTTAATTTAATTTAATTTTTATTTTTAAAAATATATATAAAGTCCATAAATCGCTCTTCTGCCCGGTGGTATCTAGCTCCCGATTTGTTGCTATTTTTAGTCGATGTTCTCGAACAGTCCCGGGCATATTTCTTCACCGATCGGGTTTAATAAGTCCGCACCGATCGTTTTTTTTAATGTATTCTCGGCCATAAATTGGCTCAGTCACTAGGTAACGTTTCACAATGGTTCCCAAGAGTAAACACGGAAGGAGAGGGGGGGTAAATACACTATTTACAGTGAATCAATAGTGTATCCACTCTAATGAGTCGAAATAGGTCTGGTTTATATCTTGTTGATCACAATGTTATAGTCTTATTTAGCTCCGAACTCTGCTGCCTCATGTCCCCTCGCCTTCTCTCGATATGAAACTTGTCATGGGAGAGAGAGAGAGAGAGCTCCCTCTACAATCCGTACGGCAACGTTACAAAAACATACCGCGGCGAGGGACACGTTTCCCTCGTACATTCACCAGATAAAGACGTTAGGTTAGTTCCCTTTCACCAGTGATCCCCTCGTATCAAAGCCATTGGCGGATTCTTGTTTTGGGGGTACTCTAACTGTATATTGTCTGTTAGGGTGTGGTAAAATGGGTGTTTATTCATCAGACTTGGTAGTAAAAACTCCCGTGACTTGCACACTGACATGCATCGAGCAAATGAACAGGGGAAAGTGCTGCCTGCAGTAAAGGGCAGAATGTTTCTCATTCCAGAGTGAACGGTTGTAGTCTGTGGATGCCATCATTACACGAGCTGTCATCTCCCCCGAGTCCTGTATTAATTAATTGTTTTGCCTTTCATTAGGTCGTTTCCATGGAGGGTGTGGTAATATCCATGGAGGCCGTACAGGCCGAGGACATGGTAGTGGAGGGGAAGGTTCTCTTAGAAGGCGGTGAGGGTGCAGAACTGCTCCAGACGGCCGAAGGCACCCTGATGGAGGTGGGCACCGTGGCTGCCCAGGAGGTGACCGGGAACATGGAAATGATGGTGATGGATGCTCTTGACCCAGCCCTGCTGCAGATGAAGACAGAGGTCCTAGAGGGGGGCGGGACAGTGACCGTCACCGGGGGAGATGAGGGACAGATCATCACCCTGCAGGTTGGTGAACTGCACCTCTAGATTACAATCCTTAAGTATTGTTATATTCCAGAGTCGTGAAATGATTTAGGTCCACACAGCTCAATGCTTTGTCTGTAGCATTTAGTAACAAGATGGCAGTTTGACTGGATTTACATCAATTGAACTGAGAAGTAGGATTATTCAAATTGTACTGGCTTAGTTAAAAATGTACCTCCTCCTCCTGCTCCAGGTGGTGAACATGGAGGAGCAGTCAGGTCTTGGGCAGCTGCAATTGGTGCAGGTGCCTGTCACCTCGGCGACCATGGAGGAGCTCCATGCCAGTTTCGTTGACGCAGCCAATAAGGAGACAGAGCCTGTGATCTGCCACACCCTTCCCCTGCCTGAGGGCTTTCAGGTCAGCTGATTGGTTACACGCTACAGGCATAGTCTCCCAACATGCGGCAATACGCACCGCAGTCACCATGCTCACTAGAGTAGACATTGGTGTGAAAGACACAAACGGCTCCTTAACCCCCCTCTCTCTCGCCTCCTTGTCGCTCGGTTGTAGGTGGTGAAGGTGGGGGCGAATGGAGAGGTGGAGATGGTGGAGCAGGAGGAGCCCCAGGCCGTCCAGGAGGAGCTCCAGGTGGTCCACGGGGAGGGGGGGGAGGAGGCGGCGGAGCCCCAGCAAGAGGACTCGGCCTGGGCCAAGGACCCAGACTACCAGCCCCCCTCGGGCCTGCGCAAGGGGAAGAAGGGCAAGAAGAGCCGCCTGCGCTACGGCGAGGGGGAGCGGGACATGGACGTGTCCGTCTACGACTTCGAGGAGGAGCAGCAGGAGGGGATGCTCTCCGAGGTCAACGCCGAGAAGGTCGTGGGCAACATGAAGCCCCCCAAACCCACCAAGATCAAAAAGAAAGGTGTGTGTGTGTCTGTGTGTTATCTCTCTCCATCTAGCTGTAGCAACGGGTGTTTTGTTTGTTTCTAAGCCTATTAGCACTCGATAGGTAAAGTGGGTGGTGATGGTGAGAGTACCTCTCCATCTAGCTGTATTAAAGGATGTTTGTTTATAAGCCTATTAGCTCTCAATAAGGTAAGGAAGACCGTTGAGTTTCTTGTTAGTAATCCCCCCTTGCCCTGCCCCGCCCTGTCTGTCCGTCCGTCCTCTCCGTAGGTGTGAAGAAGACGTTCCAGTGTGAGCTGTGCAGCTACACCTGCCCCCGGCGCTCCAACCTGGACCGCCACATGAAGAGCCACACGGACGAGAGGCCGCACAAGTGTCACCTGTGTGGGCGGGCCTTCAGGACGGTCACGCTGCTGAGGAACCACCTCAACACACACACAGGTAAATCACCCCACACACACACACACAGGTAAACCACCTCAATACACACACACACACAGGTAAACCACCCCACACACACACACACACACAGGTAAACCACCTCAATACACACACACACACACAGGTAAACCACCTCAATACACACACACAGGTAAACCACCCCACACACACACACGTAAACCACCATAATACACACACAGGTAAACCACCTCAATACACACACAGGTAAACCACAAAGACACGCTTGTGACCGACTGGGTTCAAACCTGGGTCGTGTACATACACTACACCACTACTGTTAGCCTGCTGAACCCTAGCCCTAAAGCCTAGTCATTAGCTTGAGGTGCTAACACAGAAATGTTCAGGTCTCAGGCAAGATGTCTATTATGTGTTGGTATGCTGTTATTGACTCTCTGAACCCCCCCCACCCACCCACCATTTGTCTCTTTCAGGCACTCGTCCCCATAAATGCCAGGATTGTGACATGGCATTTGTGACCAGCGGAGAGCTGGTGCGTCATCGCCGCTACAAACACACACACGAGAAGCCCTTCAAGTGCTCCATGTGTGACTACGCTAGTGTGGAGGTGAGTACACACACACACACACACTCTCATGCCTCAACAGAAATGTGGGCTTGAGTCCAAGCTTTGAGACTTGGCAACAAGAAAAAAAAGACTTGACATTTGACTTGAGTATCAGAGACTTAACTTCGACATCAGCGACAATTCCGTTCCTCAAAGCAGAGACTCGCATATGAGAAGCGACCGTTACATTCTGCTCTGCCCAGCCGGCAGTTGCGGAATGCCAATGAACCAGTCCTATTTTTAGGTTAACCGCATAAACGCATAACCGCTTGGAGAGAAAAACACGAGCTCAGAGCAAGAATTTCAATCCATATGGTCATGTCAAATGTCAGCTGATGTGTTTCTCTAGGATTGCTCGAATGTTGTTTTTGACGCATCGCTTCTTTCTCTCGCGCAGGTGAGTAAGCTGAAGAGGCACATCCGCTCCCACACAGGAGAGAGGCCTTTCCAGTGCAGTCTGTGTAGCTACGCCAGCAGAGACACATACAAGCTGAAGAGACACATGAGGACACACTCGGGTAACGCTCGCTCTCAGACTCTTGTTTAGAAGCCACTCTGGCTGCATAGAGAAGTTAATTATCCTGATTTTATCTGATGGCATTTAAGCCTCATCTGATGGCTTTGACTCATCTTATCATCGCAACTAAAACATCAACAGAAATTGTTCTGCGCTGGGTGCTACCTTGACTTTCTGTACACGCTAGTTAAACACCCTCCTCGTCTTCATCTCTCTCCCCTTCATCTCTTGCCCCTCCCTCCCCCTTCTCCTCTCGCCCCCCCCTCCCTCCCCCTTCTCACAGGAGAGAAGCCCTATGAATGCTACATCTGCCATGCGCGCTTCACCCAGAGTGGCACCATGAAGATGCACATCCTGCAGAAACACACGGAAAACGTGGCTAAGTACCACTGCCCCCACTGTGACACCGTCATCGCCCGCAAGAGCGACCTGGGTGAGACACCCGAATATATACACACACACACACACACGCGTGTCCTTTTCAGATCGATATCAATTAATGTGGCAATGGCGATACTCTAGTGTTGCATTGCAAGAATCATCATCATCTTCTTCTCTCTCTCTCTCTCTCTCAGGTGTGCACTTGAGGAAGCAGCACTCGTTTATCGAGCAGGGCAGAAAGTGTCGTTACTGCGACGCTCTGTTCCACGAGCGCTACGCTCTCATCCAGCATCAGAAATCCCACAAGAACGAGAAGCGCTTCAAGTGTGAGCAGTGTGACTACTGCTGCAGACAGGTGAGTGTAGGGGGGGGGGTAAGAGAAGGGGGGGGGCACGTGACCAGGAGAGGACACCACTTCAGGCTAATTGAGATGCACCTGTCTTTGCAATTCAGCCATTGGCTCTGTGTTTGTTGACACACACACACACACACCAGGGTGTTTGCTGACTGTCTTGTCTTTCCACGCCGTTCCGCAGGAGCGTCACATGATCATGCACAAGCGCACACACACCGGCGAGAAGCCGTACGCCTGCAGCCAGTGCGAGAAGACCTTCCGTCAGAAGCAGCTGCTGGACATGCACTTCAAACGCTACCACGACCCCAACTTCATCCCCACCGCCTTCGTCTGCAACAAGTGTGGCAAGACCTTCACCCGCAGGGTAAGGCCCCGACGCTGCCTCGCCGTCCTGGCTCAGACCCGGATGTCTGGCGGTGCTTTCCAACTTTCAAGTTTATTGTTACGTTGTCACATTATCACATGGATAGGGGTAGGACATGATAAGCTTAGGCTTCACCCTACTCCCTTTCGGACAGTGGTACCTGTACTTTTTGTTATTAGTTATTTGTTTTTTTATTTTATTTTTAAATCATGTTCGATATACAGATTCATTCATTCATTACACAAGTGTAAGAGAGTAACATTCTTAGGCTTCGGTTCCTGTTACAGCATGACACGGCAATAGACATACTTCAAGATACTTTAAAAAAGTGACAATAGTACAACGCATAAGTGACAAATAAGGCAGGGTACATTTGGCAGTATCCAGGCAATGGATGTACTTTGAGACATGTGCTCATGCTGCTGCCCCCCCCTTCCCAGAACACCATGCTGCGCCACTCTGAGAACTGCAACGGCGAGGACCCCGGCGACGAGAACGGAACTCCGCCCAAGAGAGGCCGCCGCGGCAGGAAGAGGAAGATGCGCTCCAGGAGGGATGATGACGATGACGACGAAACCGGTATGAACCAATCACACCCCTGTCTCTCACCCCCCCACCCCCCCCACACACACACACACACTCGGGGTGGGGGGGGGGGTACACTTGCCTATTCATCTGTGTATATGGGATGGGGGAAAACATTATTGTTGGGTGCCCTTTTGTGTATTGTTCTCTAACCCCGTCTGGTTTAGACCATGGAGGTTCATCGAGGGTTCTGATTGGACCAGCTGATTTCTCTCTCACACAGAACCCGAGGAGCTGGATGACATTGAAGAGGAAGACGAGCTGGCTGAGATCGAGGTAGAGCAGGCCCCCCCTGTCACCCCCGTCCCCGCCCCCGTGGGCCCGCCAGCCAAGAGGAAACGTGGACGACCTCCCAAGGCCAAACCCGTCCTAGGTAAGTAACACACCCGCATGCCCCGTAACCAGCCTCACCAGTCCTACACACGCACACCAGTCCTGCGAACCTTATACACACACACACACACACACACACCAGACCTGCTAACCATACACACACACACCAGTCCTGCGAACCTTACACACACACCAGACATACTAACCTTACCCACACCAGTATACACACACACACACACCAGTATACACACACGTATACACACACACACACCAGACCTGCTAACCTAGTCCTAATCTAGTCGTCTTTCACATTCCCTCAAGGGAAGAAGAAGTGTGCTTTTTAGTCCAGAACGTCTCTTATAATCCGGTGATAACGGTGCTCTTCTTTATCCCCCAGCGGCGGCCATCATCCGCGTGGAGGACGAGGCCACCGGCGAGGTGGATGACATCATCGTGAAGAAGGAGGTCGAGTCGGAGCAGGCGGAGGAGGAGGAGGCTGTGGAGGACGGAGCCGCAGCAGTAGTAGTGGCGGAGGTGGTGGAGGCGACTGAGGGGGAGTCGGCCAACCAGGTGCATGAGTTGGCCCCGGTGGAGGAGCCGGCACAGGAAGTACAACTGTCAGTCACGGAGGCCCCGCCCAATGGCGACCTCACGCCCGAGATGATCCTGAGTATGATGGACCGGTGATGGAAGAGAGGCCTGGCCTGCATCCAATACTAACAATTGTCCCCCTTTCTCTATCTACGGTATACACACACACACACCCCTAATCGTATATAGCCACGCCCAAGTACACACACACACACACACACACTCTCACACCCTCTCTCAAAAGCCACACATACACACACACACAATCATATACCCCCGTTAACCATAGGTCTCTCTGATGTTAATGATTATGCCTGGGAAGCCTTCTAGCCCATTCTATTTTTTTAAGAGCTTATTTCCCCCCCCATCCCTTGTTCTTGTGCGCTCTGCTCTCTCTTTTCTGCATCCCCGCTGCAAAAAACCCTCTGAGACCTTCATGATGAAGTGTGTGTCTATAACGGAATCTTAACGGATGCAGAATGTCGTCACTGGTTTAGATGTAAAAGGGGGGGAAAGGAAAGGAATGTTGTTTTTAGATCATGATTGTGAAAACAAGATTACGCTCATTCCGCTGTCCATCATGGTCTGATATCGGCCCTTAGAAAAAAGTATCGTTCCTCAGTAGCATATTTTGGCCTGTATTTTATCTCTTCACGTTTTTTGACTTTTGGCCCTACTCACTTCTGTCTGTCCTCTGTCTCTACAAAACAATGTAATCATGTCCTCTCACTCTCGGAATTAATTGTTTAGGGGTCAAACATTGGGGGGGGGCGGGGAGGGGGGGGCTGGATGACTACAGAATACTCTGCTTTTACAAAAATGTTATGCTGTTTTCAAATGAAGTGATACAAAAATATCCTGCTCTTGTTATGCTTTTAGAATTTGTTTGTTTCTTTGGGTTGATGCTTTTTTTTTTCTTTTTTTTTGTACCATGGAAATGAAATCATGCGAGGGGGGGGGGGTTGAATGACGATGATCTAATTGGTGGGGTTGTGGGAGGGGCGTGAGAATGTATGACTGTACAGCCAATAAAAAAAAAAGATCAACCTACACTGAGGTCTCGTTGCTCAATATTCAGTCACGTTTTGGGGTGTATTCATCATTCTGTATGGAGAACTGTGGATGGTAATAAGCACCTGGGTCTTATCATTTAGAGAAGAGTGTTGTCCTTATAGGTAGCATATCTAACATA
This sequence comes from Nansenia antarctica, assembly GCF_963989245.1. Classification (NCBI taxonomy): domain Eukaryota; kingdom Metazoa; phylum Chordata; class Actinopteri; order Argentiniformes; family Microstomatidae; genus Nansenia; species Nansenia antarctica. Next base: position 38,490,849 of record NC_137679.1, on the reverse strand, counting down.
GCATCTGTGCATGACATGTTTTTTTACATTGTCCCCTAAGATTAGAGCACAGTGTGGGTATTTAGTGAAGCAGAAACCTGCTACTGGTTAAGAATAGTGAAATCAAACCCATATGGTTTCAAAGGATTTATGTTCTGCAAATAGAGATTTTATATTTCTAATAAAACACCTCACTGCTTCTTCACACTGCTTACCAGCTTAGACAGCTGGTTGTTCCCTGCATTGTCAATAACTCATCCATTCAAATTATTATATAATTAATTATTAATTCCATCGTCTGCACATTCTTGCTACATTCAGTCCTTTCCCTCACTAGCTCCCCATTTGGTTCTCTCACCATCTCCCATTCTCACAGTTACTCTGTGAAGGGAGGGGGGGGAGGGATGGAGGGGGAGAAGAAAGGCGAGGCCCCTGTTATATCTGTCAGTCTAGCCTGCTTGGCTCCGCCCACCTCAGTAGAGGAGGCAGTCGATGCTGCTGCTGCTGCTGCTGGTGCTCTTAGCAACGGTGCCTCGGCAACGGAGCACCACGGCAACGGAGTGCCGTGTCTCCCCTTATGGAGCTGCCACTGGGAGGGCCGGCGCTGAGGCATTACACCCGCAGCAGACCCAGACCACATCGACAGAACCAGAACCACCGCCCCAGCAGACCTCAGGTACTGAGAGGGGGAATGAAAGGGAGGTTAGTGAGTGAGGGAGATATAATGGTATGGAGGGAGAAAGAGGGGAGATGTGTAATAGGGTACAGGGGAGGGGAGAGGCACAGGGGAGGGAGGGATGGAGGGAGGGAGGGGGAGATGGTTGGGGGAAGACGGCTGATTCCTGCCTGAATACATTAATCTCATAATTGCTGCGACCAGCTGCTTGAGCATTCAACACCAAAAGTGTGCCTGTGTGTGTGTGTGTGCGTGTAGGGAGGGGGTGTGTAATTGTGTGTACGTGTAGAATTGTGTCGGCAATTACTGTCGTGTGTATGTGGCTCACGTCTATGGGGTGTCTTCTCCTAATCGTGCCTCTCCTAATGCTGCCTCTCAAGCTGGCGGGCTTTTTCCTTCAGAAGGTGTGTGTGTGTGTGTGTGTGTGTGTGTGTGAGTGTGTCTGTGTGTGTGTGTGTGTGTCTATCTATCTGTGTCCGCCTGTCTGTCTTTGTGTGTGAGCAAACCCAATTCTATAGTATTAGTATTCTGCCCCAGCTTAGCACTTAACCATAACCACTGTGAGATAACCGGTGGTCACAAGCACAGTTCACATGTGCCCGGTGGATGTCTGAAACTAGATCTAATCCACCCTATCAGCTATCTGACAGCCACAAGACATGACATCATCAAGTCCCACTGGTTTTCACAGTCAATTAAGGGTGCTCGGACAAAGCCACGGGAAGCATGATGTTTGTACTGTTATATATTAACGGATAAATGACTGGGATCAATTGTTTGTGTGTCCGTAAAAATCAAGAAATCCCCCCGTGCCAGGGGTGTCTGAATCCATAAGGTGTTATGTAATGGTTCCTATATTCTGTGTGAAGGATTTTGCTCAAGTGCAGCTTCCTATATCCAGCATACAGTTCACTGTAGCACGGTGGCCAACAATATGCTTTATTTTCCTCACACGACACACACAAACACACACCTGTTCACATATACTGTACCATACACTAACCTTCTGTGTGTGTGTGTGGGCTTATGTGTGTGGGCGTGTGCATCTGTGGTGTACAGGAACCGATTATTGACACGGAAAATGAAGTTGGGCGAGTGGATGAGGGAGTTGAGGAGTTTTTCACTAAGAGAGTCCTTCCTGTCGACACCCTGTGAGTATCTGACCAAAGTCGTTACTGACGACCTCACTACTTACACTCCCATCCATTGCACATTAAGTGTAGACGATAAATCTCTCTGTGTTCCATTATCAAGCAATCATTAAGCAACACAACAACATTATTAGCAATCCTGCACAACCTGAAAATGGCGGTTAATTCAAGTCATCCCTCATAAAGCATATCTCAAACACACACACACACACACACACACATACACACATACACACACACACACAAACACACACACACACACGCTGCTGGCCCCATTGCTATTCTGACCTTTTTCCTCAGGAAAACCCAGGATGAGGAACCTCAAGTCACCCCCCAGGAAGTGGCTCCTGCCAGCTCCGCCCCCTGCCCCGCCCCCACCAGGACCCTCAGGAGGAAGCTGGGCGAGTTCTTCACCCTGAAAAAGAGGCGGGGCCTGAAGTCGGAGGCCAGCCTCGAGGGGCGCGCCAAAAAGAGCTCCATCGCCGACCTCATCCGGCCTCTCAGGGAGGCGGCGAGGGCCGAGAAAGAGAAAGACAAGGAGAAAGCGAAGGAAGGAAGCGAGAAGGAGAAGGAGAAGGAGAGCGATGGCGCTGCTGTCGTCACAGGAGAAGTGGCCGTGCCAGAGACGACCCCCCCGGCCGGTCCCACCCCTCTCAGAGGCGAGGCCCCCCCCCGCCGGGCGCTCCGAGATGGCAAGTCCCAGTCTCTCATCCTGCTCTCCGGCTCGGCCGACCGTCACGCCCCCGGAACCAGCACCGCCACCAGGACCGCCGCACACGGGAAGGTGAGGGTTAAAATGTGGGGTGTTTTTTTTGGTTTGTTTTTAGGGCATTTCTGCTTTATTGGGATAGAGACTAGAGTAGAGATTGACAGGAAGGATGGGTGTGAGAGAGAGAGAGAGAGAGAGAGAGGAGGGATGACATGCAGGATAGGTCGATGGCCGGGAATCGAACCAGAGACCCCGTGGTGACATGGCGTGCTCCATAGTGAGCTACGCCACCCAGACGCCCGGCGAAGTGAGTGTTAAGCGGCGCCCCCCCCCCATCTCTTTTCACCTATCTCTGCTCTACACACCACAGAAGGGAGGGTAGAGATATAGCAGAGCCGGTGAACAGCCCTAACCTATGACCCTGTAATAGCCCTCAGCCATTTTAGAGATCTTCTTAATTGGCTGTTAATTGACTGTCTCCTGTCGTTTCAGAAACATTCATCTGACGGCCCACACAGCTTTGAGCAGAAGCTGCATCTCATGTTACAACGTATCGGTGTGTCCAAATCACAGCCGGAAGAGACAACGCAGCAGGTGTGTGTGTGTGTGTGTGTGCCTGTGCCTGTGCCTGTGCCTGTGTATCTGTACAGTACAGGCCAAAAGTTTGGACACACCTTCTCATTCAATGTGTTTCCTTTATTTTCATGACTATTTACATTGTAGATTCTCACTGAAGGCATCAAAACTATGAATGAACACATGTGAAATGATGTACTTAACAAAAAAGTGTGAAATAACTCTAAATATGTCTTATATTTTAGATTCCTCAAAGTTGCCAGCCTTTGCTTTTTTGTTGTTAATTTAAAAAAAATGTGTTGTTAATAAAATATATAATAATAATATTATATATAATAACATATTATTATTAACACATATTATATTTAATATTATTATTATATATTTTATTAACAACAAAAAAGCAAAGGGTGGCTACTTTGAGGAATCTAAAATATAAGACATATTTAGTTATTTCACACTTTATTGTTAAATACATAATTCCTATGTGTTCATTCATAGTTTTGATGCCTTCAGTGAGAATCTACAATGTACGCATTGAATGAGAAGGTGTGTCCAAACTTTTGGCCTGTACTGTATATGTCGGTCTGTTTCTGTGTGTGTGTGTGTGTGTGTGTGTGTGTGTGTGTGGGTGTGGGTGTGGGTGTGTGTGTCTGTGTCTGTGTCTGTGTCTGTGTCTGTGTCTGTGTCTGTGTCTGTGTCTGTGTGTGTGTGTGTGTCTGTGTCTGTGTCTGTGTCTGTGTGTGTGTGTGTGTGTGTGTGTGTGTGTGTGTGTGTTTGTTTGTGCTTGTCAGGAGACCCTGCAAGGAGAAAGTAAAAATCTCATCTCATTTCGTTCTTGTACAGAGCCCGGAGGGAGAGATGAAAAAGGCAGAATCTGAGGGTAAGTGCTTTAACTCATGTAATGCCTGCTGTGATGAATGTGTGTGTGTGTGTGTGTGTGGTTAGATGTGAGTATGGTTTGAATTTTGCATCTCTGTCTCAGGCACTATCATCGACAGTAAACCTGAACCCCCGCCCACTTTTATAAAGCCACGGACCATGTCCACGTCATCAGGTAATATATATACACACACACACACACACACACACACACACACACACGTACACGTACACACACACACACACACACACACACACACGATCACTTGCCTTGTACACATCTTAATCTCCTCTCTCTACAGATACGAGGCGCCCGATACGACCAAGTACTTCTGCACATGACTCAGCAGGGAAACCTGCCCTGCCCCCTAAGCCCGTCATTAAACCTGGCCCCGCCCCCCCTCCGACAGCCTCAGGCCGCAACACCCCCGAGAACGACCTGGCCCAAATACAGGAAGGAGACGCATCTACCCCCACTAGTCTTACCCCCGTTGAAACTCCCCCCATGCCCCCCACCACCACCACCAACTCCACTCCCTGTGAAACCACCACCACCACCGCCACTTCTACCCCTACCTCCTCCATTCTCAGTGCTACCCCCGCGACCCCCATGGACTCCACTCTCCCTGAACCCGCTAACGATACTATCCCCGCATCAACGACGACTACCCTTCCCTCTGACTCGACTTCCCCCACTGAAACCGTTAACTCTACTACACCTGTAGCCCCTCCCCCGGTGAACACTACTACTACCCCGATCCTCACCCCCCCCCCCACCACCACCACCACCACCCTTATTCCCACGAAGACCACCATCTCCCCTACGGGAACGACCCCCACCCCCGCCCCGTCTATCCCCACTTCCTCCGAGTCCATCACCTCTACGCCCTCTACCTCTGCCATCGCCACCTCCACTGCCCCCTCTGTTGTTGACGTAACAGTGACCATACCCACCGACGCTATCTCTGCCACCCCTGCATCCACAACCCTCTCTTCTGGTTCATCTACCACTGCCGTGAATGACACGACCGCTCCTACTCTTATTGGCTCTGCCAGCACCACCCTCACTGACACCACTACTTCACCCCCAGCTAACACTTTCACCCCCATAACAGCGTCCTCAGCGACTAGTAGTTCCACTCCCATCCTCCCTGACTCTACCCGTCCCGCTCCAGCGGACACCCCGACCCCCACCAACTCTCATATCCCAACCCCCACCCCTGATGCTACCGATGGTGCTTCCATCCCCACCCATGTTCCAATCTCTGTGACCTCCGCCACTACCCCCATACCCACTAACTCTACCAGCTCAACCCACACTACCTCCGCTACCCTCATCCTTCCTGCTAACTCTACAATGCATACCGCCACTAACACGACCCCAACTAACTCTACCGGCTTCCCCGCTACCCCCACTAACTCTACTACTACCAACAACGTTATTCCCTCTTCTTCCAACTCTTCCACTCCGACAAACTCAACGATCCAACCCTCCACTAACTCTACTACTAGCTCCACACAGACTAGCTCTGCGAGCCCCAACACCGGCCCCGCCCCCCCTAACTCTGCCAGGCCAAACCATACCACCTCTACAGCCCCCTCCACTATGTCCACCCCGATTCCCACCTCCATCACCGCTAGCCCCACCCCCGCTAACTCTGCCATGCCCATATCCTCCGACTCTCCGACTGATTCTTCCAGCCCGACCCCCACTAACTCTACCAGCCCCACCCCAACTAACACTCTACAACCCTCCCCTGAAGAGATATCAGCCCCCGACCCCCCGGCGATGAAACTGCTGCCCACGGACAAGGACACAAGTAAGCGCGTGTCACATACTGTATGTGGTAGCCTGTGCTTGTGTGTTCTTTTGTATAATAATAATAATAATAATAATAATAATAATAATAATAATAATAATACATTAGACTTATATAGCGCTTTTCTAGACACTCAAAGACGCTTTACAAACTGAAAAGATAGAGTAATAATAATAAAAAGAAACAGAAAATAAATAAAAGAAAGTATAGGGGCTTAATTAAGGTAGTGCTGGGGACACATGGGAAGGGGAGGGGGAGAGGGTTAACTGGTGAAGGCAAGCTTGAAGAGGTGGGTTTTGAGGGCCTGTTTAAATGTTGGGAGGGTGTTGGCCTGTCTGATGTGGTTGGGGAGGGCGTTCCAGGCGGACGGGGCTGCGGCTGAAAAGGCCCTAAGGTCCGTAGCTTGGTCCTGGTGGTCTTGGGTATGCTGGACAATAAAAAATACAGAACCTATGCCTCTCTCCCTTTCCTTCCCCTACAGAAGATCTGGAAGAGGAGGAGAAGGTGGGGAAGAACGAGAAAAGCAAGAAGAAGGATGGAAGTGGGAAGGATGAGGCTGAGAGGAGGGACACGGAGGAAGACAAAGAACAGGAATCGGCGGAGGCCAACACAGGACAAACCATGAGAGGGGAGAAGGAGGCCCTGAAGACGGTGGATGACATCACCAGGCAGGAAGCAGATGGGACCAAACCCAACGAGGTGGGAGAGATGTGTGAAAAAGAGGGAAGAGATACCGAGAAAAGGGAGGAAAGAGAGTTGAAGAAAACTAAGGAGGAGGGAAAGAGCAAGAGAGATGAGGGACCGACTACTGTGACAGAGGCAGGAGAGACCACAGTAAAGGAGAAGGGGGGAGAGTCTGTGGAATTGAGTACAGGGACCACATCACAGCAGCACACCGCAGAGGGTGGATCATCGGACCAAAGAACTGAGACCCCCCTCTGTGAGACACAAATGGACTGACCCAGCACAGTGTCTCTTTTTTTTTCTACTATGTTCTACATTTGCATTGCACGTATACTTATGTATGACTACTGTGGTGAAACATGTTTACAATAGATGGATATAAGACGTATACTTACTTATGGTTATTAAAAATGAATATTCAATCTGTTATGATGTGTTTATTGTCTTTCAGTCCGTCTGTTAGCACCCTGCTGCTAATTATATGGTTTGTCATGAAGGAACAAAAAGTCAAGGAAAGGACAGAAAGAGGGTTACGGTTGAGGTCAGAAGATCATATACATTAATATTGTTACCAGTAATATATATTTATATATATACATACCTACCTACCAGTAAATATATATGTATATATATAGATACCTACCTACCGACTTGTATATATATATACTTGTGTATATATATACATATATATATGTTACGGTACATGTGGTACCTGTACTGTAGCAATGACAATAAAGACCATTCATTCATTCATTCATTCATGTGGGAAGACGGTACATGTGGGAAAACTAGGGTTAGGGTTAGGGATAGGATTAGGGTTAGACATGCCAGCATGTACCAAGTCGACGTAGCACCTAACCCTAACCCTAGTTTTCCCACATGTACCGTCTTCCCACATGTACCGTAACATATATATATATATATATATATATATATATATACAGTATATATTTTTTTTTCCTTTAAATATATTATATATATATATATTATAATAGTAATAATAATAAAAGAAAAAATAGATATATTACATCGACTTTATTTATATACGTATATATTTATTTATTTATTGATATATTTATACAAGTCGGTAGGTAGGTATGTATGTATGTAATGTCCTATCATGCTATGGCATTGCAGTAGGAACCATAACATTGTAGAAAGGTTCACCGACGGAACGTAAATAAAGCAACACATTTTTTGAACTGTTGGAGCACCAGACCAGAACCGAACGAGCGAGCATACAGTCATTCAGGTGGGTTTTAATACGTTATTTTCTCTTTATTCCGATCTGATCGGATCTGGATTTTTAATCCTGACAGTGTATCTTTATAAGTGTATCTTTATATGTATTTTAACAGCAGCTTCCCTGTCCTGTTGAGTGTCGTGTGTACGTCAGTTCTTCCTCCAGTTAGTTGATTACTTTGACTACCCATGTGAATATCCATCTATTAGTTGTAGGGTATCATGGGGTGTTGTGGCTATACTTAGAATGGATGAATGGTCTTTATTGTCATTGCTATAGTACAGGTACCAAACAACGACATTTAGGAGGGGTGGCTCCCCTGGTGTGTGTCTCAGAAAAGAAGAAAAAAAGAAACTAAAAAAACAAGAAGGGAAAGGAGCTGGTTTACATAAATAAAGGCTATGTACACTATCCACTATACTATACTGTACAGATAAGACGACTAGGGTTGTCATATTGCACATAGTGTTATTGCACATTCATTTAAAGTGTCGCAGTTTGCAGGCTTGAAATGTACACATTTGTGCCTCAGCACTACACCTGATTTCCAGTAGTAGTTGTAGTTAGTAGTTGTATTCTGTAGTAGTTGTATTCTGCAATAAAAAACAGATAGCCTGCTGCAGGAAACATGGAAAAACGTGTCTCCTAGCCGGTGAAGGAGCGCGGCCATGGGGAGGAGTGCGAAGTTGGAGCCATGGATAGAGAAGATGATCCAGAGCTACGGTGGCCCGGAGGAGGAGGCCCAGACCAGGACGGAGACTCTGAAGGCCGATGTTGTTGGGGTAGATAAATCAATGGCATCACTTTTATTATGCACCTAAAAAAAAGTATTAATATTCTTATTTTGCAGCTTAGTGTGTTTGTTTAGTTACTGTTACTGTTGTATTCTATTCTTGATGTGGGGCGGCTGTGGCGCAGGAGGTAGAGTCGGCGTCTAATGGTCGGAAGGTCGGCAGATCGGCGGTTCGAGCCCCGGCTGGCCACATGTCGAAGTGTCCTTGGGCAAGACACTGAACCCCAAATTGCTCCCAGTGAGCGGGCCGGCGCCTTGCATGGTAGCTTGCCGCCATTGGTGTGTGAATGTGTGTGTGAATGGGTGAATGAGAGGCCGTTGTAAAGCGCTTTGGATAAAGGCGCTATATAAGTCAGTCCATTTACCATTTACCATTTACCATTTTGATGTCCGTTAGTGCTTTCGTTGTATTGTTTGTGTTACATGCATGTGTTTAATGCTTATTGTTGCTTTGTGGCATCTCATTTAATTGTGGTTTTAAGTGCTTTGTTTTTAACATGTTTTATCTTTCAGCCCTCCTCCCCTTTCCCCTTATGAGGCAGGCCGGCATTGTAAATAAGAATTTTGTTCTTAATTGTCTCGCCTGGTAAAACAAAGGTAAAATAAAATTAAAATAAAGTTGATCCATGTCTCTTTGTGAAGGTGGGCCAGAAGTCAGAGTCTCAGGCCCAGGGAGGAGAGGGGCCGTCGGTGGTGCTCGACCTCTCAGACGGAGTGGTGCAGATCTCTGCTTTCCTGACCCAAGAAGCCTGGGAAGCACTTCAACAGTGAGTCTGTATTTAGGACCTCTGGTATCCTATGAGATTATGTCTATATAATCTCCCTCTGCCGTTTTTGACTTTTATTTTTTCTTTGTCTCTATCTCACCGGTAGGCAAGAGGAACGTGATTGTTTCACCAGTCTTCTTAACTGCACAGTGTGTCTGCGCTCGTATAGCCTGAAGTTCTACATGGCTCCGGAAGAGGTGTGTTTTTGTGTGATGTGGTCACTTGTGTGTGCCCCCGTGTGTGTGTGTGTGTGTGTGTGCCCCCCCGTGTGCCCCCGTGTGCCCGTGTGTGTGTGTGTGTGTGTGTGTGTGTCTCAGTCGATGTTAATCTGAGTTGTCTCTCCAGATAAGGTGTCGATTCTACCTGTCAGTCGGAGAGCTGATTACGACAGCGGCTGGAGCTACCAAAGACAAACCACCGTCCTGGTGAGCGATGCTCCAAGTCACACACACATACACACACTCTCTCTCTCTTTCTCTCTGTGTTCTACACACATACAGTGCCCTCCACAATTATTGGCAAACATAAATATTGGTAAAGATGAATAAAAAAAGGGTTATAAAAATGTCACCTTTTGGTGAATTATGTTAATGTCACACTGAATTTTTTTTGAAACATCCAACCTTTAATTGAAGTAAATGTATTCTGAGAAGAAAGAAAAAATAAATAATTATTTCAAACAAAACAAAACCTTGTGTGCCAGAATTATTGACACCCCAGCTTTTAATACTTTGTACAACCTCCCTTTGCCAATAAAACAGCACTGAGTCTTCTCCTGTAACATGTAATAAGGTTGGAGAACACAGAGCAAGGAATCAGACCATTCCTCTGTACAGCATCTCTCCAGATCATCCAGGGTCCTATAGGTCCTCTCTCCTGCTCTCTCCTCTTCAGCTCAGCCCACAGGTTCTCAGTGGGGTGTCGGTCAGGGGGCTGAGAGGGCCATGGCACATGAGCTTGATTTTGTGTTGATTTTGTGAACCATCTTTGTGTTGATTTAGATGTATGTTTTGGATCATTGTCCTGCTGTAAGATCCAATGACAACCCGGTTTTAGTTTCCTGGCAGAGGCAGACAGATTCAGATTTATTTCATGATGCCATGTACCGGTACCCTAACAGTTAGTTTTAGATTTGTTCAGGGTTAGGTTATTAGGCAGATATTCTACACTGTGTTCAGAGACTCAAGATAATAAAACAGCTGCGTTGACGCTGAAAACCTGTGTAGGCCTACTTTTTTTCAAGGGAATCGATAAAGAACGTTTGTGGTAAAATGACAGGAACGTTTTTTTTCTGGCATGCCTTCCAAATAATTTGTTGCCATAGAGGAGGTGTCTAATGGTAGTTTTTGAGACTTGGTGACCCCAAGATGCTACTCTCCTCTGTAACTCTCTAACAGTGATCCTTGGGGATTTTTTTGCCTCTCTTACCATCCTCCTCACTGTGCGTGGGGGCAAAATAAACTTAGGTCCTCTTCCAGGCAAGTTTGTAACAGTTCCAGTTCTTTGAACTTTTCAAGTATTGCCCTAACGGCCCCTCATTTGATTTGTGTGTTCTCTTATCTTTCCCATGTTGATGTATGAATAAGGGGATATGGCCTCTGTGTCACCTCATATTTATACCCCATTGAAACAGGAAGACGTGGATTACTGCTTGAAAGTTCCTAAACACTCTGATCAACTTAACTTAAAGTCAAATATAAATGGAAAAAATGCTTCAGTTATATTTTGTTTATAAGATTTTGTATGGGTGCCAATAATTGTGGCACACATGATTTTGTTAGAAATAATTATTTCTTGATGACAGATTTTTTTTTCTCTGAATTAATTTACTTCAATTAAAGGTTGGATGTTTCGCTTTTTTTTCAGTGTGACATTAAGCTAATTCGACAAAAGAGGGCAGACTGTATCTATCCAGCAATCAAACCTAGTAACTCTTTCCCACCCACTCTGGTTTCAGCACATCTCTTTCCCCAGTCACAGTGAAGATATGTAAAACGTGGAGGTAAGCTGTGTGTAAAACATGGAGGTAAGCTGTGTGTAAAACATGGAGGTAAGCTGTGTGTAAAACATGGAGGTAAGCTGTGTGTCCTATTCCAAATGTTTGTACCATTTCTTATAAGCAGCACTCAAGTTGAGGGGGGATGAGGGGAGATGGCATCCCCCCTGAAATAAACCCCCTTTTAAAACTGACATCCCCCCTTTCCATCCCTTATGTCATTTTATCAATGAACGTGGTATTACTGCTATTTCAACATTTAGTTTTGCGCATATTGAGTAAAATACTGTGGGCGAGGGGGGCACGCACACATGCAATTACATTTTTACCAAGTCACTGACACTGAAGTCACTGACGCTGTGGGGATGCTAAAATTGTCCCCATATGATCAAATCCACCATCCCCCCCTGATTTTCTTTTACAACTTGAGTTCTGCTTACAAGTCTATATATTTATAAAAAATGTGTTTTCTTTTATCCTCAGATCCCGGCTTGGAGCGGATCTAGACCTCTCTCAGAACAGCGGTACAGGACTCTTAAACACATTTATAAACTAAAAACACCACCGAGAGTTGTCACACTTTTTGGACACCTTTGGATATGGCTGAAATGTTTATAACGTGATACAGTACATACTGTATTTAATACTGCTGCGTCAGGGGGAGTCAGTAGGGACCCATCCAGTTACCAGCACCTGCTTCCCAGCGTTCAGTGGGATAACAGTGTGTCTCCAGGGTTCTGTGTCATAACATCGTGTTTCCAGTGTTCGTGAACCGTGTCCGTCCCGTTTCCTAGGGTTCGACCTGACGGAGCTGTTGGGGGAATGGGAGCAGGACTGGTTCCAACCTCTGCTGGATGACGTGAAGGAACGCCTGGAGAAGCTCAGCAAGCCCTCCACCTCCTCCTCCTCCGACCCCCCTCCCCCCTCCACTCACACGGGCACTCGGTGGGCCGCAGAGAGGGTCCGGTTCACGGTAGGTGTGTGGGGAGGGGAGGAGGAGGGGGAGGGGGGGGCGTTTACAGACCAACCCACTTGGAAGAAATAGAACACCGTTTTCGATATCTATTACCTGTAGAGATGACCTAACTGTAGAGAGCGTATGCGTGAGTGATGTTATTAGTTTGTTGTTATTCACTGGAGATTAATTATGTTGCAGGGGGAAAGTTTCAGTGTCCCTGTGTCTCATCTACTCATCCCAGAGGAGCTTAATCAGTGGCAACTCACAGACACAGGTCACACCTGCGCTTTCTCTCTCTCTCTCTCTCTCTCTCTCTCTCTCTCTCTCTCTCTCTCTCTCTCTCTCTCTCTCTCTCTCTCTCTCTCTGTCTCTTACAAACACACACACACACGCACACACACACACACACTCACACTCTCTCTCTCTCACTTTGCACCTGCTCTTTATGTCTGAGCTGACAGCTGTGTTTTTGTTTAGACGAAGAAGGAAGTGAAACGCAGATCGGTCTGGTTCCTCCTCCTCCTGAGGACAGACAGGCGGCTTTGCCACTTGCAGCCCAGCGTGGAGACTCCGACGAACCAGACGAACCAGACGAACCAATCACTGTGGGCGGTGATGAACCTCAGACAGAGAGGAGGAGACAACCTGTCCATGAGTACACACTCGCTCGTAAGTTATGTGTTTGTACACCCAGCTGCTGGGTCTGCTGTATTATTTACTATTATTCTTTAACCCAATAGAGTTGACGTGTGACATCTCAATCATTCTGGGGTTCTTCCCCCCCCTCTCTCTCTGTCTCCTGATTAGAGGAGTGTATGGATGGGGTGCTGCTGCCGGAGGTGAGGGGCGGGGCGGGGCTCAGCCCGTGGGAATTTCTTCCAATTGTTGATGCGCTCAGAACCTCCTCCTCCTCTGACGGTACCTTATTATTCTACAACCACACACACACACGCACACACACACGCACACGCACGCACACATTGCTACTGCCCAATATTCTTGTTGAGTTTCTGCTGCTATTTACGATGCCGCCTTATGTTATTGTCATTGGTCTATTTTATATATACTGTATATATAATATATTATATTGCAATACATTGTTAATTGATGCATTGTTAAGGAGCTAGCTTGCCCTAAGCATGTCATAGCACTCTATCCTGTCAATAGACCTGTCGCTAAGCCACGCCCCAAAATAGAAATTGTCCAATCATATCACAGCAAAAGTCACTACAGGCAAAAACCTCGGACAAACAACTCGCCAATATCTGATGGTGAAAAGCTTCTAGACTAAATATTATTGTCATCTTTAAAAAAAACATGTCTATTACTTGCTGTGGTAAATCAGAAATTAGAACTCCCGCCATTGTAAGTCATTGAATGTCATTCAGTCACGGTCGGCCAGTCAGTCACTGTCAGTGAAGAATTTGAGCGAGCGTTGTTTGTTTGTCCGAGTTTTCAAAGGGGCCGTGGCTTAGCGATAGGTCTATTGTGTATTTGATAAATAAAGTTAGATTTTATTTTGTCATACACCCTGTAGCTAGAGAAACAGAGATGGGTCTTCTTTAGGAACACCTTTAGAGGTGCTGATATCAGTCTGTGTCCCCATTGGCTCCCTGACAGCGTCCGTCACCGCCGAGCCCTCCTCCCCACTGCTGCTCGCTGCCGCTGCTCCCTTGCCGGCGTCGCCTGCGCCTGTTCCCATGGCAACCAGCACACAGGTACCATCCGAGGTGTCGGGGGTCACCCAAAGGTCAGAGGACCGCACCCTCCCTCCGTACCAGAGACCAAGCTCCCCCTCCTCTGTGCTGGGACCCTCCAGTGGCTCCTCCCTCTCTGTGAGTCCGCCTCCTCAGCACCTAGACCCTGGCACCACCTCCACACTCCCCACCCCGGGGCAGGACCAGGACCAGGACCCTGTGGAGGAAGAGGTTATTCAGAGGAAGTATAGGAAAGCAACGAGGAAGACCAATAAGCGCAGAGCAGAGGCGGCCTTGGAGGAGGAGGAGGAGGAGGAGGTGCAGAAGGTGAGGAGCACCCCGCCCTCCTGGCTGTTTGAAACTCCAAGGATTCCCAGGATGGAGGAGGGATGCAGCCGGCAAGACGTGCCGGACACACTGGCGTCGTCAGACCCCAGCTGGCCTCCCAAAGTACGAGTGATAATGTGACATGGTGATAATGTGAGAGTAATGTGAGGCCCCATTCCCATTTGACTTTTTTTTCAACATTTTCGATAGATTGATGAAAGCGGATGTCTCTCTCTCTCTCTCCCTCTCCCTCTCTCTCTCTACTCTCTCTCTCTCTCTCTCTACTCTCTCTCTCTCTCTCTCTCTCTCTCTTTCTCTCCCTCTCCCTCTCTCTCTACTCTCTCTCTCTCTCTCCCTCTCTCTTTCTCTCCCTCTCTCCCTCTCTCTCTCTCTCCCCATCTCTCCTCTCCCTCTCTTTCTCTCCCTCTCTTTCTCTCCCTCTCTCTCTCTCCCTCTCTCCCTCTCTCATTCTCTCTCTCTCTCCCTCTCTCTCTCTCTACTCTCTCCCTCTCTCTCTCTCTCTCTCTCCCTCTCTCTCTCTCTCTCTCTCTCTCTCTCTCTCTCCCATTTCAGGTTCACCCAGATGGCACCTCGTTCTCATACTCTTATCAGCTGACTGCCCAAGTCTTGAAGGATTTCTGCCAAATTAAGTGAGTGTTGATGATGTGTTTTAAGAAGTCTGTGTGTCTGTCTGTGTTTGCGTGTGTCTGTGTGTGTATGTGTGTGTATTTTTAGATATAAAGATGCAAGTGTGTCGACCCCTGTGTGTATGCAGAGAATAATTGTGTGTGTGTGCTTGTGTGAGTGTGAGAGCTACAAGAGTATGAAGCCTAGTGTGTGTGTGTGTGTGTGTGTGTGTGTGTGTCTTCCAGGTTTCCTGATGGGATGTTTCCGTGGGCTCTACGGTACCTGTTCCGTCCCAGCGATACACAGCTCCCACCCCAGGTTCACCCCAGCTGAGACCTATGGTGCTGTTGTGTTTATGTACAGTTCATTCAACATCCATTTTAGCCTCTTTTTGCTATGAAAAACATTATAAATATGAATAAAGACTCATCCAAAAAATTAAAAAGGAAACTCTTGTTGGAAGATCATTTTATTGACAGTTACACAAACATGCATACATGTTCACCTACACAAGCACAAACATACCATCCTATAAAATGCAAAATCATATCGTATCAGATCAGCTCTCGTTTCCTCCCAAACACAAAAACGCCCCAAACAGGAGCACAGTCGTCGTCGGTGTGTGTTTTGGAACAAAGACACATGAACACCGTTGCGTGTGTGTGTGTGTGTGACACGTGGGGTCCTCGTGCTGATTGTGCGGGGAGGGTCCCTGCGGAACCCCGAGGAGGCGAAGGTGTAGAGGAAAGGGTTCAGGCAGCAGTGGACGATGGAGAAGGCAATCAGGGAGTCAAAGACAGCTAAAGTCACCCCGCCCAAACTCTCACTCTTCAGCCCCACGTTGGCCAGGACCAGCATCTGGAAAAGGTGCAGCGGAGTCCAGAAGACGAAGTACGCCACCAGGATGCTGGAGATCAGCTTGGTCAGCCTCTCTTGTCTGAACAGGGTGGCCCGGCTCACCCGCCTGTGCAGGCAGAAGTAGGACGTCACCAGGACGCAGCAGGGAACGACGAACCCCAGCAGCGTTTGGAAGAGCAACACCGCCGCTTCCCGTCTGTCCGTCTTATAGTGTGTGCAGCACGTCCTGCGGCCCGTGGCGCTGTGCGTTTTGACGTCGCGGACGTCGACGCAGTGGGAGGACGTGACCCCCGCCAGCCCCCACACGACCGCCAGGAGCGCCCCTTCCCCCGCGCGGCCCAGCCGAGCCCAGCTGTGCGAGTACAGCACCTGGACGTAGCGCTGCACGCCCAGCAGGGTGGCGGTCAGCACGCTGGCGTTCAGGCCGCAATGCAGCAAGAGGAAGAGCAGCTTGCAGACGACCGGGCCCAGGGCCCAGTCCCTCAGCAGGTTGTAGATGGCCAGGGGCAGGCAGAACAGCACCAGCAGATCGCACAGCGCCAGGTTCAGCATCAGGCGCATGGTGAAGTTCCTTCTCTCGGAAGTCCTCCACATGGTGGTCAGCACCACCATGTTCCCGGGAACTCCCAGAATGCAGCAGAGGCCCATGATCACACTGGGTCCCACGCGCGTGATGTCCCAGTAACGATCGGGCGTTAATTCGTGGTCCATGAGGTCCGTCTTCTCAGAGACTCACTAAACCTACAGGGACTTGCACGCAATGTTACCAGAGTAGCATAGGGAAGTCTCACCGCTTCCAACTGGCTGAACTGTCTAACAACCACGTCGGTGTGTTATGATGGTTCTATTTTATTGGTGGGGTGACGTACACTCTGAACAAAGAGTTCTTGTGATTCTGGCCCAGGGCCTGATTTGAATATACAACATGTTTACTGTTGTGTACTGGTGATATTGCAGCCCATAGTCGCTATGGCCCGTTTTTGCCAGACGACCAATTCTGGCTAGCACTTGTCTTGTGAACAAAGTGAGAAGAGGTTGTATAGGCCTTCACCCTGCCAACCTGACACTTTCATAAAGTATAGCAGAGAGAGACTGGGAGGGGCAGGGTTTGGGGGATGATCACTAACATAGTGCATAGAAGAGAGCAAAGTGTGTGTTTTTTTCCTTCTATTTTATTTTCAGTTTTTCAGTTTTATACACAAGCAAACAAACTAACAGTCTAACAAACAAACAACAAGCTGCCAGGCATACATGTCTAGTATGATTTGCTTCCAAGCAATTCCCAAAATGTAACATCGTCAGGTATTACAAGGATACAAATAAAGAGTACATGTAAAATAAAATAAAATAAGAAAAAGTACAGAATTGCATCACTACAGGATATAATCAACAATTCTTTGAACTTTGCGATAATCAATAATTGGGCCCCATATGTTCAAATATCTAACTTTAGAGTTGTAGAAGCATATTCTCTCCAAGTGTGTGATAGTTTATACAGAACCGTACACTAGCCCTAATGTAGGTTGGACCTTTGAGTCAGGACTTTTCCCATTTCATGCGTACCAGACGTCTCTTTAGGACCCCATTTGAAAATGTATGAGCCCCGGTCCTAGGTGCATGCAGGAACATTTTACACCGTGGGGAATTCAGCAAACCTATTTTTTTTTTGGGGGGGGGTTAATATTTTTATTGAGTTTCACAGAGACATGTACACAATAGGACATAACAACAACAACTAGTATCCGTGGGGGAGGTTATTGTCCCATGTAATAGTAGAAAACTAGTTTTGCACTTTGTTATGCAGTACATTGTCCATAAACAATAACAGAGAATGTTCTTACTCTTTTTTATTTTTATTTAAACAAACTAACAAACACAAAACAAAAACACAAACAAAAAGCAAAGAAAAACAAAAAAACAGGGGGGGGGTCCTAAACACAGCGGCAGCACAAACACCAGCATAGTAAATAATATTGTGACCCATACATTCAGCAAACCTATTTAAAGTAATGCCTTGGTTGCATCAGCATATTCAGCTCAGATTCCGTTTATGGGTGTAGAGATAATCTTTTCATCCCCTTGTCCTTCTCGTTGAACTCCATGACGATAGGTGGCGCTAGCGAACCAACGGTCGGGTCTACCCACCGCGTTAATGATAGAAAAGGAAGAGAGAAGAAGAGCGAAAGAAGTCGATTTCCGCATGGTTTGTTCTTCCATTTTTCTTTGTTATTGTTGTAATTATATGCTATAAGCATCGCTGCCTGAGGTGGCCTTTGTGTAGTTTGTACTAGAGCCATGTCTGGTGTGCCTCCCAACGGTGCCTCCCAACGGCGTCTCTCGGCCGGCTGGCCGCGCGGCGGATCGGTTCAGTTCGGGAACAAATACATGACGAGCGCGCCGCCGAAACCGCTCAGCCTGGAGAGAACCATCAACCTGTGAGTGCATTGTATGTGTGCGCGTGTGCATTGTGTGTGTGCGCGTGTGCGCGTGTGCATTGTGTGTGTGTGTGTATACGTGTACGTGTCTGTGTGTGTGTGTGTGTGTGTGTGTGTGTGTGTGTGTGTGTGTGTGTGTGTGTGTGTGTGCACACAGACACTCATGCTCTGTCTGCGACTGTATATGTGTTTCAGATACCCACTCACCAACTACACGTTCGGCACCAAGGAGCCTCTGTATGAGAAGGACAGTTCTGTCGCGGCTCGGTTCCAGCGGATGCGGGAGGAGTTCGATAAGGCGGGCATGAGGAGGACAGTGGAGGGGGTCCTGATCGTGCACGAACACAGGCTACCCCATGTGCTTCTGCTGCAGCTGGGGACCACCTTCTTCAAACTGTGAGCACGGCACCTAGTTGTGTGTGTGTGTGTGTGTGTGTGTGTGTGTGTGTGTGTGTGTGTGTGTGTGTGTGTGTGTGTGTCTGTGTGTGTTTCTGTGTCTGTCTGTGTGTGTTTCTGTGTCTGTCTGTGTGTATTTCTGTGTGTGTGTGTGTGTGTGTGTGTGTGTGTGTGTGTGTGTGTGTGTGGCGATTTCATGGTGTTTTCTCTTACAGACCAGGTGGGGAGCTGAGCCCAGGGGAAGATGAGGTGGAGGGGCTGAAACGTCTGATGACAGAGGTACGAAACACACACACACACACGGATGTGCACACCCATCGACATTCTCAAAGGTGGCTAGACAGCAATTGAATTATTACTTGAGATTTCCATCTCATCTTAGAGATCTAGCCAGGTGCTGTGGTGATGGTGTGTAATGATGTTTGTGTGTGTGACGTTGTGTAATGATGTTTGTGTGTGTGACGTTGTGTTTGTGTGTCAGATCCTTGGCCGGCAAGACGGGGTACAGCAGGACTGGGTGATCGATGACTGCATTGGGAACTGGTGGCGGCCCAACTTTGAGCCCCCACAGGTATGCACCGCTCAATGACGCCGTTTAGACCTCGCATCCTGTATTCAGATACTCTCCGCATCCTGATTGTGTCCACATGAAAAGTTAGGTGTAAATGGCGGGGGGGGAAGACACGTTGTGAAACCACATCCAGAAGTTGACCCTGGACAGGTGTAAATGTAATTGGGACACAGGTTGTGAACCACATTCTGTTCATCTGACGTGACCGTGAGCCTTGAGAAGGGACGTTAAACAAACAACAACAAAAAACGATCTCAATGCAAACACGGAAGTCCGATAAATTGCGCATATTAATGCAAAGTGTGAGCTGGCCAAAATGTTTATGCAAGGTGTAAATGTGTGTGTGTGTGTGTGTGTGTGTGTGTCTCTCTTCTGCTACAGTATCCCTACATTCCAGCCCACATCACCAAACCCAAGGAGCACAAGAAGCTGTTCCTTGTTCAGCTGCAGGAAAAAGGTCAGAGAGCATTCAGGGAGTCATTGCATCATAAGAGGGGTCAAAGCCATCAAACAGTCTTTACATGGTGCTGTTATACACATGCTCTACATCAGGGTTACCACAGTACCGCTTTCTGTTTCCCAGGCTAGAAAGTCCACTCTTTCCCAAGTCTGAATCAGCATCTCATTAGAGGGAAAGGGCCCCTAACCCAAACCCTACTGGTCTGTGGTTTGTTCTATGTTTTATAAAGCCCAGTTGTTAGTTGTTGTTGATTTGACTGTGTCTGCTTCTCAGCTCTGTTCGCGGTCCCAAAGAACTACAAGCTTGTGGCAGCGCCCCTGTTTGAGCTCTATGACAACGCCCCCGGTTATGGACCAATTATATCTAGTCTTCCGCAGCTACTGAGCAGGTAACGTGTGTGATGTAGTGTGCATAACGTGTATCTGAGTGTGTGTGTGTGTGTGTGAGAGAATTTAAAAGTATGAAGATGCTTAGAGGGGTATTAGTTCAGGTATGTTCATAATGAATACTGATTTTTCTTTTTTTCTCTCCTCAGGTTCAACTTTATTTACAACTAAAATGCTGTGTCCGTGTGCGCAACACCTGGGGGGTATTCCATCAACATCGCTAAAGGAAAATCCAGGCTTATTTTGATAGGTCTTGTGAAACTTTCCTGTGATTTTCCTTGATGGAACATTGATGGAATACCCCCCCTGGCTGTCTCTGTGAGTTCAGCCATGTCTGTGTGACATGGAGAGATGGAGGGGAAGCAAAACGACGTGGCGCATGGGAGAATCCAAACAGGTCGACCGACACAAAGCTACTCCACTTTGTCTACTCGTTACTGCTGAACAAAACCCCACCACCTCAGGAGTAGGGACTGTAAAATATGGTGTTTACATTGATGGGAAAAAAATACTGTCTGGTGATATTTTGTTTGTTTCTGTTTAAATATTAGGGGGGGGGGCGGGGGGGGATCTTAATTTTGTACACAATTAAACTTCATACCAGTGTCTCAAGAATCCCTGCGAGGATGGAACATGATTGGAAAAACAGCATTGTGTTTTAACCTGTAATAACGACATTTCTTTTTTTTTAAATAAAGAACTCCTTTCATGGAGACTCACTTTTAAAAAAAAATGTGCGTGTGTGTGAGATTGCAATTAAATCATTTAAATGTCTTTTTTATTTTTTTGTATGAGCAATGGATATAGCTATCTATCAGGATAATTTATCAAAGACATTATTATATATTATATCAGTATTATTATTATTTACAATTGATTGCATTTTGAAACTAATGTTCTGACATGGGGAGTTGTTCAATGTGTTTGCCTTGAGTCTGACGCACTTTGTGCGCGACTCAGCTTCTGTAACTTCACTACTGACATGAACGCTAAACGGCTCCAGCATGACAGCGAGAACAACTGTTCGGAGAAAAGAAAGAAGAGAAAGAAACGGGAAGAGATCACCGAACTGTCTGCTGTGATCGAGGACGAGGAGGTGAAGAAGGCGGTGAAGGAAGCATGGTCGCAGCGAGGAGCCCAGTACTCCCATGGTCAGTAGCAGCGGTAGTAGCTAGGTGGCTAGCTAGCAGAAGTTACGTGTCGACCGAAGCTGCACATGGTGGCTCTGGTCTCAGGTCCAGTCGCGTTGGGCTAGTTTAGTCTAGTCTGCGCTGTTGGTTCACAAACTGTCACACACATGTTGTGTTACGATGCTTTGCATGAGAGCACCGAGTCGTGTGGCTGACTTCTACAGTGTCTCACTCTTCCCCACTGACCTGGGTCATGTCCGGGTAGATCAAGTGTTTGGACTGCTTTGGTGCTACTAGCGAATTTTTCAAACTATCCGGTCTTTACTTCTTCATAATGGATTTTTTAGGAAGTAAAGTAGATGAGAGAGAGACTTTCATTGGTAGTGTTATAATAAATAATACCCCAAATAATACTGTCATTGTACCTGCGTCTCTCTGTGGCTCAGTTGGTAGAGCACGGCGCTATCAAGCCTTAGGTCGCGGGTTCGAATCCCGCCGGTGGCTGTATATAATATACACTGAAAAGTGTTGGAGGACTGAGAAGGTTGAACAGCTTCAAAATGTGCTGTTTAACTGGTTATTAACCTCCGATATGAAAACAAGGCGAATGCAACAACAGGTTCTGTGTGTCAGTACATAAGAGCCGATGTTGCAATTGTGTACAAAACGGATAAACATTACAACACGTATGTGCATCTATGAGTTCATCTTATCTCTCCAACGCTCTTTCTTTCTATCAGAAAATATATTCTGCCTATATACATGCTTAGGTTTCTAAATATGTGTTGCTGTAATGGTACTTGACCACAGAGAGTTAATTGCCCCCTCCTCTGGTGTCCCTATGTAGGGGGGCTGGAGCTGCACTGCCACCCCTTCCCACACTGCATCATCCACAACTTCATCCGGAGCGAGACGTTCGCAGAGAACCTACAGAGAGAACTTCTAGACCTCAGCTTCCACGAGAAGTCCAACGACCTGTACAAATTTAAACAGGTAGCCTCAAATATGCTCCAATGGGGGGTAAAGAGATTTGTGACACAGTCTGATCATTTGGTCCGCATGTCGGCAACCAATCAAAATGTTCAGACTTTTCTTTTGAAACACGGAACTACGTTTCAACGTTGTTGAGAATCACAACACAAGCTCCCTAGTCAAGGCAAAATACTGCAACGAAATGGATTGGGTGAGTAATCCCCCACTGCTACCTAGTTAACTATAACACTACTTTACATTGTTAGCAGGCTCTATAAAACAAGCTGTGTTAGTTGACTAGCGATGTGTCATTGATTTTCAACAACGCGGAAAATGTATTCACATTTTCCGAAATGAAAAGTCAGATCATTACATCGGATCCCGACATGAGGACCAAAGCAATAGAACGTGTCACATTTGGTCACGATAACTTGGATTGGCTGTTTCCTTTACAGTCAGATGACTTGAAGAAGAGAAAGGAACCTCACGTGACAGGCTTCAGGTAACGTTTGTGTGGCTGTGAGCACAAGAGGGGAAAAGGTGGAGAGAACATGTTTGATGTCTGTAGATGTGTTATTTATGCTTCAGTTTTTTTGAAAACTGTGGCAAGGCAAGTTTATTTGTATAGCACATTTCATACAACAGGGGCAATTCAAAGTGCTTTACATACATTATTAAATAATACAGCAAGATAGTAAGAAAAATAAAATTGACAATGAATAAAAGCAAATAGCTAAAACATTTAATAAGACAATAGTTAAATGGATAAAAGACATTGATAGAAGTGTTTGTGTTTAATCATAACTGCTGCAAAACATTTATGGTTTGGGCCTGTTTGGTTTCAGGACAGCACTATTTGGCCGTTTCCGTTCCTGGGTAGGGGAGGTGTTGGGCGTAGAGCTTGAGCCTACAGTGGACATTTCCTGCGCCAAGTACCAATATACTGGTGAGCTTCCAGCCTGTTTATGCTACTGCTACTACCTGGGGGGGTATTCCATCAACGTCGATCAACGTCGCTAAAGGAAAATCCAGGCTTATTTTTGACAAGTCTCGCGAGACTTATCAAAAATAAACCTAGATTTTCCTTTAGCAACGTTGATGGAATACCCCCCTGGGCCACTCCCAGCATACCTTCTCTCACATGAACATAATTATTTGCTTGGAGTGAGAGGGAGGAACGGCATTTGCATGATGGTTATTAATACAGCACTCCCTCTGCTCTTCTGTGTTCCCCTGTGTGTAGATGTTCTGTTGTGTCACGACGATGAGTTGGAGGGGAGGCGTGTCGCCTTCATCCTCTACCTGGTTCCTCCATGGGAGAGCAGTGATGGAGGGAGCCTGGATCTCTACGACACAGACAGTGAGTGTGTGTGCCCCTGTGTGTGTGTGCCTGTGTGTGTGTGTGTGTGCCTGTGACTGTGTGTGTGTGTGTGTGTGTGTGTGTGCCTGTGTGTGTGTGTGTGTGTGTGTGTGTGTGTGTGCCTGTGACTGTGTGTGTGTGTGTGTGTGTGTGTGTGTGTGTGTGTGTGTGTGTGTGTGTGTGCCTGTGTGCTGGTGTGCCTGTGTGTGTGTGACTGTGACTGTGTGTCTGTGTGTTGTGTGTTTGAACTTTGTTTACTTTCCAAAGGCCACTTCCAGCCCCGGAGTATAGTGAAGTCTCTTGTGCCCTGCTGGAACACGCTGGTCCTCTTCGAGGTTTCTCCTGTCTCCTTCCACCAGGTAGCTCCTCCCACACCACCAGGTAGCTCCTCCCCCTCCATACCACCAGGTAGCTCCTCCCCCTCCCACCCCACCAGGTAGCTCCTCCCCCTCCCACCCCACCAGGTAGCTCCTCCCCCTCCCACCCCACCAGGTAGCTCCTCCCACCCCACCAGGTAACTCCGCCCACACCACCAGGTTTCCACTACCCTCCCCCTCCCCCCTCCATCTCTCAGCTGTTTAGGGTTGCCGTAGGGGGATGTCTAAGGACACGTGTTTTTTGTGTGTTCTTCCCAGGTTGCCGAGGTGTTGTCAGAAGACAAATGTCGTCTCTCTCTGAGTGGCTGGTTTCACGGCCCGTCTTTAGAGCGACCACCGCGTCACGTGGAGCCCCCCATCCCGAGAAGCCCCCACCTCCCCAGAGATGTAAGTGTGTCTAATAAAGCAGGGGGAAATACACGTGCAGATGAATTGCTGTTATCCTTTTTGGCTGCAGTGAGTCAGCAGAATCAGCTTTTATTACATCTTCCAGTACGAGTACACACGAGTACAATTCTTTGGCTTTGGTTCCTCAACATTGACATCGCAGCATTCAGATTAAAAAAAAAACACAATAAAAAACACAATAACAACATAACACTAATATGTAACTTAAGTAAGTAAAAAAGTGTAATTGATAGTGTAATAAATTGATTTTTACAGCGGCTTCAATAGTGCAAAAATAATAATATGCTGTGCAGAGTACGCATGTTATGAACTGCAATATAACACAATACAGTACGGTAGTAAATTATTCATGCAGTTTTTAGTATTCTTCCAGTGTGTTTCACCAGGAGCCTGATTGCTTGGGGGAAATAGCTGTTTGTCAGCCTCTGGGTTTTAGCCTCGAGGCTTCGGTACCCTTTCCCTGACAGGAATAGCTCCAACACTTTCTGATTGAGGTTGGCTGGGGTCCCTCATAATCCTGAGGGCCTTCCCCACACACCGGCCCTCGTAGGTGTTGTGGATGGAGGGAAGCTCCCGCCCGCTGGATCATCTCAGCTGTGCACGTTAACCTTTACAGCGCTTAGCGCTTTGTGGGCCGTGCAGCTCCCTTACCAGGCAGGAGGCTCTCGGTTGTGCCCCAGGGTTCACACACAGTGTGTGTGTGTGTGTGTATTTGTATGTGTGTGTGTGTATGTGTGTGTGTGTGTGTGTGTGTGTGTATGTATGTATATGTGTGTATGTGTGTATGTGCGTATGTGTGTGTGTGTGTGTGTGTGTGTGTGTGTATGTATGTATATGTGTGTATGTGTGTATGTGTGTATGTGTGTATGTGTGTGTGTGTGTGTGTGTGTGTTCATAGGAGACTCTGTTGATGGAGTGGCTGAATCCTCTCTATCTGGACGTGGAATACCAGTCGCAGGTCCAGGAGGAGTTTGAGGACAGTTCTGAGATCCAGCTCAAGAATTTCCTCAAGGTAACGTCACGGTCGTCTTCATCTCCCCTTCCCTCTCTCTCTCCTGCTGCGTCTGTCTGTCTGTCCTGGCTGACTGCTTTGTCTGTCTGTTCTCAGGAGGAGAAGTTTAAGGAGTTGAGTGAGGCGATACGGTTGGTTGAGATCCAGTGGACCAGGAGAGGCCCACCCAACAAGAGGTGAGCCTGGGCCATTATGCGTGAGTGTGAGTGTGTGTGAGAGTGTGAGAATGTGTGTTTGTGTGAGTGTGAGTGTGAGTGTGAGTGTGAGTGTGAGTGTGAGTGTGTGTGTGTGTGTGTGTGTGTGTGTGTGTGTGTGTGTGTCTGTGAGAGAGAGAGCGAGCGAGCGAGAGAGAGAGATGAAAACATCCTATGATGTCCTAGGGCTATTTTTATATTACATTAATCTGTGTGTGTGTGTGTGCAGGTGCTATGAGGTGGCTTCATTAGAGACCTTCCCCCCGTGTGTGAGCGCCTGTGTGGAGCTGCTGCGCTCGGAGGCGTTCTTCCTGCTCCTGTCTAACTTCACCGGGCTGCGCCTGCACTACCTCATCCCCCCCGACGAAGAGGAAGACAGCGGAGAAGAAGAAAAAGAAAAAGAAGAGGAGGAGGATGATGATGAGGAAAACAACGGAAGGAATAGAGGAGCCACAGGCTCTTCTGCGGATGCCCCGTCAGTGAATGAGAAAAAGAAGAAAGACAAAGGTGTGTGTGTGTGTGTGTGTGTGTGTGTGTAGGGGGGGGTATTTTTCTATATAAAGATACAAGTGTATCTTTCCCACCCTTTGGAACTCTCTCCCCACAGTGTTCCGCAACGCCCCCCCCCCTACCCCGGTCACCTTCAAATCAGCCCTCAAAACGTGTCTGTTCACCAAGGCCTTTGGCCCCTAGTCTAGTTTTGTCACTGTCTTTCTTTCTTTTCTTTTTTTTCAGTTCTGTCTGTCTGATTTTCTGTCTGTAAAATCTGTAAAGCGTCCTTGGGTTTGAGAAAGGCGCTATATAAAACCAAGTTATTATTATTATATAAGTGTGTGTTGACCCCTGTGTGTGCGTGTGTGTGTGTGTGTGTGTGTGTGTGTGCGCAGAGCCGAGCACGCCGATGTGTGTGGGGGAGCTGCGGCGCTGGGGCCACGGGGACTACACCCTCCTGCACGACCACGAGGCCGCCCGGGCGGAGTACGCCCTGGACCTGCTGCTGCCTCTGGGCTGCCCAGGTCAGTCACACACACACACACACACACACACACACAAACACACAAACACATCACAGGCACGCACACACACACAAACACACCACGCACGCACACTGCACACGCACCACACCACACGCACACACCAGACCGTATGCACGCACACATACGCACACACACACACACACACACACCGCACCACACCACACGCACGCGCACACACCACACACACACATGCACACCACACGCACACACACACACAGACCAGACCGTATGCACGCACACACACACACCGCGGTCTACAGTGCCCGACATTATGCCCCTGTCGTCATAGGTTTGAATCCGGCCCATGCCCTGCTGACTGACATGCCCTCTCCTGCTTACTTTCCTGTCTGCCTTCACTCCAATAAAAAGAAAAATATGAGTGGGATTGCCCCACTCAGAAAAAACAAAACAAAGAAAAAATTATATATATATATACGTATATATACTGTATATATGCATGAGATGGGTTAGAAACCAATTTTCTCAAGCACGAAGTATAATTTACACAAATGTAACGCCAATATGTGTGTGTGATTGTGTGCGTGGGATTCCAATTACAATAACCGTCTTTATGTCCCTCAGACTGGCAGTCGGAGTTTGGGGGCTTCACGGCCTACGTCGCTAACGAGGAGGATGAGGAGGTGAGTGTTTATGTCACTGTGCAAATGGAAAGTGATTGTCAAGTTTATATATTATTTTTTTTACAGTTGTCATGGTTTCCCCCCTGTCTGTCTGCAGCTCCTGACGGTGTACCCAGAAGAGAACTCCCTGGCCCTCGTCTACAGGGACAAGGAGACTCTCAAATTTGTCAAACATATCAACGACCGAAGCCCCACTCAACCTATCGGCGATCCTCGTAGTCGAGCGTTTTTCGACTTCTCCTTTGTGTATTATGAATGAATTAGTGTGTGTCAGCATTGTGTGACTGTAATGTAATATCACTGTGAGGAATGGTGGGCTACGGCCTCAGGATGTCGTGATATATGTCCTACATTACAAAGAACAGACAAGGATACTCTGTTACCATGGTAACTTGGTTTTGTTCGGCAACCACAGAGTAAGGCAGATAACGCCTGGCTACAGTGACAGTACTTGGCTGTGTGTGTGAGTGTGTGAGTGTGTGTGTGAGTGTGTGAGTGTGTGAGTGAGCGCTGAGTCTGAGTGAAATGAACAGGACTGCAGTGATTGAACTTTAACTTCACTCTCACCTGCAAGACAACTTTCACGTTAATAAAAGATCATAAAAAGGTCATACAAATCAGGTCATATTTTCTTTAATATAATAACAATATCAAGCATAATTCTAATCTGACAGTTGGCTCATTGAACAAGCATGTGATTACTGTCTTACTGGTGTCATTAAAGAAGAGACATTGGGATGAACGACACTAACGTGTGTGTGGGCGGGTGTATGATTGAAACAGATATGTTGTGTGTAGTAGTGCCTTGTGTTTCCGCTGTGGGATTTGTTAATTGATCTGGTTTTGTTTAGCCTATTTGCTCTTCGTGTGGTGAATATATATGATTCCTTCCTGGAGAATGATCGAGGATGAGGTCTAAAGTCACATTTTTGACACCTGCCTGAAATTTCACTAAATGGTTCTAAATATATGCTTTATTGATCAGGCCATTTCCTGTGATGGAACACAGATAAGACTATCTTCTGTCAGACTTTGTGTTTGGCTGTGAACCATTTTCGTCCTAGTTCTGATTGTGTGTTATTTGTCAATTATTTAGCTCCAGCTGGCTGGCTTTGTTTTGTTTTTTTTCTCCCAAGCAGCTGCCATGCTTCGTCTGCGGTAGCAGGAAAAGCTATGTTATTCCCTTGAGGAATTAACCCTGTTGAAATGCAGCCTCCCTCTCTTTAGAAAAAAACCAAACAAAACAACGGTAAATACTTGATCTTCACCTAATACGTAAAAGCACCGAGGACGGAGTGAAAGCAGGATGCATTTGATAGACCCAAGTATAGGGCCACTTCTATGTTTCACAGGAGAAATTATGATCTATAAAACGACCAGATTCTGTCACCATCTAATTAAATATTCTGTTTGAGTCTACTCCCCGGCGTCTCATTCGATCCTTTCTTACTTAGTAATATGTAGCCTGATTATGACCGAGAAACGTTTTCAACATGGTTACAAACATTTGCTACATTATGCGACAATTCTGTATTAATTATAGCAGAACGGTCTTTGATTTGATCACCAATAAGAGCAAACTACTTCCTTCCTGTAAAGAGTCTTTATTTTTTAACCAATTGGCAAGCTGCTTATCCATTCTCACCAATCACCGTCCCCCCCAAGTCTCCCAGTAGCCAATCACCGTCCCCCCAAGTCTCCCTGTAGCCAATCACCGCCCCCCAAGTATCCCAGTAGCCAATCACCGTCCCCCCAAGTCTCACAGTAGCCAATCACCGCCCCCACCCAAGTTGTAGCCAATCGCTTGTCAGGAAATGACTACTGTATCTGTGGGTGTGTTCTTTTAGCCAGGGTCCTGTCGCCATCCGCACACACTTTTTCACTTGGAAGGTAAGAGCAAGAATAAAAACGCTAGTATAACTTTATACCCTTGTCCGAGCGAGCTGAGAAATCGAATTATAGATTTTAGTTTTAGTTGATCGCATTCTCAAATTGCTCTGCTTCCTGTCTCTTGCTTGTCACTTACTATTTTGGACCCACTGAGCCCCCATCATCCATTACATGCTCCAAAGTTCACCAGTAGTGAATCCTCCTATGTTGATAGCGACTCGATCGACACTCGACGCCGAGTAGGAGGTGTCTCTGCCCGCTGTGATAACAAGTGTTGTTGCTTCCTGCTGGTCCCGAGTCAGGAGACAATAATCACATTCCACAAGTCATGTGACATGAGTCCGCGCTATGCGTCTCCACAGTGCGGCTCAGATCCTACTGTACCATACCTGTGTGCAGACCCATCTACTGTACCATACCTGTGTGCACTAGACTCTCCTACTGTACCCTACCTGTGTGCTGGCTGATCTCTCCTACTGTACCATACCTGTGTGCAGACTCATCTACCCTACTGTACCATACCTGTGTGCAGACTCACCTCTCCTACTGTACCATACCTGTGTGCTGCCTGATCTCTCCTACTGTACCATACCTGTGTGCAGACCCATCTACTGTACAATAGCTGTGTGCAGTAGGCTGCTATATACCTCAGATCCTACTGTACAAGTGTGCAGTAGGCTGCTAGAAAGACCACAGAAAATAGTTGGTAGTTTTTTTGGAAAATATTATTATATATATTCTGTACGACAAAGCAAAAGTGACCCGGTCGCATCCAGAGGATCATTTGATGGCTGTACTTGGCAGCCTGAACTTTATTGATGCAGCGGCGATAGATGTTTAATGTTATTAAGCTTTGGATGATACCATAATCCTCATATATTTATATTCGACATGGTACAGCTGCGGAATTAATCTCAATAGTACACGTCAAAAGGACATTTAGAGTAGGCCTGCTATAGCTCATGATTACATGTTGGCTGAAATGTGGCACTGTAGATTTATTGGCAGTGTATCAGTATCATCATCTCAGAAGATGCTCTCTTCCATCTACAGTACAGTGCCCTGCGTAACTCATGGGACAGTGAATCATCTTTTCTTCTTTTTGCACTATGCTCCAAAAGTTTGGATTTTAAATCTAACAATTACTATGAGTTTAAAGTATCGATTGTCAGCTTTTATTTACGTTTTTTTGCTTGTTTCACCATTCAGATTTATACATAGCCCTATTTCAGGGCATGAAAAGTAAAGTGACAGATTCATAAAATGTCCAAATTAAGCACTCGTGTTTAGTATTTAGTACCTGAAGTCTGCGACGCTTTGACCCCACCAGATGCTGGGTATCTTCTTTGGTGACGCTCTGCCGCGCGTATACCTCAGCCATCTTCAGTTGTTGTTTGTTTTGCGGTCCTTTTGCCTAAAATCTTATCGTCAGGAAATTAAATACACTTATAATTGGATTTAAATCTGAAGATTGACTTGGCCAGTCAAGAACTCCAATTTCTGGCCTTGTTATGGCAGTATGTCTTGGGTCCTTGTTGAGCAGACACGGTTCTGGTTTCTGTACACATCAGAATACATTCTGCAGCTGTGGTCATTAGCTAAATCATGAATTAAGACAAGTTAGCCAGTTCTAGGTTTTTATTTTATTTATGGTGAGCATTCTTCAGTTGTCCACTGTAGAAGTCTTCCTTGGCCTACCAGCCCATTTGCAATTGCTGAGTTCACCAGTGTTTAAATTATTATTATTTTTTTATTATGTTTCTAACTGTTGATTTTGGCACGCCGAAGGTGTTGGCTATGTTTTAGATTTTCTTCAGATCTTTCAGCCTAACAATGGCTTCTCTGACTTTCATTGACACCTCATTGGCCTTCATGTTGACATACATCAATAGCATGACTCCAGATAGCAAACGCAAAGCCTAAAATCAATACTAGACATTGACTGATTATGCCTGTACAAATGATGTGGCAGAACATACCCGACTAACCAGAAACCCTGTCAAACCAATTGTCCTATTACTTGGTCCCCTGAAATAGTGGGGGACTACATATAGTATTGCCATTTCTAAATCATGAAACCGATGTACGATATGTACACAAATACCGTCAAATAAAAGCTGTCTACTAGTAGAATCTCTACTTTAACCTCACAGTCATTATTTGAATTAAAATCCAACCCTTTGGAGTATAGTGCCAAAAGAAGAAAAACCCTTCACTTTCCCATTACTGAAGTAGGACACTGCCCTTAACTCTCCTAGGTTTAGCACCTGATGAAGTCGTTGATTTGCTTTAGAGGGACACCATTTTTAACATTCAGTATCTCTAGCACCATACCAGTGTCTATGTATGTGAAAATTGAGATTTTCTATGTTCTGGTGTCAAAGAGGAAAACTACCCCTTAAGATGTCAAACATATCTATATATATTTTGTATTGATTTTCAAAACTACAGCCACAAACAACAAATCCCACTGGCTGGAAACTCAAATTAGCTCAATTACATCATAGGGGGTAGGCCTAATTATGTCGGTAAAAGTCTATTCTCATATCGTTTTGATTACTGAGCATAGAAACTCATGGTTTTCATATGCAGTATGTAGGTAACACGCTGGAGATAATTAAAAGTGACGTTAGGAAATGAGTTTCTCTTTAAACAAGACCAAGTCCTTGTAGAGTACAGTAGGATCTATCCTGAGTTTGAGGTGAGATTGAGGTCAGGAGTTATATGAGGATGTTGTGGGTGGCTGTGTGAAAGATGGGGGGGAGGGCGGAGAGAGAGAGATTAAATGTGCATTTATGTAATGAAGGATTTAAGGGGACGTGAGAGATACCGTAGAGAAGGGTAAGGTAAGGATAGGGAAATGGGTTTGTGTCCATGACGACTTGTTCACAGCCTCATTCCATCTGATACCTGCTGGGATATAAATAGTCTGAGTCGTCTCTCCTTGACATCTCTCTTTGCAGGAAGAGGCAGGAAGTGGCTGCCTGTCTCTGCCTGTGACATCTGCGCTCAGATGACAGGAATGCTCAGACTATGGACGTAATGGACGAAAAGGTATGGGAAGTGGGGAAGCTGAGGGAGGTGGGGGAGCTGAGGGAGCTGAGGGATGTGAACCATGGTGGGCATGAGAGGCGATGGAAGGTGGAGGTCATACTCACTGATTTGAACTTTGCCCCCTGCGACAACAACGCTATAGAAAACAAACCTGGCGGTGTGTGTGTCAGGTGAGAATAGGGAGGTGGTATCTCGTTCCATAATAGTGGAGGAGAGCCATAGTGCTGTAATGTACACATCAGGAGCGTTTTTTGTACAATCATCGTTTCCTTATGTCTGCGTGTTTTTTTATTTTTTTATTGATGTTTTCCCAGAAAAGCCAGGTGAGCAGCATGGAAGACGTCCCGTGGACAGGATGCGCCGTTCTCTTCCTGCAGTCCTCGTGTCCCGCCGTGAACCTGCTCTCTCTCTACAAGGACCAGCATGACAAGTTCAGCGTCTTCAAAGTCGTCAAGCTGACGCTCACAGGTGAGCCCCACTGTCACAGCTGCCGGCTCAGTAAAGCTTGAATACTTGCATACTAAGCGTGGCTGACAGATATGTATTATTGATGAAGAGCGTATGGTCGGCATAGGAAGGGGGGGAGAGGCCGCTTCGAGAACGCTTCGTTAGATAAGAAGGAAGAGAAGAGAGACTTGTTCTGTGTGCTTTCATCATCCTCTTCCCTGGCTGGTCTTGTCCTCTGGTCCTGTCCTCTACTCTGTTGTTCAGACTCGGCGAGAGGACTGGGGGGTTACGAGATCCTCAAGCTCCACGACGCCGACCCCCTCCTCGGCGTGGAGGTGAAGTTCGTGGACAAGGCGGCGTGCGGGCGCTTCCTGGAGAGCTACGGCTCCGGCGCCGTCCAGCAGTCCCTCTCCCAGCACGCCTGCCGCCTCCTGACCGGCCCGCTGGAGGCGGAGGTGAACGTCCAGCTGAAGGCCGGCACGCACACCCTGGACCACCACCTGGACGACCTGGAGCTCTGTCTGGAGCACATCCACCAGTCACAGGTAAGCACACACCTAAGATACAAGACCTGGAAATTAAATTTCACTCACCCACTTAAATTTCACAACATCTGACTGTGATGTTGTTGTTGTTGTTGTTGTTCAGCCGGAGCGTTTGCGGGACGATGAGGTCGCCGAGCTGGAGCAGCAGCTGCAGAACCAGGCCCTGGGCCACCTCCCCCAGCCCCCCAACCCCATCCAGGAGGAGCCAGACGCCGTGCCCAGCGACTGCTTCCAGTTCCAGAGAAGGCTTTTCGGTGAGTTGTGCTCTGACCTGAAGCAGTGAAGTCCTCGTCCCCTAAAAAACAGTGCCGTGGTTTGGTCGGAGGGTAACGAACGGTGAGTACGGCGAACTTCTCGAATACATTGTGTCGTGTGACAAGGTATCAAATCCAGCCCCCCCCCCAGGAAAAGACAGGTCGTCCATGTTCCACCCACCCATCCATCCAAACGTTCGCTGAGATCCTTCGTCTCGTCTGGTATAGGCCGGCCCTGTCCAACCATCCTGACAGCTTAGACAGGAAGTTACAGTAATACGTGTCTTGATTACGCACTGTTGCATCCCAACATCACCGGCCTCTAACAGTCCTCTTCTCCCCCCCCCCCCCCCCCCCCCCTTCCCTCGGTCCCCCTCGGCCAATCAGAGGACCGCATGTTGTCGGCGGCGGACCAGCAGTGCTTCTCCAACGGAGTCGGGCGTCAGTGGAAACACGTGGGGAGGGCCCTCGGCAAGAACTGCCGTGCGCTGAAAGGACCGGCCATAGACAACCTGGCTTACGAGTACGAGAGGGAGGGGCTCTACGAGCAGGCCTATCAGCTGCTGAGCCGCTTCATCCAGGCGGAGGGGCGGGCAGCCACGCTGGGCCGGCTGGTCAGAGCTCTGGAGGACTGCAAACTCACCAGCCTGGCAGAGAGCCTTCTGGACGTCCAGCCCTGAGAGAGAGAGAGACCGACTCTCAGACACACCACTGTGGGTGTGTATGGGGGCTGTGTGTGTGTGGGGGGGCTGTGTGTGTGTGTGGGGACTGTGTGTGTGTGTGTGTGTGTGTCTATGTGTGTGTGTGTGTGTGTGGGGACTGTGTGTGTGTGTGTGTGGGGACTGTGTGGGTGTGTGTTTGGGCTGCACGATTCGAATCAAATTACACAGAGATTTTGGGGTTTTATTTTTTTATTTTGTTTATTTTTTACACACCATCAATACAACATAATAGTACGGATGTGTGTCTGTTGAAGAATAAATGCGTTCGTC
>NC_137679.1:38444045-38451545 GCF_963989245.1 Nansenia antarctica | reverse complement strand
GTGTGTGTGTGTCTGTGCTGATGTGTGTGTGTGTGTGTGTGTGTGCACGCACCTCCGTGTGTGTGTGTGTGTCTGTGCTGATGTGTGTGTGTGTGTGCACGCACCTCCGTGTGTGTGTGTGTGTGTCTGTGCTGATGTGAGTGTGTGTATGTGTGTGTGTGTCTGTGCTGATGTGTGTGTGTGTACGTTTGCAGGATCATCCACGAGGATGGTTTCTCTGGGGACGACGTGAAGCAGTACAAGCCTGTGGTCTACAGCAACACCATTCAGAGCTTGACTGCCATCCTCCGGGCCATGGACTCCCTGGGCATGGAGTACGGAGACAAGGACAGGAAGGTGCGTACCAACCAACCCAAGGCCCGTACGCGATAGGCCGAGCCTGCAAATGTAGATCAGTAGCCCCCTCTTCAAAAGGCACTTACAGTAAAAGCAGACTTCACTTAGTGCTTCAGGCTAGAGGGGGGTGAGGGGGGGGGGCAGGGAGAGATACATCCATTCAATACCCCCCTCAGCCACCATCCCCAACCCACCCTCCTCCTCCCCCTCCTCCCCCTCCTCCTCCAGCGTCTTTTGTACGCTTTTCTAAACCCATTGTATGGTATGTGTGTGTGGGTGACCAGGCGGATGCTAAGCTGGTGTGTGATGTGGTCACCCGTATGGAGGACACAGAGCCCTACTCCGCCGAGCTGCTGACTGCCATGAAGCGTCTGTGGGCAGATTCTGGGACTCAGGAGTGCTTCAACCGCGCCCGGGAGTACCAGCTGAACGACTCTGCCCAGTAGTGAGTACTGAGTACATACTAGCTGGGACTACGCCCGATTCCAAAGGTTCTACATACATCATATATTAGTCCCCTCCGCGGGAGACGGAGTGTATGAAATAAATGCATCGCTGACGCTAGTGAGCTACAAAAAAAAAAGAAGACAGTTGGCGATTTCTGTAAATTATTTATTCATTCGGGGAAGATTGACTACGCTCTGAGCACAGAGAAATCCCTCCACTCTTAGACTCTCATTAGACAATAGGAACTGTACGAAAAATCGCTATGGAGGTATGATCTTACACGCACGCGTGCACACGAGCACAGTCACGCACGCGTGCACACGTGCACAGACACGCACACACACACACACACACACACACACACACACATGCACACATACACACACACACATACACACACACGCACACATACACACACACACACACACACATACACACAGACACACCAACACTATCAGTCAGTTAGTTCTTAGATTAATGCCGTTTATAAAGAGTAAGTCTGAAGCTGCTTTTTCCTATTCCTATCTCTCTCTCTCTCTCTCTCTCTCTCCCCTTCTGCCCTCTGCCCACCTCCTCTCTCCCCCTTTCTCGCCCCCAGCTACCTGGACAGTCTAGAGCGTATCGGGGCTGGAGACTACCAGCCCACAGAGCAGGACATCCTGAGAACCCGCGTGAAGACCACTGGCATCGTCGAGACCCACTTCACCTTCAAAAACCTGCACTTCAGGTTCGGGCCACGCCTACTACGCCATGAACACACAAATGGCATTTATTTTACAACGCGACCAGTGTTTTTCACCACGTGCTTTGTCGTGTGTTCGTAACACGTCGGCCATCTTGTGTTTCCCCCCCCCCAGGCTGTTTGACGTCGGGGGTCAGAGGTCAGAGAGGAAGAAGTGGATCCACTGCTTCGAGGACGTAACAGCCATCATCTTCTGTGTGGCTCTGAGCGGCTACGACCAGGTGCTCCACGAGGATGAAACTACTGTAAGTACCCGACGTGACTCACACTCGTACACAGTCATACTGTCGACATGACACATTCTCTGGCACACGCGCGCGAGCAACCCGATCCACGTTTTTTCTTTCCATACTCTCCCCGCAGAATCGCATGCACGAGTCTCTCATGCTCTTTGACTCCATCTGTAACAACAAGTTCTTCATCGACACCTCCATCATCCTCTTCCTCAATAAGAAGGATCTATTCGCTGAGAAGATCAAGAAGTCACCGTTGAGTATCTGTTTCCCTGAATATACAGGTAAGGGTTTTTCCACCTTTTTCCACACACACAAACAGACTTCCACACCCACACACACTCCACACACGTTCGGAAAGGTCTGGAAATAAGTCTTACCGGGGCGCCGTCTCTCTCTCTCTCTCCCCTCCTCTTTCTCTTTCTCTTCCTTTCCCCCCTCTCTCCTCCTCTCCTTTCTCTCTCTGTAGGTGCTAACACTTACGATGATGCTACTGCATACATCCAGGTTCAGTTTGAGAGTAAGAGCCGTTCGCCCAATAAGGAGATCTACTGTCACCTGACCTGTGCCACAGACACAGGAAACATCCAGGTAGTGTTCGACGCCGTCACTGACATCATCATCGCCAACAACCTGAGGGGGTGCGGCTTATACTAAGGGCCCGGTCCTGCACACAGGGGTTGCCATGGAGAGTATGAGGTGGTTAATAGTAATGATGATAATTTTGATGATATAAAAAAGGCATAAATATGTAAATCTACACGTCCAAACGGACCCAAAGAGCTGCCGCCAGACACCACTTCGGATTATTGCCATGTTTCGTTGCTCCTCTATTCCTTATTATTTGATTTCAGAATACCACCCACCCATTTTTGTTTTCTTTGTTCTCAACATTGTGTTTCCTAACTAAATGTGTTTCATGTTTTGTTGTTGATTGTAAAGAACAACTATAAGACGTTTAAAAAAAAAAATCAAGACAGCGGAGCGCACTCGAGGGGCCGCATTCAGTCGGTGCCTTTGTTCCGCGACAAAAAACAAAACGAGATAGAAATGTGATGCGTAGAGCGGGTGAACCAGGTCTAACATTATATATTCCATTGTGGCATTATATCATCCTGCCGGTCTATGCGTGACATTTCCGTCTGTTAACACACACTGAACGTTCGGCCCTACTGAACGCACCCCTCGGTGCTCCGTTCCGGGGAGGTGATGTTGTTGATGTAGGTGATGATGTTCTAGAGGAGGTGTGGTGCTGGGAGGCCCGGGGGCTCATGGTTGGTTTGGGTTAGAGGAGGGTTCTGTTTCTGTTTCTGTTCAAACGCTCTGACGGATTAGAGTTCTCTCCCCTCTCTTTTTGGACTCATGCTGGTTCTGCTCGACATGAGTGGCTTTTTGTCTCTTTATATCAATTGTCTTTTTCTCTTAAAAAAAACTAAAAACAAACCCCAAAAGGAGAAAAGGGGGCGGTTCTGTTAGTATGGCAGGCCTTTGTCATTGGCTTCCTAAAGTGTGATGAGATGCCTGTCCAGCCAGTGATGTATCTTGTAAAGTGTCATATCAGTGCCAACCTTCTGAGAATGACAGATAGGGGACTAGAATTAGAGAAATCGTAGATTGCTTTCAACACTATCTTAACTACCTTTATAATAATGTCATCGAAGGAAAACACGTACATTTTATTATCATCGAATGATTTATTGATTTATTTAAAGCCTCATGCCCTCCATGCTTTTATCCCACCTCCTAGAATCCCGTGCCACATATTTATTTCCTGTTCCTGTCAGACTGGGGAGGAAAACGACTTCCTGTCTTAGCCTAGGGGGGGTCTTGAGCTGTTCTCTAATGACACCCTTTGATCTGTCTAGTGCGCTATACCGCTGAGCACGATGAGGAGGTACTAGGGTGTGGTTTGAGATACGGCTCCTCTCTGTGGAGTCGGTGGGTTAGCCCTGACCTCTGACCTCTGAGCAGGCTATAGTCACCCCCCGTCTGTCACGTTCTCTTCACAGAGGAAAAGTACAGCTCTCCATTCATTCACCTGTGCACCCTGAAGATGCATCCTCCCCCTTTCCCTTTCCATCCTCTCTATATTCCCTCTTATCACGTGTCACTCCTCATTTCTCTCTCTCTCTCTTCCCTCTCTCTCCATTTTCACCTTAAAACACCGTACTGTATATATATGATTACACCAGATTTCTTTTTTTTACTGTGAATGTTTTTGTGCTGCACCCCCCCTCCCCCCCTTCCTCCTCCGTAGTTATTGGTTGCTCTCATGTGGAATGTTTGTGCTGAGCCAATCGAATGTTGTGTTTACATTAAAGCCACACTTTTCCTAACTACTCCTGCGGCTGTGCTGTGTCTGTTTCCGTCTTCGAGATGGGTTTGATGGGGGGGCGGGGAGGGGGGCGCTTGGTGGCGTTAGCGCACTAAGGTGTCAGCCACGTAATCGCAGCAGGGTACCCGGTTCGATTCTGGCTGTCGGTCGACATATCCTGTATGTCATTCCTCCTCTCTCTCTCTCTCACCCATCCTTCCTGTCAAGCTCTACTGCTGTCTCTAGCCCAATAAAGCAGAAATGCCCTAAAAACAAAGTATGAAGAAAAAAGAAAAGAAAAAAGATGTGTTTGATGTAGAAGATCAACCCTTCGGCAGCACAGAACATATCGGATATTATTTTCATATCTGCTGTGAAATGTGAAATGTGAAAAGCGGTCGCACAGACCGCGATCAGAGCTAACATATGAGAGAGGGGGGGGGGACATCATTTACAGGAAATGTAGTAGATCATTCATTCATTTCCCTTAGGTTCAAACTGCTTCATCAGTATAGACATGTGGAGCTATTCATAAATTGAATGAAGAGTCTGGATCAACCGTCTGACCTAGTTCTGTCAGTTTAATGGATATGAAATTCATTACTGGAATGTTTCAGAGTCAGGCACAGTGCAGCGGCGTTCCTCGGTGCCTCTGCATCCCATCCCAGATGGAATGTAATGGATTCAATAACAGGTTAAAGGTTGGTTATTTTTTTCCCCGAAAGAAATAATCACACAAATACATTTGAGAGAACACTTTAATATCTTACATTGAATATTTTTTTTAACATAATTTCAGTAATCTGGGGCAAACGAACGGCTAAAAAAAAATCCACAATCCCACAACCCACAACCCCAATTTCAGTGTTCCGCTCCCTGGCCTGGGCTGGGCTGGGCTCTGGGTTCTGCAGTACTGAAAAAAAAAAAAAACGGGGCGGCCAGGAACCTCTTATATTGGGTTTCACCTGCCAGACCAGACCCCTCCTTAGTGAGATACGAGCGAATCTCAAGGTTCTGTAAGCAAACCCGTAGCCCGTAACGCCGGACCCCACCCTTTCAATGTGTTTCGGAGATGTGTAACAGAATCTGGTTAGGAAGCTGTCCTACGCCCACAGAGGGGGGAGGGGGGGCATGGTGGAGCCATCTCCATGTGTCCTGCTACAACTCAGTCCCTTCATATGGGACTTGTGGTACAGTAGAAGCTGGGGGGGGGGTGAGGGGGAGGGGGGGGGTTATGGAGCACAGGAGTCTAAATAATCCCTGGTAACCAGAACAGGACGGTCCTACGGTGGCAGCACGGTTGGTCGGTTTAGAGGCGGAGCCTCTTGATATCCTCGCTGCGGAAGTCGATGCGGAGCGCCAGAACCTGCCGGACCTCCGCCGGAGTCAGTCGCCACGTCAGCGGGCCGGAGTTAGGACCCCAGTAATCCAGGATCTCTGTTACCTATGAACACACACACACACACACACACAGCTTAGAACACACACACACACACACGCATACAGTCGAGACACATAGAGACATGTAACTGCAGATGGTGAGAGAGAGAGAGACCAGCTGTTGTACAGCCCTGTGTGTGGAGTATGTGAGTATGTACTGTAGATCCACCCTGTGTGTGTGTGTGTGTGTGTGTGTAGATATGTGTGTGTGTGTGTGCTGCTACTAGCTTACCCTCTCCAGATTGAGGATGGTGGCCATCTGGGTGAGCCGTGCAAACTTGTCCCTGATGGTCCACGTGGTGACAGTGGTGAGATACGCCACGAGGGAACGCAGCTCCTTATCAAACTGCAGCCCGCCGAGCTGTAGAGAGATAAGATAAGAAGAGCAGACCGCCGAAACTCCCAGATATCAGAAACAGACACTGGGATTGAGAGTCAGGCGCCTGGGCCGGGGCGATGAAATTGTGAAGTGCTGTAGCTGTAAATAAATTAGAACCAATGCACCACTTAAAAGTGAAAAGAGGGGGGCACAGGGGGAGGGAGGAGGGGGGTGGGGGGAACAATCCTTCATCGCCCAGCCGCCTCCACTTATAAATAAACCATCACAAGGGAAAGGGAGGGTCCCTTTTATCTGGCTGGCTGGGTGATGTAAGTGCTGTTCTACAGACCCCCCCTCCTCCTCCGGGGGCGCCACCCTGTGGCCGAGCGCGGTACCTCACCCTGCTGAAAGTGCATTTGAGGACCGTCTTCTCCATCTCCATGGAGACCAAACTGGTCATCAGGCTAGTCAACGTGTCGTAGATCACCGGGGAGAGTCCCGTCTAGAAAGAGGAAACCGTTTCGTCGGGGGTCAATTCATAACAACAACAACGCCGGGCGGGATGCAATTCGCACATGCTCAGGGGGGTGTTCCATCAACGTCGCTAAAAGGAAAATCCAGGCTTATTATTTTACAAGTCTCGCGGGATTTATCAAAATAAGCCTAGATTTTCGGAGAAATCTCATGAGGCTTATCAGAATAAGCCTGGGTTTTCCTTTAGCGACGTTGATGGAACACCCCCCTGAGCATGTGTGAATTGCAGCCCCAGGTCTACACACACATTTCAATCCCCTCAACACAAACCCCACCCCCCCCTCCCTCCCCCGCCCCCAAAAATAAAGAAGACAAGAAAGGACGCAAGGAAGCGGAACCTTGGGCCCCCGGTGGCTCCTGACCTTGAGGTGAGGCGGGAGTTCTGTTACCATGGTTACCTTGAACTCTGCCATGAGCTGCTCCAGGTTGATGATGAGCTGCTGTACCCAGGGGTCGTTGGCCTCGTATTCATTAAACTCCTCCTGGCACATCACAGTCACACACACTGGGTGTTAGGGTGTTAGGGTGTGTGTGTGTGTGTGTGTGAGTGTGTGTGTCTGCTTTTTATACTGACAGTTACCCAATGTGTGTAAGACTTCAACCAACTTAATGTGAGAGTGTGTGTGTGTGTGTGTGTGAGTGTGTGTGTGTGTGTGTGTGTGTATGTGTGTGTATGTGTGTGTATGTGTGTGCCTGTGTCTGCTTTTTTTACTGACAGTTACCCAATGTGTGTAAAGGGCTCTGCACACAGCGTGCGATTTCTGTTGCGCGTCAACATTCCATTTTGGAGTTTGAATGGAAGTCTATGAGAACATCGCATTTCAACACACACGGCCCCGATTTTAATCGCACGGCGAAAATTCGATTCCATTCATTTTGAATGGGAAAAAGCACAAATTTGACAGTGCGACAAAACTCGCACGCCGTGTGCTTTGTCCCATTCAAAATGAATGGAATCGAATTTTCGCCGTGCGATTAAAATCGGGGCCGTGTGTGTTGAAATGCGATGTTCTCATAGACTTCCATTCAAACTCCAAAATGGAATGTTGACGCGCAACAGAAATCGCACGCTGTGTGCAGAGCCCTTTAGACTTCAACCAACTTAGTGTGAGAGTGTGTGTGTGTGTGTGTGTGT
>NC_137679.1:38394045-38434045 GCF_963989245.1 Nansenia antarctica | reverse complement strand
CATTTCCACGTCTTCTTGTAACTTTTGCACCATCTTTTCCTCCATAACCTTGGCTTTCCCTAGAAAAACAAAAAACTAATTGATTAACATTTCATGCATCACATTTTTGGCATTCAGCAGACACCTTTATCGAAAGCAACCTACAGCAAATACATTTGTCTAAGTAAGTGAATCATCTATCCATCAGTCATAGCAATACAAAAATAATATACAGGTATACTAGTGCCAGGGGCAGTCATACTGCTAAAAAAGGAAGAATTATTATTATTAGAATTCAAAATCCTCCTAATTACATACAAATCACAAAATGGTCTTGGACCAAAATACATATCAGATCTCCTCCCACCCTATATTCCCGCAAGGTCCCTAAGGTCAGCTGAGACAAATCAGCTAATAATTCCAAGAGTAAAAACAAAACACGGTGCAGCAGCTTTCAGTCACGCTGCTGCATGCTCCTGGAACAAACTCCCTGAAGAAATCAAACAGGCCCAAACCCTTAAAATATTTAAATCTAAGCTAAAAACCTTCATGTTTTGCACCAGTTATGATTAAACACAAACACTTCTATCAATGTCTTTTTTCCATTAACTATTGTCTTTTTAAATGTTTTATCTATTTACTTCTTATATTTGCTTTTATTCATTGTAATTTTTATTTTCTTATGCTCCTCTTGCTGTATTTTTAAATAATGCATGTAAAGCACTTTGAATTGCCCCTGTTGTATGAAATGTGCTATATACAAATAAACTTGCCTTGCCTTGCCTTATTATAATTAATTTACAGTAGAGAAACTGTAGAAGGAGGTAGTGGGGATGAAGAGGTCTTAGGAACTATTAGGACCTATTAACATCATTCCCACAAACATACAGGCACCAGCATACAATCATCTTTCAGAGTCACAGTCTAGATCTTGATTTTAACACTAACGAATAATAATCCTTCTACTGCTACAACCGACTCACCGGCATGTGGGGCTTTGATGAGGTGAATGTTCTTCTTCACTTCGACGATGTCCTCCTCCTTCTCCAACAGCTTGCCCTTCTTCAGTCTGAGACGGGGATAAAGAGGGGAAGAGGGTCAAAAGGTCTTCAGGATAGAGAGCAGAGCACGTAGAACAGCTACATGACAACGCTGATGCCATCCACTTGTGTCCATTTTTCCTCAAGCCCAATAAACAAGAGAACATATATGTGTATTATTATATCTGTTTTTAATTGGGGGACGGGACGGCTTACCTGTTGAAGATGAACTGTGCCTGTCGTTTTCTCTTTATGGTTTCCACCTTCTTCATTGCCTCCACTGAAACAGGCAAAACAGATGTAATTAAACAGTTCATATCTAGGCTATTCATTCACAACTACACCATACGCGCACACTGTGGACAGAATATATGCACAATGCAGATAACAGCGCTTTCTAATGTGCAACTTCAGTGGGTAGAGTCTAGTTGTGAGTCGAGATGTGCCGACAATGTGTTGATTGAATTAAAATAATGAAAGTAATGATAGGGACTTTTGCCATAACAATTACCTGTCTTGCTCCACAACGCCCTCTGGTATTTGACTGCGATATTTCTGCGTTTTTCAAACTCCAGACAGTTATCCTGGGAGAGGAGAGATAGGTTAGAGATGCAAGGGGTACATTACTTCTTTAAGATAAACCATTTGCCAAATAAATAAATAAAACACCGTAACTACACGTGACCGTGCCACTCACCACGGTTAACTCCTTGCCGGACGCCTTCCTGAAAGCCTTCGTCCATCGGGTCTTCCTGGGGTTGCGCTTCTTCTTGAAGTTTTTGAGGCATTTCGATTTACAAAACCTGAAGGTCTGAGAAGAGAAAACAGTTGGAGCATTTAGTTACATATCTCGCTTAGGAAAAGGGAGTGATCTAGTGATCCTTCCATCTGAACCGTTAATTATCTGACGCCTTTAGCCGTAGTTAGTTACCACTAGACATGGAGCATAACATGCATTATAACTTCTCTGGTTA
The DNA here is from genome assembly GCF_963989245.1 of Nansenia antarctica. Taxonomy (NCBI): domain Eukaryota; kingdom Metazoa; phylum Chordata; class Actinopteri; order Argentiniformes; family Microstomatidae; genus Nansenia; species Nansenia antarctica. The sequence continues at coordinate 38,432,052 of NC_137679.1, read as the reverse complement.
ACTTCTCACAATACAGACTTAGATATAAAAACTAACTCAGGGGTAATGATAACAAAGATCCCCAAGACATAGCTGGTCAGTCAAGCGTGACAATCACATGAATGATATCGCTAAGATCACTGTTGACATTGTTGATCATGATAGCCAGCAGCGCGCTAGCAGAAATAGCTCAAATTAGCACGTAAACAAGAAGGCAACTAGAAGACTAGAAAGGACACCGAGAGAAACCTAATTACCTTGCAATCGTTCCGCACAAACATCGTCCCGTGTCCGGGGTAAACTGGTCCCGAACAAAAATAACATTTTTCGATACGCATTGTTACAGTTTATATTTTCTTGCCCATGTGTTTATCTGTCGCTCGTGGGGCAGGCTGGGCTTCAAAAGGAAGTTACATTAGACTATTTCCGGCGAGGACATGTTCTTCTTCACTGGTATTGCAACACCAATATATTACAACAATAACTGATATACGCCACCTGGTGGTGTGAAAGTAAACACAAAACGTAGGCTATTCTAATAATAACAACTGATAGCGCCACCTGGTGGTGTGAAAGTAAATACAACACGTATTTAATAATAATAATTGATAGCGCCACCTGGCGGTGTGAAAGTAAACACAACACGTAGGCTATATTCTAATAATAACTGATAGCGCCACCTGGTGGTGTGAAAGTAAACACAAAAACGTAGGCTATATTCTAATAATAACTGATAGCGCCACCTGGTGGTGTGAAAGTAAACACAACACGTATATAATAATAATAATAACTGCTAGCGCCACCTGGCGGTGTGGAAGTAAACACAACTCTGCCGACACGTCTTATTATTGTATTAGGGTGGTAACGATGAGCGGTAGACCTATTTTGAATCTTATTAATATTGATCGAATTTCTCTTTAATCACAAGGCGTTGTCATGTCATCATGTGCCTACAATACAGAGAAGAGAAACAAGGGTCATGGGGTTTATTTTCTTCTGCGTCCTGTGAAAACTCCCCAGACATTAGCATAGTGGGCGGGGTTAGAGGGACATTAGCATAGGGCTGGCCGCCGTTCTGGTTGGTTGAGACCGGATGATTGACAGGACATTAGCATAGGGCTGGCCGCCGTTCTGGTTGGTTGAGACCGGATGATTGACAGGACATTAGCATAGTAGGCGGGGTTAGGAGAGGAACAGGACAGGGGGATCTTCCCAAAGACACAATGTAAACATGTAGCTGTAATGAAGAGTTTTGACTTTTTGGGGATCGATTAGTTATCGTAGTTTGTTTTTTAGAAGTACACCACACCGAAACGTATCCGTATGGTTTGTCCATACCGGGAATAGTATTCACATAAAACATTTTTTGGGGGGGGTTTATATTATACGCTATTTATGCAAGCGCTACGTCTAACGTAGTGTTGTTAGTTTATTCAACTGTTTTAGATCACCACTTTTTCAAATCGCTGCTGGTTCCAGTGCCAGGGTCCAGATGGACTACCTGCTGCAGGTGAAGGTCGCAGCCCTGGTGGGTCTGTTGGTCCTCACGCTGTTCTGCGGGTTCATCCCGGCTCGGATGAGGTGGTTCAGGGACGGCAGCGGAGCAGGTAGGCGATGGAAGACCCACTGGGATTTATGCACTGATTTACGACTGTGATTTATGCACTGACACTTTAGTGGATCGGTCAATGAGACGACTTCACTTCTGTGCTGTGCTGCCAGCTGTACTGGTAGTAGTCACATTTGTCTGATGTTGATCTGTCTTATTTCGCCAACAAATATACCTGGCTGCTTATAATTGTCTGAATGTCCATGCCATGGCTGTTGTACCTTGTACCCATATCGCCCCTGAGAGTACAGTCCATTAATGCATGTGTGTTTGGGCTATAGTTAGGTCATGCTATGATTCTGTAAAGTAAGTACTAAGCATTACGTAAAGTATATGATTTTAAATGTGTGTACTGTGATTTTAAAAGGCTGTGGTGTTTCTCTCCAAAAAGGGTAGTAAGTAACGTTTAGAAATGTAGTTGCCTTATTATCCCATATTAATTAGGCCATTGATATAGATTAGAACGGTGTGTGTGAGAGAGAGAGAGAGAGAGAGAGAGAGAGAGAGAGAGAGAGAGAGAGAGAGAGAGAGAGAGAGAGAGAGAGAGAGAGAGAGAGAGAGAGAGAGAGAGAGAGAGAGAGAGAGAGAGAGAGTGAGAAGTCACCTGACTGGGATGAAGCTCAAAGCCCCCCACTTGATGACATTCCAGTCTTCCCCTATAGACCCAACCCCAGACAGGCCTCTACCTCTATAGTGGAAGTGAAACTCTCCACCACGAGACTATTTTTTAATAGCCCTAGACTATGACGTAGCTCACTGATGTCAATACCAATGAAACGAGGGACCATAAGATAAGCTACATCATGAAATTAATGACTCAGATTGTTAATGTGTGATTGACTTAACAAGCATGTTATAGCCTAAATCTCCCCGCAGAGCCAGCCTACAGTCTTACCCTTCATCATCACAATTATGACACCCATTGTCCCTCAGGCTGATTGCTGATAGAAGCTACTTTCACTTCTGTGTTTGTCTTAACGCCCATTACATCCTGTAACATGATCATCTCCCTGCATGCCCTTCTCTTTCTTCACTTTATGTGGAAAATAGATGGTGATATCACACGCTAACAGTTTCATTTGGAGCTGCCAAAGGTCTTGTTTGATCTTGTGTGTTGTGTTTGATCACTTCAGTTAATCAGTAGCGTATTAGTCAGAGATATCCGATCTCTGTGTCAGTGTCAGTGTCACTCAGCATTCCACCATTCTCCCCTGCCTCCCCTGCTACACACTTCAAACTACTCCTCCTCACCTACAAAGCCCTCCATAGCCTGGCCCCCCCTTTACCTGACTGACCTCCTTCTCCCCCATCGCCCTACGCGTACCCTCCGATCCTCATCCACTGTTCCCCTCCCTGTTCCACCCTCTAAACTCAAAGGCTTCGGAGACCCTGCTTTCTCACGAGCTGCACCCCGACTCTGGAACTCTCTCCCCCCAAGTCACTCAGAGACTCACCCTCACTCTCCACTTTTAAATCCCGACTCAAAACCTACCTGTTCTCCCAAGCACACAACCTTCCCTACCCTAAATATTTTCAAGGCAAGGGACTCAGTGGTACAAAGTCCTTAAGCATTTTATTAAGGCAGTGGAACCTACATTTCGGTTTAGGGGATAGAACCTCACTTGTGTGGGGGGGGGTTAAGACTGTGTTATTAAATGTTTTATCTATTTATTTCTTACATTGTTTCTCTTCTTTTATTGTATTTTACTGTTTTATCGACTTCCCCTGCTTTTATAGTCATTTTATGCTTGTATATGTTTCTATTCACTTTATGTTTTTATCCCTGTTGTAAAGCACTTTGAGCTGCACTGCATTTCTTGTATGAAAGTTGCTATATAAATAAAGCTTTACTTACTTACTTACCCTTACTGTGTTCTATGTACTCATCCTATCTGTTGCTTGTTGTGTCCGTGTTTTGTGTGCCCATACTGTCAGCGTCTTTGAGCCCCTGAAAAGCGCGATAATAATAATACAAATATTTCATTTGATTTATAAAGACTAGCTTGCTCTTGCTCACTACTTGACCTATGATCTGTGATGATCTTTAAAGAGGGGGCCTGATGTGTGTCCGTCCTACAGAATCCCATCGGATGTTCCTGAGCTTCATCAGTTGCTTTGCCGGAGGCGTCTTCCTCGCTGCCTGTCTCCTAGACATCATCCCCGACTACCTGTCAGACATCAACGATGAGCTGAAGGCACGGAGCGTTGAGGTAAGTGTCTTAGCACTTAGTAAAGTCATATCTGGTTTCTACAGAGTAGATTGTCCTAAAGACACTTAGATTTAGATTTAGTAATCAAATAATTATAGAAAAATAGACCCCTATACTTTCTTTTATTTATTTTTTTGTTTCTTTTTATTTTAGTACTCCATCTTTTCAGTTTGTAAAGTGTCTTTGAGTGTCTAGAAAAGCACTATATAAGTCTAATGTATTATTATTATTATTCTGGGTTATAACGGGTTACAGAAAGATGAGCACGTCCCTTGCTGTCTTTGGCTCGGTGTTTCCCTGATAATCTTCTGTATTTCTGTCTCTCCAACAGACCAGCTTCCCCCTGCCAGAGTTCATCATGGCGACCGGTTTCTTCACCGTCCTGATCCTGGAGAGGATCGTCCTCAGCTGCACCCAGGGAGGAGAGGCAGACGGGGAGAGAGCCCCTCTCTTACAGGCCAACGGGCACGGCCACGGGCACGGCCACGGGCACGGGCATGGACACGGGCACGGTCGACCACCCTCCACAGACCTGGAGGGCAGTGGCCAGCATGTCCACGTCGACTTCCAGGCCCACTCCTCCTTCCGCTCCTTCATGCTCTTCCTCTCCCTCTCCCTCCACTCTGTGTTCGAGGGACTGGCCATCGGCCTGCAGACCACTGACTCCAAGGTACAGTACAGATTAGATTAGATTCACTTTATTGTCATTTCATAGTACAAGACAATGCAACAAAATTATTGTGTGTCTAACCAGAAGTGCAACAAATAGCAATTATATTGCAGTGATAAGTAACAGTATTTACAGCAATCTATACAGTAAAGTGCAAATGGTAGCGTGATGTGCAATGTCATGCCATGTCATACAATGGTGACTGGATGTGCAGTGGTATATATAAATTGAGATTATATACAATGTGCAATTGTACAAGCTATGATACATATGATACATATATGATAAATGTATCGTATATAGTGATAGTATACAAAAATACAGGCTGTGGGCTATGATACACAGGGATGGGCTATGTACAGTATGATCTACACAGAACACTACTGTAACTGTGTGGTCAGTGAGACGGTGTAGAGTTTAGATTCTGAGTTTAGATTCTGTATTGATACAGAAGGAGCTGTGGAGAACCAGTGGAGGCTGGTGGAGGTAGAAATCGGAGGACGGAGGGCTCCATGTAATGCACGGAATGTAATGAGGAATGGTTTCAATCTGTGATGCCGTTCCTAATTCCATTCCATGCATTACGATGAGCCCATCCTCCGATTTCTACCTCCACCAAACTCCCCCTGGCGCCAACAGTTATAGTAACCATACGCTTTAACATAACATTCCATGTGCTGTTGCTGTGTACAACACCTCAGTGTTCTAACATAAGATCTCTCGCCCACTGAACGGTTCAGTTCGACGTAAGTTCAAAGGTCAACAGAAGCCTATACATTCAGCACCAGAGCGCCTACGTCTGCACTCAGCTTAACAATCCCCTGTAGACACACCTCATGATGCATATAAACAATGTCCTCGTTATCCATTGATGCATGTAGACATTGTAACCTGTGGTCACAAGTCAAGGTCATGCAGTGTGGTATCTACACTGGCATCTCCCGAAAGAAACTACCAACGTCAGCTGCTGTACCAGAGCTAGGCTAGAGAAAGCCCTGAGGTAACTCTATTCATGACCTGTCAGGAGTTCTAGTGTAACTTGTTGACATTCAGGCAATATCGTAGATAAACAGAGGGAAGTAGGTCATTTACTTAGGTACCTTTCACCCACATCCTCAAGGCCCGGTATTTCAAAACGCCCACAATTCCAAAAAAGTTCTGACGTTGTATAAAACTGTTTGAAAAAACTGAATATGATAATTTACTAATCCTTTTTTGGACATATTTTCAATTGAAAACAGTACAAAGACAATATATATTTAATGTTTTACCTTATCAACTTTATAGATTTTTGGAAATATATGCTTATTCTGAATTTGATCATTCTCGAGCCCACATGGGAACACTTTGGAATACCATTGTCAGTTAACACAGTTCGTCGCTGCTACAAATCTACAAATGCAAGTTAAGACTCTACCATGCAAAGCGAAAGCCATATATCAGCAACATCCAGAAACGCTGCAGGCTTCTCTGTGCCCGAGATCATCTGAGATGGACTGACGCAGTGGAAAAGTGTGCTGTGGTCTGATGAGTCCACATTTTAGATTGTTTTTGGAAATCATGGACGTCATGTCCTCCGGGCTAAAGAGGAAAAGGATCATCCAGATTGTTATCAGCGCAGGCTGAAGTTCAAAAGCCAGCATCTGTGATGGTATGGGGGTGTGTTAGTGCCCATGGCATGGGTAACTCGCACATCTGTGAAGGCACCATTAATGCTGAACGTACAGATTTTGGAGCAACATATGCTGCCATTCAGGCGACGTCTCGTTCAAGGACGTCTCTGCTTATTTCAGCAAGACAATGCCAAGCCACATTCTGCACGTGGTACAACAGTGTGGCTTCGTAGTAAAAGATTGCGGGTACTAGACTGGCCTGCCTGCAGTCCAGACCTGTCTCCCATTGAAAATGCGGGGCGCATTATGAAGCGCAAAATACGACAACGGAGACCCCGGACTGTTGAGCAACTGAAGTCGTACATCAAGCAAGAATGGGAAAGAATTCCGCTTTCAAAACTTCAACAATTAGTGTCCTCAGTTCCCAAACGCTTACTGAGTATTACTGAGTGTTGTTAAAAGGGAAGGTGATGTAACACAGTGGTAAACATGCCCTTGTCCCAACTTTTTTGGAAATTCAGAATGAGTTGACCAAAAAAAAATATTTACAAAAAAACAATAAAGTAGATCAATTTGAACATTAAATATCTTGTCTTTGTACTGTATAAATTGAATATAGGTCGATTTTGCGAATCATATTCTGTTATTTACATTTTACACAGCGTCCCCAACTTTTTTGGAATTGATTGATCATCAGAATGATCCGGATTCCTTTTTCAGATCCAGGATCAGATCTATTGAGTGAGTAGTATAGTTTTGGAGTAGCATGGGGGAGATCAGCCAGCTTGATCTGATCCTGGATAGCAAAGAATTAGCCTATCAACCCTGTTAACATGCTGTGTCAGCTGATACCGAAGCACCAAGGAACCAGGAAGACAGCAGCCGCCTAGCTAGAACCCCACGTCCTGCTAGAACAGTGGTTCTCAAACCTCTCCTCGGAGACCACCAGCCGTTCCACATATTTGATCTGTTCCACCACCAGCACCCCTGATTCAACTGTAATCAAGTACAAACCATAATTGCTTTGATTAGTTGAATCAGGTGCGCTGGTGGTGGAACAGATCAAATGTGTGGAACGGCTGGTGGTCCCAGAGGAGAGGTTTGAGAACCACTGTGCTAGAACCAACAGATGTTCTGTTTCTCCCACCCAGGTGCTCGAAATATGCATCGCCATCCTGGTCCACAAGAGCATCATCGTCTTCAGCCTGTCAGTGAAGCTGGTCCAGAGCGCCGTCCCGCCCATGTGGGTGGTGGCCTACGTGGGGGTCTTCGCCATGATGTCGCCGCTGGGCATCGGCATCGGCATCGGGGTGATCGAGGCTCAGCTGGCCGCCGGGGCTCTGATCCAGGCCGTCCTGGAGGGGCTGGCGGCGGGGACGTTCATCTACATCACCTTCATGGAGATCCTGCCCCACGAGCTCAACTCCCCAGAGAACCAGCTGCTCAAGGTGCTCTTCATCCTGCTGGGCTTCAGCACCATGGCGGGCCTCACCTTCATCGGCTGAGAGAGCGCCATCTACTGGATCGACTGACCTAGTTCGCTGCCTTATGTTTGTGTGGACTTGTAGTCGTCATCTCACATGACGTGGTCCCCCCCCCGGTGTCTCAGGGAGGCGCACGGTCCGACCAAGAAAGGGCTGGTTTGTTTATTTGGTGATGCGAGGGAGCTTTCAGTGCACATGCCTTCTTGTTTCGTTTGAATCCCCTGCTGTGCGGTATTTGAACGTTTTTGATACACTGGTGACATTTTATGGCTTTTATCATATGTTTTATTTTCAAAAAGAAGAATGGTGCAACGGTCATCAAATGACGTTATCTCAGATTGAGTTATAGAGAACTACCTTTTCATTGGACTCTTTAAGACTGGTAGAGAGCAAGCGCAAAGAACAAATATACAGCAAATTGGTATCATGTCTTATCTTTTTAAAGGGTATTTATTTTTTAACAGAATCATTGTTTGTAACCTTTGGCACATAGCAGAAGAACACTGGAGTACAAAGGGCAGTTGAACCTGGCACCACAATATTTGTTAATATCCTTTGCATCAATAACTTATTATCTTTGCTGATCAACATTTTCATACCTCATGTTTATACCTTTTTACATTGTTTAAAAAGTAATTCAAAGTTTAAAAGTGAAACATAGTTGCTATTTGTGTCCAACATGAGCACTATTTGAGTCTCCATATTAGAAAGGTTAAGGCTGTTGTGGAGCAAATAATCTTTCCCTTTGAAAGATGCTCATGCCTTATGACTGTGTGCCAAAGAAAAATCTTGTGACCATATTTTAGACCTTTAGGAGAGCATGATCAGTATTATGTGGATCAAAATATGCAACGGAATGACCAGGAGAATACAACAGACCTTATCGTTTACATGGTTACCAGGTGAGATCACAGTCCATTTGTACTTCCAATACTTCAAGACTTCTGCATCGGACCCAACACTAGTGTCTGTAAGAGATCAACAAAAGTGTTTCATGTACAAACGTATGCCACTGTAAAATGTCTATAAACATGGATGTGTGCCTTACATGTGGTATCCTTGATTTACTGATGAAAAGCGTCACCTGACAGTCCTTCTGTTTTGCCTCATGTGAGCACTTTTGATGGGCATGCACAGCTGACATGATGTGACTTAGATGGGTTGCTTGTCATGCCTCTGGACTTTGATGCAGATCCAGCCCTCTTACTGTATGTCACGTGGTTAAGTTTGAAGCTCCGGATCAGTACATTTCAGAAGAGGGTTTGGGTTCTAGTCTGCCTTTGCTGTACACATTTCCTGTCATTGTTGGCTAAGGCAGTGAACCAAAACAGACACACTGTCAAGGCTGTCAAGTTACAAGTATCAAGTCACTTTATTATTGTAGAATACATTCTGCAGTCCGACGAGTTTCCCTGGCTGTTTGGCCTTGATGAGAGATGTTGCTGTAGTACAATCCCAGCTTGTCCTCAGCCTCCCCCAGGCCCTCTCTCTGACCCCCGGGCCCTCAGCCTCCCCCAGGCCCTCAGCCTCCCCCAGGCCCTCTCTCAGCCTCCGCCAGGCCCTCTCTCTGACCCCCGGGCCCTCAGCCTCCCCCAGGCCCTCAGCCTCCCCCAGGCCCTCAGCCTCCCCCAGGCCCTCTCTCTGACCCCGTGTGGTTGTGTAAGGGCATGACTAAGGCTTCCAGGATGATTCTTGAGGCTGGGTTTGTCCTGAGTTGTAATAGGCTTCTGCCAAATAGTGTAATTTCTAGCGCAAGCTAGTCAAGCATTGGCCATTTCCACGCACATGTGTATTGAAGAAATCGGAGGACGGGCTCGTTATAATGCATGGAATGGAATGAGGAATGATATCAAATGTGTGTTTGATACCCTTCCTCAATCATGCGTGTTTGACACCATTCCTACCATTACCATTTCCGTTCCAGGCATTACACTGAGCCCGTTTCGACCTCCTCCACCAGCCCCCCTGCCCTGATTGAAGCTGAAATATTTACTTGTGCCACTAGGTGGAGGTGTTGATCACAGATGGAGCAGATGTGAGCCGGGCGTGCCAAGCCTACTCATTTCCTAGAATGACATGGTTACCATGGCGACGTGCTTCACCACACAGGGAAGGAGTAGAGACGTCCATACAGGGCAGGTTCCCTGGACAGAGGCTAATCCTAGATTTAAAAAGCAACTTCAATGGAATGGATTTTCCATTGGAAGTGTGATTTAGTCCAGGACTAAATAATCTTAATCTGTCCGGGAAACCACCAGTCCACAGAGCAAACTTTTAAAAATTTTAGTCAGTCAATTGTTGGAATTTGGTATTTTATACTCTAGGCAAGGGGTCGGCCAGAGACGGCGACCCTGGAGCAATTAGGGGTTCAGTGCCTTGCTCAAGGACACCTCGACACACGGCCAGCCGGGGTTCGAGCCGCCGAACTGCAGACCATGCGATTACGGCTACCCAACAAGTTGGCATCTAACATAGCAGTAAGGTGCCATCTGTAAGCTCTTCCCCTGTGACTATGAGATGAAATGCAAAATACTCAAAGAAAGACACGCACGCACACACACACACACACACACACACACACACACACACACACACTCACACACACACACACACACACACACACACACACACACACACACACACACACACACACACACACACACACACACAGTATACAGTAGTATGATATAACCATCTGACATTCCTGGCCATATCAGAGCTTTTCTCCCTACCAAAGGATGTTCTGTGTTCATGGCTGTGCCTTATCTCATAGACAGGGACATTGTTGGAGCCTCCATTTTGTTTTTTTGGGGGAAGGGATTCACTAATGAGAGGCAAGGCCTGGCCAGTGTCCTCTGTGTGTGTGTGTGTGTGTGTGTGTGTGTGTGTGTGTGTGTGTGTGTGTGTGTGTGTGTGCGCGTGTGTGCGTGTGTGTGTGTGTGTGTGTGTGTGTGTGTGTGTGTGTGTGTGTGTGTGTGTGTGTGTAGGAGGGTCCGAGGGGCCCAGAGGATGTGTTTGTCTCAGCTAAACAGAGCAACAGGGCTTTAGTGTGGAACTGTCACTACCACCATTCACCCTGAGCTCATTAACCAGAACTGGCTCCAATTCAGCTGGGGCTCCATGGAGGAGAGAGGGGGGAGAGGGGACTGCTCAGTGCCCCCACCGTGGTGGCCATGAAGCAGGCATGGAGTATTCAATGCCCCCCCATCCCTCTCTCTCTCCCTCTTTCTCTCTCTCTCTCTGTCTCTCTCTCTCTCTCTCTCTGTCTCTATCTGTCTCTCTCTCACTCTCTCTCTCTGTCTCTCTCTCTCTCTCTCTTTCTCTGTGTCTCTCACTGTGTCTCTATCTTTCTCTCTCTCTCTCTCTCTGTCTCTCTGTCTCTCTCCGTCTCTTTCTCTCTCTCTCTCTCTCTCTCTCTCTCTCTCTCTCTCTCTCTCTTTCTCTCCATCACATTAAAACCTGTACCTGGCTGCATACCTCTGAGTATTTAACTAATGGGAGGCTTCTCTGGTTTATCTCATGGTTCAATAATTACAGTTCAACTCTCCATCCTGCCGGAATGGCTTAGTGAATCTGTGGTTATTTTGGTGGTTTTGAGTGTTTTTTCCAGGTAAACGGTCATCGTGTTATAAAACTTTAGTTAATGGACCAGGACATGTCGATCAGAGTAAGTGATTTTTGCTGAGGTGTGAATGATGTCCCACTCACAGGGCGACATAGATGAACACCGAACTGGAAGAGAGGAGCAACCATAGAAACACAATGAGACGAACCGCAAATTGAATTGAATTGAATTCTGCAATTAAAGCACTTTAAGAACACCAACAACAAGTTCACTCCTGGTTCCAAGTTCAACCCTGGTTCCCATGCAGAACCCCCCTGCCCCCCCCCCCCCCCCCCCCCCACTTATAGTCGTTCAAAGATGAGAAAGTCCCATTCCTGCGTCATCGATTATAAATCGCTTTGGAATAAGGGCGTCTGCTAAACTAAATGCCCAAAATGTAAATGTAAATGTAAATGTAAATGTAAATGCGTCATTACAAAATGGAGCTCAAAGGAAACTGCATTCCCAGTGGCTTGTTGATGTGGTTGGAGTACTTGGGTAAATAATCCTTCATCTGGTTCCTAAACCAAACCAGAGTGTTTCCGAGGGTGGAATGTGCAAGGTGAAGTAGTGATTAATTCTCTATAGCCCCCCGCTCCTCCCCCCCCCCTCCCACACACTCCTCTCCCCTGGTGGCCTTCTCTCATGTGACCCAGCTGGGGAGGCAGAGTGGTACGCTACGCAGGGAGAAGGGGAGGCTGGTGGAGGTAGAAATTGGAGGACATGCTATATTTTTTATTCCATAATTCCTCATTCTATTCCATGCATCACAATGAGCGCGTCCTCCGACTTCTACCTTCCCCTACCAGAGGTATGCAGCAGTCCTGTCGGGTCCTAACACACCACACATTACACGTGTGCATGAGTGTGTCTCCTCCTCAACCAGTCTGAATAATAATAATTTTAGTGTTTTATTTGTATAGCACTTTTCCTGCAAACGTTGCAGCTCAAAGTGCCTTAATCATTATATAATCATAATTGAATTATTTAAAGGATTAAAAAGATTAGTTTTTAGTCTTGACTTGAAAATGTTTGCTGAGGTTGCATCCCTAATGTAAACTGGCTGCATTCCACAATTTGGGTGCATAAAATGAGAATGCAGCCTCACCAAATCTCTTCTTTTGTACACGAGAAAGCCAGGGTCAGAAGACCTGAGAGCTCTATTGGGCTGATATGCTAGCAAAAGGGCTTTCAGGAAAGGATTGTTTTTATATATCTGTCCTTGCTCTCAATAAAAAGTAAAAAAAAAAAAAAAAAAAAAAAGTAAAGAAAAGTAGATTTTTAATATTGATTCATTCTTTCAGATATTCTGGTGTAAGTAGGTGTGACCAGGGTCAGGGTGGAGGCCAGCACGGCGGCGGTACTGAGCCTCAGAGGCTGTGTCCTGACGGTTATTCAAGTCCTGGGTTCCTCTTTTGTTCCATTTATATTTCATTCTTTCATTCTTTTTTTCCCCTTCATCAGAGGTGTAATTCCAGGCAGCGCGGCCGGGTTTCAGTCTTCTCATGCAACCAGAGACGGGTGACCTGCATCGACAGGAAGACGCACAATGCATCGATACACCCGGCTGTCTGGTGTCTCAAGTTTTTGGTGTCCTACCGTAACCTCCACAGTGATCTATTTATGAGCTATCCTGTGTGAGAAATGGTGTAATTCTATCAACAGTCGTGTCACTCGCGGTCATTACTGTCAGTAGCAGTGCTAGCATTCTGTTCTGTTGTCAGTAGTCAGTAGTGTTTTAGGGTTAGGGTTAGGCATTATTCTTTGTTTTGCTGCTGTTTTGGCAGGTGTTTAGAGTATCCTTAGGGGTGTTTTGGGAACAGACCCACGCTCTTTATGTGTCTCTCTAAGCCAGGTCTTGGTCCGGAGTCCCATCAGGGTTCGGTGGGGGACAGAAAAGGGGATGGGGTGTGACAGACAACTCTGTGTTCAACAACTCTGATAACTCTGAACATTGTTATTTGTTATTGTTTAGATCTATTTCGACACCACCCTCTCCTCTTCCCCTCTCCTCTCCTCTCCTCTCCTCTCCTCTCCTCTCCTCTCCTCTCCTCTCCTCCCCTCTCCTCTCCTCTCCTCTCCTCTCCTCTCCTCTCCTCCCCTCTCCTCTCCTCTCCTCTCCTCTCCTATCCTCCCCTCTCCTCTCCTCTCCTCCCCTCTCCTCTCCTCTCCTCTCCTCTCCTCTCCTCTCCTCCCCTCTCCTCTCCTCTCCTCTCCTCTCCTCTCCTCCCCTCTCCTCTCCTCTCCTCCCCTCTCCTCTCCACCCCTCTCCTCTCCTCTCCTCTCCTCTCCTCTCCTCTCCTCTCCTCTCCTCTCCTCTCCTCCCCTCTCCTCTCCTCTCCTCTCCTCTCCTCTCCTCCCCTCTCCTCTCCTCTCCTCTCCTCTCCTCTCCTCCCCTCTCCTCTCCTCTCCTCTCCTCTCCTCCCCTCTCCTCTCCACCCCTCTCCTCTCCCCCTTTCCTCCCCTCTCCTCTCCTCTCCTCTCCTCTCCTCTCCCCCTTTCCTCTCCTCTCCTCTCTTCTCCTCTCCTCTCCCCCTTTCCTCTCCTCCTCTTCCCTTCCCTCCCTCCCCTCTCTCTCTCTCTCTCTCTCTCTCTCTCTCTCTCTCTCTCTCTCTCTCTCTCTCTCTCTCTCCCTCCCTCGTGTAGATTAGCCACTCACAGTAATGCACAGTGACAGTGTAATCTCTCTCTCTGAGTGACACTACACCAACCACTCCTCCCCTCCTCATAGTCCCTCTCTCCTCTCATATCACTCGTGCACGGGTGTCCTTTCGTCTGCCAATCTCTCTCTCTCTCTCTCTCTCTCCCCCTTTTCTCACTCTGTCCATCCCTGCCAGCCCAGTTCCCTGTGTCCCAGCGCTAAGGTAAGGTGCATCTCGTCTGGTCTCCGCTCAGCCAGAGAGAGACTTTGATCCAGGATAGATCCAGGTGTGTTGTTGTTAGATAGGGGTGAATGCATGGTGCTGTGTGCAGCTCTGTGAGTAGGTAGTTCAGGTGTTTCTGACTGATAACATGGCTCAAGGCTGATTCTGTTCCATGGGTAGTGATGTGATGCTGGATGTTTGTGGATGATTTTTGTTTTGGGGATGTGTAACATGAATACAGTACGGGGGGGGGGGGGGTTTGGGGTCCACTGCTGTGTGCTGGTAGGCAAACTGGTAGTAGTCGCCTGTCATTATGTAAAGCGCATTGAGTCGCATCTTGTGAGAAATGCGCTATACAAATAAAACTTGATTTGGTTTGATTTGATTACAGTAGGAGTCACTCTCTGAGTTTCAGTACTTGTATTGTAACTTTCACAGATGAATATTAGAGAATGGATTGGTTTCTATTTTGTATTTGTGTGTATTGTTCTATATTATGATAGAACGTGCATTATTGTTAGTCGAAATTAATTAAAACCTGATCAATTTGTGAGATGGGAGACTTGGATGCAAGTCCGTCTGTGTGGAGTAATGCACTTCATTCTAAATGCTTCACGCTCGAGTGTACACCTGTGTTGTTAATTATGGAGTAAGCCGGCCGAAGCACTCAGGTTAATCAGAATAAGTGTAGCCTATTGTGTACAAATGAGTGATAATTATGGATTCATGCATTGTGTTTCTGCCATGTTGCCATGGCAATAGAGACTTAAGAGGAAGTCTCCTTTGATGCTCAGACAAGAAAGCTCTCAGGATGTGTTCAGGTCCGGTACCTGAGCAGGTCCGGTCCCTCGGGTGACCTGTTACCTCAGGCTGCAGCAGGTGTCTTAGATAAGACACACTCTCTGAGAAACCTGAGATCATTGAGACTTTATCATGGGACTCAACATTGAAAAACCCCATTTGAATAACATATAATGTCACATTTCCAAAACCGACGACATAAAAGAACAGAACCATGATTTGTAGATGTAAAAGAACGCAGTGCACATAAGGGAGAGGTTTCCAACTCCAACCCCCCTTCCCCCCCCCCTTCCCCCTCCCCTAACCCCACCCCGTGCCCCAAACCCCACCCCAACTCCCCTCACCCACCTACTCTCAGAGAAGATGCATGAAACAGGATTAATCCGAAGCTCAGCCACCCCCCATGCCCTTTCATGACCTTTCATCAGTTAACTTCGCTTTTGTTTTCATGGGAAAGAATCTCTGGGATAAGACTGTGTTTCAGAATATAACTCAATACATACGTAATACATTACACAATAACCAAGGGAGTGACATGGCCAGGAGAGTCCTGTGTAATCTGTCACCTCTCCTCTCTTGTCACAGTGTTGGTGAAGCTGCTGCCAGACCCCTGCAACCATGGCTGCTGTAAGTTCACAAAGCTGTGTACGTGTGTGTGTATGTGTATGTGTATGTTTTTTTTTTGTGTGTGTGTGTGTGTATATGTGTGTATGTGTGTATGTGTGTGTTTTTGTGTGTGTGTATGCGTGTGTTTTTGTGTATGTGTGTGTGTGTATGTGTGTTTTTGTGTGTGTGTGTGTTTGTGTGTGTGTGTGTGTGTCTGTCTTTGTCTCTGCCCACTTGTTGTAGTCTCAGCTCAATAGCGTTGTTGGCTGCGGAGGCCGTCTGGCTCCCAGGCTACGAGGCTCCATCCTCTGGGGGTCTGGGTGTCAGTGTCCCTGGTTCAGTCTGCAGCTGGGTAGGAGAGGCAGGGGCTCTGGGATGGACTTCTAATCTGTGGTTGTGAAGAGGTGGCGGTGGCTTTAGAAGCGGTCTCTGTTTAATCATGTGAGCCAGATTAACCGTCCACTTGCTGGTCTGAATCATTTGCGGTCTGTTCCTGGGATGGGGCACCGGGCTCAGGGATTGAGTGTGTGTGTGTGTGTGTGTGTGTGTGTGTGTGTGTGTGTCTCTCCAAGTCATTGTGAGGATGTGTGGGGTTGGACCCAGCCACGGAGAAGAGACCAGACAAGGGAATGATGCAGTTCAAAGGCAACGCCAAAGAGACAGGAACAACTTTACTTTTACTGTTACTTTAGAAAAAGAATAAACAAAAGGATTGAACTCGAACAACTAGAGTCATTTATCGAGATACAGTACGTCCTACAAGGCCCACGAGAGAACATCGCCATAGGCAAGAGTGAGTCACACAGCTACCACAACAACGTACAACTTAAATGGGAATCCTAGCCCTAATGAAATAATAAGAAGCACCTGTTGTGCCTGAATGTTCATGGCCCGCTCTCCGCCGCCCCCTAGTGTCCAGATGGACCTGTGACAGTCATAGTATCATGTCTCTTCTGCAGACCGGAACATTCCGCATGGTGTCGGAGGAGGAGCAGGCGCTGAGGTCCAAGCTGGAGCACCTGACAGTGAAGGATCATGGGCCGGTGTTTGGACCCTGTCCTAAACTACCTGCTCACACCATACAGAAGGTAGGCTAACACACACACACACACACACACACACACACACACACACACACACACACACACACACACACACACACACACACACACACACACACACACACACACACACACACACACACACACACACACACACACACACACACAGGGCCGCTTGGGAGATATGCGAGGCCCTGTGCGAAGTCAGATTTGCGAGGCCTTTTATAACTTTTTTTTAATTTATTTTTTATTTTTTAATTAAAATATTTTCTTTTTCTTTTTTTCTTTTTAATGATGTAGGCTACTGTTATAACCGCGCGACACGCACGCACCGATATATTGCAAGAAATGCGCTCACATGCTGTGCTGATAGACAATAGCATATCTACTTATTTAGATAGTTTACAACCATGTTTGTTTCATTTCAAACCTTTTATACTCGTAAAGAATTAGGATTTAGGATAAAGCAGTCATCATACCCAACATTAAATACGCACAAGCCATTATTGACATGAATAGAGATGTTACTCACCACCATGTAGGCCTATCCTTTATGTTGAAAAGCTTACAGCAAAAGCAAAAAGACATGTCCCGTTTTTGAGAGTACACAAGCCACTTTCTTTCTATTTTTTCCCCATTTGGTAGTTTTCGGAGAAATAAAGTTTCACTAAAGTTCCTGTTCTCATTATTTTTAGGATAACTAAATCCAGGTTTCATCTTTGGGGGACCTCTTCTAATGATCACTTCTGTAACTATAGAGTCCATATGTACCGGCCAATTTACCAGGATCATCATACATGACATATCTAACACCGTAGGCTCGTCTTGCGTTCCATCACTCTCAGCCCTGCTGCTGCTCTGAGTAGCTCCATCTTCCGCCTCCGTATCCTCTACTTCGCCACTCCTGACCATCATCACCTGGGGCTGGGCAGCCCCACTGCTGCCGGTGTAGCAGTTGTCCTCCTCCACCTCAGAGACATCATCTTTGCCTCTCAGGGGGGGCTGTGCCGTGCTACTACTAGCATTGCTAGTGCTAGCAGTAACGTTAGCTTCTTCGGTGCTAACGGGAGCCTCACTTGTTTTTAGAAATGTTTCGAACGAACCTCTAAGCGAGGCCCTGAAGCCTTCCTTTCTTTTATTTGTATTTCTTTTTTCAGCACCCGATTAACATTTTCTTCCTCGGTCTCGTTCCCTCGGCATTTTGTCTGTTGCACTAAGCAGTCACTATGCACAACAAGTGTCAACGCGCGCCCAAAAATTATTTTCACGTTTCACGTAAGGTGTCATAGGGGGAAATTACTTTTTTCTGTTGCTAAGAATCTCCCTGTCCTACAGGTATGCTAGATTTTAGATGTATGATTGACTATGATTATCACATGTGTGAACATTTAGAAATGTATTAAAGGCAAAAATAATAATATGGTCCCTTGCCTGGCGCTTTGGAGGGCCTCGCCAGCCAGGGTACCAAAAAAATAATAAAATAAAAAAAAATAATAATTTTTGTTTTTTTTATTTTTTTACCCTGCCTCACGCGAGGCCCTCCAAAGCGCGAGGCCCTGTGCCACCGCCCCAGCTAGCCCCCCCTTAAAGCGGCCCTGCACACACACACACACACATACACACACACACACACACACACACACACACACACACACACACACACACACGCACACACACACACAGCATACAGAAGGTAGGCTAACACCACACACACACACACACACACACACACACACACACATACACACACATACACACACATACACACACACACACACACACACACACACACACACCATACAGAAGGTAGGCTAACACCACGCACACACACACACACACACACACACACACACACACACGCACACACACACACACACACACACACACACACACACACACACACACACACACACACACACACACACACACACACACACCCCAGGAACTCCGACTCTGGCTGAAAGCAATACAGATGAATAGATATGGACCTGGCCAGACCCTAACCCCAAATCTAACCCATACAGACCCGATCAGACCAGCAGCAGATCAATACCTATGATCAAACCAGCCGGTCATAATGAGAGACAAACATCATCATCATCATCATCATCATCCTCATTTCCTTCATTTCCATCATCTCTCCCTCTCTCACCCTCTCAATTGTCTTCCCTCCAACGAGGACGTCAATGATCGTAGGTTTAGCCAATCACGTCGTGTAATCGTCACTGTGCCCCTCCCCCCCTCCCCTCCCCAGGCGAAGGATGAACTGAACGAGACGGAGGAGAGGAGGGTGTCGGCTCTGAAGGAGCTGAGGGCCAAGATAAAGGAGAAGGCCGTAGAGGGGGATGACTTGGCTAAGAGAGTACAGGAGCGATTCGGGGACAAACCCGACTCTCTGCTGCTGCGCTTCATCAGAGCTCGCAAGTTTGACGTGACCCGGTCTCACGAGCTCATGAAGGGTTAGTAGTGTATATGCATTAGATTAGATTCAACTTTATTGTCACGGCAGAGTACAGGTACTACTATACAACGAAAAAATGCAGTTTAGTATCCAACCCAAAAAAGTGGATGCTAAACTGCTTTTTTCGTTGTATAGTACTTGTACTCTGCGATGACAATAAAGTTGAAATCGAATCGAATCGAATCGAATACTTATATTAATAATTGATTAATATATTTATTCGATTCGATTCGATTCGATTCGATTCAAATTTATTGTCATCGCAGAGTACAAGTAATATACAAGTTAGTATTAATCTATTATTAATATATCTCTTAATTCCCCTGATAGCGGAGGACTTTTAGCATCAGATAGCATCTCTCTCTGTTCCAGACCACTATCCTGGGCTCTCCTGTTCTCACTGGCGGGGGTGTTGTGTAATAGTTTGAGGGTCAAACCTCTTTTGTTCTCTGGGGTTGCGTCTCTGAATTCTGCTCATTGCTGAGATAGAGAGAATGCTGGTCGTTAATTGTTTGGTTTTTGTAGATGCTTTCAAAGTTGCCCTCACAAAGAGGTCCTTTGTGTTGAAATAGGGCAGCGTTTAGTTTGTAGTTTGCCTGTGCATCCATGGTGTTTTGCTGGCAACAGTCCAGTGATTGCTCTGAGACAGTGTGTGTGTGTGAGTGTGTGTCCTTTCCTTCTTTTTCTCTCTCTCACACACACACACACATACACACACACACACACACACACACACACACACACACACACACACACACACACACTACCGCTCTGCTAACCAGTGTGATTACAGTGGGGGGGGGGGCTCCCTATCCTGTGAGAGAGGAATGTGAATATGTACTTGCTCCCTGGGGTTAATTGGTGCTCACACATACAAGCACACACAAACACACACACACACACGCACACGCACACACACACATACACACACACATACTACTGGGTTAATTGGTTCTCTGTTATTAAGGGGCTACAGGCAGTGGAGCAAAGGTAGTGAAACACTGGTATTATTGTGTTAGGTCACCATGTGAAAGCACCAAGGGCCTCAGCAACATGTGTGTGTGTGTGTGTGTGTGTGTGTACGTGTGTGTGTGCGTGCATAGGCTACGTGCGCTTCAGGAGGGACTACCCGGAGCTGTTTGAGAACCTGACCCCAGAGGCGGTCCGAAGCACCATGGAGGCGGGCTACCCCGTGGTGCTGCCCAGCAGAGACAAGTACGGGCGGGTGGTCCTGCTCTTCAACATCGAGAACTGGGACCTGGAGGAGGTCACCTTCGATGAGGTAGAGTAGAGGAGACAACCAGGAGAGCTCCCACAGGGAAACACATCTCTCATTCCTCTCGTACCAGAGGAGGCTGGTGGAGATAGATAGATAGACACGTGTTTGATACTGGCTCCACGCTGGTGGAACGAGCTTCCCACAGCTGTCAGAACTGCAGAGTCACTCCCCATCTTCTGTCGGAGACTGAAGACCAATCTTTTCAGCCTACCTACCTTAAAAAAAAAAAAAAGACTGTCAATGGCCGCTGGCCTGAGCTAGATTACTTTTCCTGCTACGGCTGGTGGATTGATGACTAACTTATTTAGTCAAATGTATTGATTGTAAGTCGCTTTATGAAAAGGCGTCTGCTAAATGCCAAAAATGTAAATGTGAATGTAAAACATTATACCATTCCTCATTCCATTCCATGCATTACAATGCACCCATCCTCTGATTTCACTGTGTGTGAGTGTGTGTGTGTGTGTCCAGACCCTGAGGGCATACTGTGTGATCCTGGAGAAGCTCCTGGAGAACGAGGAGACCCAGATCAATGGGTTTGTCCTGATCGAGAACTTCAAGGGCTTCACCATGCAGCACGCCTCAGGGATCAAACCGTCAGAGCTCAAGAAGATGGTGGACATGATGCAGGTCAGAACAGCACAACACACACACACACACACACACACACACACACACACACACACATTGCCTCAGTAAGACTGACAGTGGATGTTTGGCTCTTGTTGGTGTGTGTGTGTGTGTGTGTGTGTGTGTGTGTGTGTGTGTGTGTGTGTGTGTGTGTGTGCAGGACTCCTTCCCGGCCCGCTTCAAGGCTGTCCACGTGATCCACCAGCCCTGGTACTTCACCACCACCTACAACGTGGTCAAACCCTTCATGAAGAGCAAGCTGCTGGAGAGGGTGAGAGAGGGAGGGAGGGAGGGAGGAGAGGGAGGGAGGAGGGGGAGAGGTAGGAAGGTAGAACCAAGTGTTGCAACTTCCAGTGAGACTTAAGTAATTGGAATTTGTTATTAATTCAACTTCTCATTTTATGCAACAGTGTTATTTTTTTGTATATATGGATCTATAGATAGTACAGATACCAGATCAGGTTGCATACCTAACTCTCTAATCTCTAATCTCTGCCCATGCCTCCTCCTCGCTCCGCAGGTGTTTGTTCACGGGGAGGAGCTAGAGGGCTACCTCAAGGACTTTGACGCAGACTTCCTTCCTGCAGACTTCGACGGCAAAGGCCCCATCACCGACTACAAGGCTGTCGCTACCAAGATGTTTGGATCCGAGGACACGGCCCTTTAACTGCTGCTCTTGATACCTCACAGCTCCAGGCTGGAACAGAACCGCAGACCAGTCCTGAAGCAACCGCTAGCACCCTACACCCTATCCTGACGCCCTCCTAGACCCTATCTTGACGCCCTACACCAGGGGCTCTCAAACGTGTTACTCAAATCTGATTTGCATTCAAGGTCAGAGGTTCCGGAACGATTGGCGAAAAAACGAAATAAATTAACCCTAATCAACTCACTTATAACGTTTAAGCAACACACATTCAAGTTCAACACAGTCAACATAGTCAAAGTTTGAGCCTAGCGTGAGGAATGGCATCTGTTTGTCTGCAATCAGTTGCTTGAACCTAGGCAATAGAAAACATTACACTTCGTAATGTATTGTATTCGTAACAGGAGGTATGGGCTGGGTCCGTATTGACTTGGCTGTTCGGTCCGGATGCGGACCAAGGTCCGGACTTTGAGAAGCCCTGCCCTACACCCTTCTATATTCCCTACCCCCTAGACCCTTCTATATGCCCTACACCCTTCTATATGCCCTATACCCTAGACCCTTCTTGTTGCCCTACACCCTTCTTGATGCCCCCTCGGCTCCCAGGGGCAGGCTAGGCGGAGGTTCCACAATGTTGTTTGTTGCTTTTTTCCAGAAGCGATAAAAGGTATCTTGGGGAGGAGCTAGGGGTTGATTTCAGACTGGCCAATAGGAACAGGAACGAGAAAGAATAGCAAAATGTTGTTTGTAGAGGAAATGGGAGATTACAGCAGAGAAATGTGTAGCTTCTCCATGATTTGAAGAGATTTGACCTCTTATGGGCACACAGGGAAGACATTCCCTACTGTATGGATGAGCACAGAGAGACAAGACAGGTAAATGAGATGACCCAAGAGGTCAAACTGCGATTGGTGTTCTATGCCTTAAACTATACGACTTTTACAATGATTTCAGTAGAGAACAGCTTCTTGTCTAGCCAGAGAAGAGCTGAGGATGGAGACATAGAACAGTTACCGTGTGTTATGATAGGTATGTAATGTTTGTACTGTAGCTGTTCATAGTTTATGTATGTTGTCATGCTGTCAAAGGACTGAATAGGATAATAAATGATACAGAAATAAACTATAGGATATGCCCTAATGTTAGATATGGTCTGTGAAAACATTTTAATAAAACAAAAAAATGCCAATATGTATTCCTCCTCATCACAGTGCCATTGTTTAAAGCCTTGCCCGTTATATACACGTTTTGTCGTCCAGAAGGCTTGTCAGTGTCTGTATCATATACACATATTGTATGGTGTGGTTAGTCTTGATTTTACCTCAAACTGTATGTTATTTTTGAAAGCTAGAATGATATTAGACAGTCTGCTACCCATTCACATGATATCTGTTCTATCTCAAGAGCAGAACACAACCTCTATGAACAGTATTAGTTAATACACTGCTATTACAGAATGGTTTTGATTGTACTTTAGGATAGATCAGTCACCTGTTGAATTTCCATTGGATTAGTTGGGACATTAATATTTTCAATAAAATATGTACAAAAACCGTTACCCTCGTCTCGTTGACTGATCCATAGAAGCAGCTAACTTATAAAACAAGCAACAGGAAGATGAGCCTTATTGTACAAGCCTCCCATGCTATGCTTTAATGCCCTTCTGTTGGCAAGTCTTGTATAAACCAGTAATTTACATAAGACCAATAACAATACATTCTTTTTTTTTTTTTACAAGAAAATAATTTATTTTTTGGAACACAATAACCATATTTTCTTAAATTATTACATCACACACACCATTGGTTTTCTTAACAAAAACACACCAGTGATCTGAATTCTTAATGTCATACTGTATGATTATATCAGTGCGCCAAAGTTACATTGTCACATAGCCACATTCACCACCCTTTCAGAACAGTTACCACGTTTACCATCGTCACACATCCACATGGATTGTAAACACAAGAATAAAGCTGTAGTAGTTAACGTGTGTGTGTGTGTGTGTTATGTGTGTGTGTTATGTGTGTGTGTGTGATGTGTGTTAATGATGTCATGGATCGCTGTGATCTTATTGGTCAAAAAGGGCTCCGTTCCACGCCTGGGGTCTATTCACTAAGGTGGAATGTGTCAGAACATTTCTGAAGGGAACAATTCTGAAAAGAACGACCAGAACTCCATCTTGCGGAAGACAGAATCATGTCGGTTCTCTGCAATACCACACCGTCAGCAAGTCTGTGTACAACTCACCCCACTGGACAGGCCCCCGATCTCACAGTGTAGGAAACGCCTCGCCTCTGTTAGGGTTTTAACGTGGGACCGGCTAGCCCACTCTCAGACAGCAGCAGGTTAAATGTGCAGATGGTTAAAGATTAAAACATTTGAATAAAGTGTAAAACAAATATTCCGTACACCGGAGTCCATACTCTATGTAAAAACAGAATAGCACCCACAAGATGTCCATATGAGATATTTTGACACGATCATCCTCGCCTTACATGTTTTGCAATGCAAGCATCAAGAGGAACAACCACCCTCCCTTATTATTGCCTTTATCCACTTTTAATTGCCCCAGGTCCCCATCAAACATTTATGAATATAGAACTATGTATACTGTACGTTTCATCCTTCCCCCCCCCCCCGCCCCTCTTTTTAAAGTGAAGACATGTTTTGGTTTTTACAACCAGAGGTGGGCGCTATGACTCGGCATACACCAGTGTCCATTCAGAAACACACGCTCTCGTCGCATTCGCACATACACAAAAACATAACAATAAAACGATAATAACCACAATAACAAATACAAAATACAAAAAAAACGTTACAAAAAAAATCTATAAAAAAAAAAGAAAGAAAGAAAGAAAGTTGAAAGTGTAAGTTGTTTGAAGAGATACATCCAATGCAAAGGTAGGTCAGAAGAAGATGGAAGATATTCTAAAGGCAGAACACACTCTGTTTGTGTTGAGTTGTAGTTGTGTAGTTGTAGCAGTAACTAGTGTTGTGTTGCTGGTGTAACACACGACTAAACACATCTCACTATCTGGGACTCTCTCAAAATGACCATTGTATGACCAACATCTGAGGAAGTGTCAACATTGATCACGTCAAAATGGCCCGTACACGGCTTGGCTGAGAATTAGGCAGTTGTAACTAGCTCTCCTATCCAGCAGAGGGCGCCAGAGGTCCCGGCTGGACGTCAGAGGCCATTCCTCAGGAGGTAGAGGAAGGGAGTGGTCCCTTTATACACCATGTCCCCATTCAAAACCAGCCAACAAGGCGTTCACATTAGACAGGGTCCATTACAGTCAAATCGCTAGACATGACCATATAGCCCATGAGAGTTACTCAACCAGAATCTATATTCCTTCTCAGTAAGGCCCATAGAGGAGCCATGAGTGAGTGTTCACCACTCATCAGAATGGTGGAACGCTGTGTCTATAGTACAACTTAGGAACCTCCCAGTGATTACACCAGAGAGAGCCAGGTGGGTTAAACGGTGTGATGATACATGTTATATGAGGTGAGAGGGGGGCGGGGGGCTGACTAACATCCGCCAGCCAATTGGCCTGCATGAGGTGACTGATAAGTGAGAAGTGAAACCATTATGGCACCATTATGGGTTGGGCTAGGTCGGGTTGGGCTAGGTTGGGGCTGGAACACCTGATGTTTAGTGTGTAACCACCAGCCTTATCTCTCTACGGCTAACAAAGATTGCACCTCTAGACTAGCCATCTCTTATAGGGCACCATCCATGAAGGCAGAGTAACTGTATAACCATAACTGAATGGTCACATGACGCATCAATAAATTAAGAGTTTCTTTGCAAAAAGCTATATCCACCATTTTCCAAATTGTACTTTCTCGTTTATAAAATGATTGCCGTCATGACATAAAAACCCTTTCTGATACATTTCGAATGACAGTAGCTAAGTTAAGTTAGTTGGTTCTAATAAAAAAAAACTAATAATAATGCTAAAAAGAATAATATTTAATAATTTTATTTAAATATATTTAAAAAATTGCAATCCATCTGAATTATTTTGATTTTTGTCTTTATTTATCAACGCATTGTGTTTACTATGTAAAGATGGAATATTTTTATTTTGCTTTCTTTTTCATTTGGCTGTTTTTTTTAATGTCAAACTTATTTAGCAAATGGATATATATAGTGTTTTACAATGAAACTCTTCAAAGGATGTAACCTACTGCAAACAAATATGTTGCCTCTAACCTTGTCTACACAAGATGAAAAGGAAAGAGGCAATTCTCCTTCCAAGAGAGTTGGGCTTGTGTCAGAACAACACCACCATTACTAACAGGTTTCTACCAGAGATCAACTATTACCTTTTCTGGAATTGACTTGTGGTCCATTGGACAATCATAAAGATAATCATGGCCTGTGCCTACTCAGTACACCTCACAGCTCAGGTCAGGTAAGGTTGGCAGCTCAGTCTGTGTGTTGGCAGTGGGCTGTCTCTAGGATCCTAGAAAGGGATGACAATGGTCAGTCACGTCTCTACAGACCTGGAGCTGATCAAAGGCCGAGATCTGAGTAGGAAGGCTCATAGGACACACAGACAGACAGACAGTCTAAAGGGGGAAAGCTCCAGGAGAGGCTGGTGGAGGTAGAAAAGTCGGAGGACAGGCTCAATGTAACGCATGGAACGGAATGAGGATCAGTGTCCAACGTGATTCATACCATTCCGTTCCACGCATGACGATGAGCCTGTCCTCCGATGTCCACCTCCACCGTCTACCTCCCCTGGAAAGCACAGGGTTTGGGCTGAACACAGGGATCATTCCAGTCATCTAACGTAACAGTTATTGATTGACCTCTCTCCCTCCGGTTCATCCGCTAGTGTAACCAATCGATCACAGAGAAGAACTGTCAAAGTCAAAGTCGTTCCCGACAACCTAAACTGTTGACACGGAAAAAAGAAAGAAAAAGAAGAGAAAAACTAAAATGGTTCCTAAAGAAAGAAAGAAAGAAAGAAAGAAAGAAAATCGTGGCATACAATGTATAAAGTGCATTGAATGAAAGTGACAGAACCAACGAGACAGAAGGAATGTGCACGGAGGTCCCATGGAGGTGGACCACTCGGGGGCGCCGGTAGGCAAACATCCACCTGCACTATTCTTTTGGGGACAGGGTCCTTTGGGGGGGGGTGACCTCTTGACCCCTTTGACTCCTACTAAATATACTGCGATCGTACAGGGGGGGGTTCATGATCAGGAAAATATACGTCAGAAAATTCCAGATTCCAAAACGGGCTGATAGTCACCAAGGAAACACAAAAGCACGCAGGTCCATCAGCCCCATGAACTAAGAGTGGGATCAGATCAACTAGAACACAAATATCACACGCTCACTGCCAGGGGGCGCACTTCCCTAGGGGCTCCCTCTATACCTGCCCGCACGCACCCGCAGACACGCACCCGCACGCACGTGAACGCACACACACACACACACACACACACACACACACACAACACACGCGCACACACACAGTCTGCTAAACTACACTGGCTTGTTTATACAGTATCTGTCAGTTCCATACGTTGTATAAAGAGGCTGTATTGGTTTAAGACAGAACCGTAGACGGTGGTCGCTTAGAGGAAGCAGTGAGCTTCGTACAGTACGGTACAGTAACTGGGTTAAACTGCAGAACGGTGGTCCTCCTCACCTAGGAGGACTTCCTCTTCTTCTTCTGTGCTCTTGTCCTGCTCTGTTCCTACGACTACACGTCTACGATGGTGCTCTCTCTCGCTCTCTCTCTCTCTCTCTCGCTCTCTCAACTCGTTTCATCCCTTTTAGTTTTCTCCTGTGTATTTGGTCAATGATTCCATGTTTTTCTATTTCCAGAAGGGATCTCGCTTGGTAATGTTTCAGAAATAAACAGTTTTGTTTGCCCCTCTCTCTCCATTCACATCCCCACATAACAGGAAAAAAATAAAAATAAAAGGCATTTTAGTCTTTTTAGCTCCTTCACATGTAAGGTGGTTCTGGTTTTGAGATGGTGGGGAGAACTGTGGTTGGAGGCAGGGCTACGGGGCGGAGATGTGGCGGTGGGGGGACCGGGAGAGGGGGGGGGGGTGGTTAAGAGGAGAAAGAGAGAGTAGTAGTTCAAGGTTTGGTTAAGGTCTCTCCCAAGTGCGTTAAGTGGCGTTGAGGTTAAGGGGGTTAAGCAGCTTTCTCTTCCGGGGGGCACGGCGGGCTCTCGCTCCGGTTGGCCCTCTGGCACGGCGGTTTCTGCTTCTCCCACTGGCACATGGCGTTGGCGTAGCCCACGATCACCTTGTCCATCCAGGTGAGGGGCTGGGGGAACAGCACGGCCCCCTCGAAGAAGCCCAGGTGACCCCCGTGGAGCGTCAGGGCGAAGATGACATTCTGCTTCTTCTCTGGAGGTGGGGGGGGACAGGGGACAGGGAGGGCAACGGGTTAGACATGTATCCAATCGCTACCTCGTCGCTAAGTTCAGTTAACAGGGAGTGACCAATGCACAATACTGTCATCGACATCTTAGAAGTCATCTAGATTGTTGGAAAAACACGTTGGGCATATAAAAACACAATTGACAACATTTTACAACCAGGTGTAGATACTAAAAGGTGTGGTCAGACATCCCGGACAGGTACGCAGCCGTCTGTCCCAGCGCTGGCAGGTTAGAGTGACAGGTGTTATGCAAGATCACTGCACCGCTTTACGGTTTTGTGGTTCATCAAACCGTCTGTGTGATTACCATCCTGATAAAAGCCATACGGCCAGTACTCAAGTTGTAAAAGAAAATCAGGGGGGATGGTGGATTTGATCACATGGGGACAATTTTAGAATCCCCGCAGCGTCAGTGACTTCAGTGTCAGTGACTTGGTAAAAATGTCATTGCATGTGTGAGTGTCCCCTCGCCCACAGTATTTTCCTCAATATGCGCAAAACTAAATGTTGAAATAGCAGTAATACCACGTAGGGATGGACGGTTTTTCGGTTAAACCGAAAACCGGGGTTTATAAAAATAGAAACGGTTTTTATCAAAACCGTCTGAAACCGTTTTTTTTTTTTTTTTTCCTATGTTGTTCAAAGAATAAAACTGGAACATGTCACATGTTTGTCGTGTGTGAAAATAACAATGATACAGTCTGAATCTGCCGCGCAATGAGTGAGAGGTTTGGTCAGTTGTGAAGAATAACTGAGGATTAATATCTAATTGGGATTATATGTAAGGGTAACGAATCACTCTATGGGAAAGATAGTTGCCTTCAGTTATTGGTAGATAGGAAAGGTTTTTTACAATTACTCGCTTACATTTAATAAGATCATTTTCGCTGCTCTCTGTAAAGCGCATTGGGTCACTTTTGTGAGAAATGCGCTATAGAAATAAAATGTGATTTGATTTGATATCAATCAATCAATCAAACTTTATTTATGTTCTATAGCACAAATCATGCATTGAATGTAACTCCAAGTGCAGTATTTACTAAACCACAATATAATAAAACAAGAGCTATACGGATCAAGAGTGTTTGTGCACAGCACCACTGTGTGTGAAGGCGCTACTGAAAGTGATGACAGAACGCATGTCTCAGAAGATACGCGGTCACTTAGTGACGCAAAGGTAGTTCTGTATTTATCTCTAGTACATTTATTTTGAAAGCTCTATTTTGACAGCTCTACCATGGGCACTTTTATTTTGATGGGGCATTCTTTGTTGATTGACTTACGACAGTTCAGGACGAGTCAGTCTCGCGGCATGTGGTTTTTATGAAAAGCTTTAAGTATGTTCACTGCATAATTTTTATTTATTTTTTATAAATGTGTTTTTCAGATTTTATCCCTTTTTCACCCAATTTGGTAGCCAATTTAACCCAACTTAGCATCCAATTATCCCCTGCCTATTGCATAGGATCCGCCGCACGACCCCGTGGCCGGCAGTCCCAGAAGAGGCCGCCAGGCAGACTAGGCTGACTGGCTCCTCGAGCCCAGTACCGTTATTCCGGCGCCCAGGGGGCGGTGTTGCGCGACGGATCCTAGTCCAGAAATACTCCTATACCGCCCTCGGAAGCGGCCGGCCAATATGCCGCTTCCCGTGTGCCTCGGCCATATCTGGATCTGGCGAGCCGGGATACGAACCCCGGCCCCGGTGGGCAGCATGCACTAGTGGCCAGTGCGTAGACCGCTACACCACCGTGGGGCGTTTTCACTGCATAATTCTAAGTCTAATATTTCAGTGATTATTGAGCAGTATTCAAATATTTAAATACATTGAGCAGCAGCTGAAACTTTGTCTAAGAACCCAGATATTGAGAAAGCAGTTCATTCAATGAAGACGCTGTTCCAAGAGATGATCTTCCGTGCAGGCGAGCACCCTGGATCAGCGGAGCTGGTGTGTTAAGAGTTCATGTGTTTTCATGTATGGTGTAGCTTACAAAAGTCTGCCTTTCCACTTATATTTGTGAAACTAAGTAGCCTAAATGTGTTGCGACTGTGCTTACGGTGTTTTAATGGTGTTCGACATGAGTGTATTGTAGCAGTAGGGCTCAATTATTTGAAATTGTCATTTTTTTTTTTCGGTTTTTTTCCCGTTTTTTTTTTCTTCCGTTTTTTTCCGTTTTTCGGTTAACCGGAAAACCGCGGTTTTAGTCTTTGACGGTTTTTCGGTTTCAATAACTGGAAACCGTCCATCCCTAAACCACGTTCATTGATAAAATGACATAAGGGATGGAAAGAGGGGATGGCAGTTTTAGAAGGGGGATGATTTTGACCGTTTTTATGTCAGGGGGGATGCCATCCTCAGGTTCCATATAACGCTGCCGCTCTACCATCTGGCAGCTGATCTACTGAATGGTAAACGGAGTCACTTATATAGCGCCTTATTCCAAAGCGCTTCACAATGGCCTCTAATTCACCCATTCACACACTGATGGCGACAAGAGCTACCATGCAAGGAGCCGGCCCGCTGTTTGGGAGCAATTTGGGGTTCAGTGTCTTGCCCAAGGACACCTCGACATGTGGCCAGCCGGGGTTCGAACCGCCGTTCTGCCAACCTGCTGACCTTGCGATCATTAGACGCCAGCTCTACTACCTCCTGCACCACAGCCGCCCCCACCACCCCCAACCCCACTGTTTCAGCTGAAACCGACATAAGAATGTTCTAGGCTAACCTATCCTAGGCTAATCTAACCGACACGCGGCTAAACTAACTACTCTATGAATGAACATCAGCTTCACTGTGAGTAGTCCCATGTCTCTGTGGAGTAGGTTCGCTTAACCCAGAGAGTGGGTTAGGTTACCTACTCTAGTAGGTTAGGTTACCTACTCTAGGCTAAGCTAACCTTTTCCACAGAGTCACGGGACTACTCAACAGTGTGTTCATTCATAAGATGAAACAAAAATTGCATCCTTAACTCCTTTTACATTCAAAAACCGACGATGACATCTGTGTCATCTGAGATCGTACTGAACGGTGGAGTCCAGCCTGTGGACAGTGTTGCCAGATGGGGTTGTTTTCCAGCCTAACCACAGTCTAAAAGCCGCCCAGTGTGATCATAAGTAGCCCAATTGGGAGGGAATACGACCCAATCTGGCAACACTGCCTGTGGAGTCACATGTCTGTGTGTGGGGCTCTGGTAAAGTCCTGCTGCTGTTCTTCTCCAGCTGACTCCCAGCCAGTGACGGCACCACTAGCAGCCTATGACAGATTGTCCTGGATTCCTCTATTCCCAGTTCCCCAGGTTCTACTGCACGTGGGTTAGTGCGGGAACCCTACAGTGGCTGGCTGGGCCTGGCTACTGTTAACGCTGGAACAGCCGTGCCTTTTTTGCCTACTAAAAGAGCCTCTTTACAATGCTCAAGCTGCTATTTACACACAACGACCACTAGTTGGCCGCTTGTAAATTAGCCTGCTTCCTACACAGAAAAACTGCAAAATAGCAAAAAAATTGCTTATCCTGATGTGATTTTGAAAATGTAAGGATACTGGGTGGTAGAACGCACATATCTAAGAAAAGTCATGAAAAGAGGGTCCTGAAATTTGTTCGAGTGCAAAGGTATACATTTTTTCTTTACTCACAGTAAAGAAACTCCTCATGGCTGTTCTAGTGTTAATGATTGGTAATGGTTGTAAGTCGCTTTGGATAATAAAGGCATCTGGCAAAAATGTAAATGTCATCACATGGGGGGCTAACTACCATACAATATCCATGACAGATCTGAGACACGTGGTGGGAGGGGGGAGAGAGAGAGAGAGAGAGAGAGAGAGAGAGAAAGAGAGAGAGAGAGACAGACAGAGACAGACCCTGAACTACAGGTGACAGATGCTGGGAATAGGCTAGGTGATTATAGGGAATGACTCACCAGCTAAAAATGGCATCTAGGTACTAGGCAGAGTCCATGAATAGTACAATAAAAAACCTTCGAATGGGACAATGAATGAGTGCATGAGTGTGTGACTGCATGTGTGCACGAATTTGTGTGTGTGTGTGTGTGTGTGTGTGTGTGTGTGTGTGTGTGTGTGTGAGAGAGAGAGAGAGCCTTCTTTTGGGTAGGTGTGAGTCTAGGGCAAAGGGGAGCAACACAGCAGCTGATTCTTCTTTCTTCTAGGGTTACTCCAGGCACCAGCTGACAAACTCAGTTTAGCCCAGCCCAGCCCAGCCCAGCCTAGCCTAGCCTAGCCCGGCCCAGCTCAGCCCGGCCCAGCCCAGCCCTCCTATAAATAACAGCCCCGCAGGATGGATCACATCACCCAGACACATTCTACAGGACTTTGAGGAAACGAGACAGTAACAGAGAGGGAACAGAGGTTCCCCTCTCTCCAACCAAAAGTAATTAAGTCTCCTTGAAGAAGAAGGAGGAACACCAGAGAGAGAGAGAGTGGAGAGGAGAGAAGACAGATAGTCTGAAGGACGCTATGGAACACCCTGGACACACAGTGTTGTGTTCCACGAGCTGTTCCTTTCTTAAAATACCACCTCTGCTCTTGTTGAACCCGGGGGAGGCTGGTGGAGGTAGATATCGGAGGACGGGCTCACTGGAATGTATGGAATGGAATCTTTCCACCAGCTCCCCCCCCATATAGAACCCAACATATATACCACCCATACTAACATGGTAGTGTCTAAAGGTCTAACTCACTCAAGACCACCCCTGGCACACCCCTGGCACACCCCTGGATAAGTGTGTGTGTGTGTGTGTGTGTGTGTGTGTGTGTGTGTGTGTGCGTGCGTGCGTGTTACTCGGGCAATGCTACACCGTCAGACATTCCAAACACGCCTAGTTCAATACCACACCTTCTCTACAGCCTGGGTGTGGGCAGAACCATTTACATAACAGCTCCACTCTTCACTGTACTAAAGCAATATACAGTAGAACACAGAGCCCTGTTCAAGCTTGTCCAAACAAGGCAGACTTGGAACAATTTCCTTGTTCAACTCTACTGATAATGTTCATGATTGTGTACACAACTGGCATTTTATAGCCAGAGGCAGTACATACAGACACATTTTGTTCCCGTCTCTAAATCCATGTCACTGCAAGATAAGATTAAGATAAAATCTAACTTCTTGACATGGTGGGGCATGTGTATGTGTGTGTGTGTGTGTGTGTGCGCGTGTGTGTTTGTGTGTGTGTGACGCCTCCTACTCTGCCTGCCTATTGGTTGTTGGGGGGGGGCTGGTTCCTTTGGGAATCTTGGCAGAGTGGGTAGGTCGTCATAGTGACACCTGGGTTGAGCTGAGGATAATAGTGTGGGTGTGTCCTCAGCTCACTCTCTCTTCCTCTGGCTTTGGTTCATTTAGGGTTGTTGGTGAGGTCTCATGGTACCAAGGTTTTGGGGCCTTTTAGTTTTACACTACATACACCCCTTACACATACAACATACATTCTGCACCCATTCACTCATGGCATACACCACTGATTCTTATCCATGTTCATATACATAATGTCACTTAGTTTATTTTGCTTCTTTACTCTAATAAAACTTAAGTTGTATAATTGAAATACATGTGTGGACTGGACTCCCTTTTTTGCCACTACCTTCGGGTTTGTGACAGTGTGTGTGTGTGTGTGTGTGTGTGTGTGTGTGTGTGTGTGTGTGTGTGTGTGTGTGTGGAGAGGAGATGTGTGCTGAGGAGAAGAGGAGTTAACTGTTGTCATCCGTACCTGCTAGCGTGCGGGGGATGGTGAGCAGGGACTGGTGCACCAGAGGGTCGTCTGCAGAGTTCACCAGCAGCAGTGGCACGTTTACCTACAAAGTAAACGCTCTGTTAGACACATTAACCCACAAAGAGAAAGGTCCCTTAGGACAGACTTAGCCACAAAATAAAGGTCATTTTTGACACATTTACCTACAAAATAGAGGTCCTTTTAGACACATGTATCTCCATAATACAGTACAAGGTCCTGTAGAACACATTCACCTACTAAATAAAAGCTGCATTACAGCACGCTCACCTATAATAAGAGACCAGGCGAGAGACACATGCCATGTACAACAGCACATAGAGAAAGACAGGGTATTTTGTTTTTTTTAACTTACATTGTGAATGAAATGCACGCAGCTCTCCTTCTCGTAGTATTCCTTCAGGGAACTGTGTCCGTGGAATTTCCTGCCAAGACAGAAACAGAAACAAGTCGTCGGCTGCGGCACGTGCAGGAGAAACCACAGGGTGCTTGTTAGGAACATATGAACTGCCCTGTTTGGTTCCCAAACCAGCTGAGCTAGAAGGCCTCAGGGGCGTGGCATAATCAACATTGAGAGAGACATTAGAGCTCAAGAGCTCATGGCCCTATAGGCCCCAGACTAGACCCACAATATGAGGATTTAAAAAAGAAAAACAGTCTGTAATCAGTCAACACTAAAACATTCAGGACATCCTGTACTAGTGGGATTGGGGGGGGTGGGGCAATCTGGTGGTAGATCTGTGGCCTGCGGTGGAGCGCGCGTGTGTGTGTGTGTGTGTCCTACCTCATGATGTTGTCATCGATCTGCATGAGGGATGTGGCCGTGTACAGCCGGCTCAGATCGGCGTCCTCCATTTTGGTCGAGCTTCCCCCGAACAGACTGCTCCTGTTACACACACACGCACGCACGCGCGCACACACACACACAGAGACACAGACACGCAGAGACACAGACACACACAACACACAACACACACACAAGATGTTGAGACACCCTATTTGAAACGCGCACGTGACAACCTCAACCTGGTGTGCTGCACTCAATCACCGGACAAGGCCTTCACTGTGCTCTATGACCTGACTGACTCAGGGGAGGGGGGGCTGGCCGAGGTATTAATCAGAGGCCGGGCTCGTCGTGAGGCAAGGAACGGCATGAGGAATGTCATCTAACATACGTGTGACCCCCGCCCCCCCGACTGCATCAGCAGGAGTGTCAGCATCTAACATACGTGTGACCCCTGACCCCCCCCGACTGCATCAGCAGGAGTGTCAGCACAGCCGCCTACTGACTCCTCATGCCGTTAATTAAACAGTTTGCGTCAGCGGGGGGGTGAAGGTGAGGCTAGCGTCTCTGCTAGGAGAGGACACTCTCTTCTGTGTTACAGTGTTTCCACTCCCCCCCCCCCCCCCCCCCCCCACGGGGCCCACGCCTGCTGAAGGACAGGGAGGCAGGCTAGACTACTGAGATGCACTTTTGCACAATGTTCTGTCTTGATATTAAATTTTTCATTTTTTACCAACATGACTAACCCTAACCCAATTACAGATTACAGGGGACAGTCTCTCTGGAGTGTTTTAGAGTTAAGTGCCTTACTCAAGTGCACACTAGTGGTGGTGTTCCCAAGTGGGAATTGAACTCATGAGGGCTAGGAGGGAAGGAGGTATCCTTGATAGGGAGCTAGGAGGGAAGGAGGTATCCTTGATAGGGAGTTAGGAGGGAAGGAGGTATCCTTGATAGGGAGCCAGGAGGGAAGGAGGTATCCTTGATAGGGAGCTAGGAGGGAAGGAGGTATCCTTGATAGGGAGCTAGGAGGGAAGTAGGTATCCTTGATAGGGAGCTAGGAGGGAAAGACGCAACCTTGGGGCCGGTACCTACATTATTTATTTTTTTGCCATTTAAAATTTAAAATAATAATGTTGCCATTTAGCAGTACCTGTGAGAGAGGATGATCTTCTTCATGTTGTCGGCCATGAGGAAGTTATAGAAGCGTCTGCACTGGTCCCACTGAAGGAAGGTCTCCTGGGCCCTGGGAGAGGAGAGGAGAGGAGGAGAGGAGAGCAAGAGAGGAGAGGAAGAGAGGAGAGGAGAGGAGAGGAGGAGAAGAGAGGCAGAGAGGGGAGGAGAGGCGGAGAGGAGAGAACACAAACACAGGAAGTCAGCCAAGTGCCGTGCAGCAGGGTTGCTTTCTACGCAACCCCCCCGCCCCCCCCCCCCAACAACACTGGACGTAATCCACTGCACAAAGAGCCAGGCAGGGTCAGTGTCCATGGACAACGCTCATTGACTGAGGTGGCAGGCACACAGTAGCATTGTGTCACCAAACACTACTGAACACACACACACACACACACACAGTTGAATAACCCAGTTCACACACACACCGTCGGAAAGCTTTGCAGCAACAAAATACACATGAAGCACACAAGTCTGTCAAATCGACAATAACAGTGGATTTTGTTTGGACGCCCCGGTAGCAATAAGTAATAAAAAAATTACAGTATTTTCATGGATTTTTCCAATAGCGACGAGGTGAGTAAAAGTAGAAAATAATGAAATATTCATAGACGACAAGGTGACACAGCCAACCGGCCCCATTCAACAGATGCTCCACATGCACAGGACATGACAAAAGAGGGGGGGGGGGGCTCCAGCCATGTCATAGACAGAGAAAGGAAAATAGGCGAGAGGGGGAAAACGGCCGTAATCCCTTTCCACAAAAGGCCAGTCTGTCTGCCCACACGCACACACACCACACACACAACACACACACACACAACACACACACACCCTCCACACACACCCTCCTCCCATCCCTCTAAACCAGCAGGCAGAGCTCGCTGCCTCCCGGGGAGAGGCCCGGCGGCGTCGCTGCCAAGAGACGCTGGCCGCCGTTCAGACTCTTAAGGTGGCGGCTGCATGAATGTCTGATAGTCTGTATCGCTGGCGGACGGGCGGGCGGACACAGACACACAAACACAGACACAGACACACACACACCAGACACAGACACAGACACACCAGGGTTTCCGTTAACCGGTAATTACCGGTCTTTGTCCGGTAAAATTTGTTGAAGTCCGACAAATTGAAACCTCTTCGGTCATAATGTCCGGTGAAAATAATTCCCTCTAAGCACAATTTGAATACAATTCGCTAAAGTTCACATTCTGATTCCTTCTATATTTAAAAAAGACGAATATATAGGGTATATATTTATTTTATTATGATATGATTTGACGCCGGCATGATGATGACTGCTAATGTGTAGGCTAGCCTATGCGAAACAGCGGCGGCAGGGTTGCCAGATGGGATTGACAATACAGCCTAACCAGTCTATTACCGCTAAACCCAGTAGCCCATTCGGCGATAACCCGGCCCATCTGGCAACCCTGCGCAGCGGGCCACCATAATAATAACTTGTATTTGTATAGGCTAGCGCTTTTAACCTGCAAACGTTGCAGCTCAAAGTGCACCATAGCGAGCGAGAGGTAAAACATGGCAAGACAAAGTAAGCTTAACAATTACTTCATGAAACCAAGCTACAATGAGTCTGAGGAGAAGTCTGACTGTAAAGAGATGGAGGCGGCTCGAGGGTTCCGAGTTAAATGGAAAGAAAATTTCCCCTGGCTGCGTTTAGATGGGGAAGGAAAAATGTTCTGCTCACCGTGCAAAAAATCGGGGAGGAATAACGGATTCACGAGAGGAGCAACGAATATGAGAATGTCGGTTCTCACTGATCACAGGCGGTGCAGTGACCACATATCGGCGGTCAGTTTGAGGCAACAGCAAAGGCCACTGTGAGCAGGCTAATGAAACGGCTAACAATAAGCTGCACTCTCAGCTACAAGTTGCATTTCACATGGCAAAAAATGGCATCGCATGTCATCAGTATGTGGGACTGACTGAGCTACTGAAAGCAGTTAAGGCTCCAGATTGTGTCTTGAGTGAGGGCATTTACCGCCACAGCGACTCCGTTGACATTGTGGCGCGCGTTCAGCGCTGGACATGGCATAGCGCGCATGCGAATCATGAAAGCCTATATTATATTTATTATATAGCTCGCATCTAATCGTATCGGATGAGAAATAGACATTAAACGGCATATATAGGCTACACAACAGCTAATCACCGCGACAAACAGCTATATTATATTTTAATATGATGACCGGAATATCTCACGTTTGTCCGGTAAATTGAAATCTTCCCGGACACGTTGACCGGCACACATTTTTTCTAACGGAAACCCTGACACACACACACACACACACAGACACACAGACACAGACACACAGACACACAGACACACAGACACACAGACAC
>NC_137679.1:38356545-38386545 GCF_963989245.1 Nansenia antarctica | reverse complement strand
TCTCTCTCTCTCTCTCTCTCTCTCTGATCTCCCCTGCCCAGACGTCACTTCATGTTTTCTTACGGGGGCGGGGGGTGTTTCCTGAACAACACCACACAATCAGAGGGTGAGAGGGTCTGAGATGAAGGACTGAGTGGCCCTATGATCATAGAGACCGTACTTCAGAAGCAATGGGAGGGAAGGGAAACTGAGATTCACTCAGATATATCAGAGGTGTGTGTGTGTGTGTGTGTGTGTGTGTGTCGGTGGGTGGGTGGTCATGGGAAACAGGGCAACATGACAGGAAAACTGGAAAATAATCTATTCTATTATATTTTTATCAATGACAGGAAGCTTGGCCAATTCCAAAACTCTCACT
The DNA here is from genome assembly GCF_963989245.1 of Nansenia antarctica. Classification (NCBI taxonomy): domain Eukaryota; kingdom Metazoa; phylum Chordata; class Actinopteri; order Argentiniformes; family Microstomatidae; genus Nansenia; species Nansenia antarctica. The sequence goes on along the minus strand of NC_137679.1, from coordinate 38,386,187 downwards.
GGGCCCAAATGAAAGAAAAGGGCACAAATGGATTCGCTTTCAAAAGACTATTGAGTGTTTGTGAATGCAGTCACGTTGGTGCACCTCCACTTTAGTTCCCTCTCGGGGGAGGCTGGTAGAGGTAGGAATCGGCGGTCGGCTTATTCGAATGCATGGAATGTAATGAGGAAAGGCATCAAACACGTGTGATACCATTCCATGTGTTACAGTGAGCCTGTGTCCTCTGAATTCTACCTCCACCAGCCTCTCCTGTCCTCTCTCCACGGTCGATCCCAGGGGTCAGAGAGGTGATGCTTTTGGGAATCGATGTTACGCAACTTTAATAGGCATCACTGCACATTACAAAAAAAAGAATACCTAACGTGTATATTGGCCATTAGACGCAGCATATAAACAACAGCAGAGGGAAGTACTCAAACCGAAAGGTAGTTAATATTTCACTGGGCGTCACCCCCCTGAACTGGAACATACCAGGCCTCTTACTCACTCACGAGTCACGGCCCCAAAGATATGCTAGTCTAAATACACACAAGAGACGTCTCCGACAGAAGTAAACACACCTCACGTTAACAACAACACAAAACACATCCATCTAAAATGGCCGCACACCCATCACCACCATCTGAAGCCTGTGAGAGGAGGACATCCCACTGAAAATCCTCTCCAGCACCCATGTTGGGCAGAAGGAGAAGAGGGTGATTGCGTAACGACGGCTTGTTAAGCAGCCAGGCCAGTGGAGAAGGAAGCCGATAGGCTCCAGAGAGTTCCGTAAGGGTCCTCAGTCAGTCAGGACCATTAGGCCAAGTAGCACTTTAGAGAATCTGAGAACAGCGAGACACTTTAAGACACTGTTCTGCTGGAGTTTGAGGAGTGACTCTTAATTTTTTTCATAACAAACAGACGTTTTCTCAACACCGCCATCTTTGTCAGCTCCTTGCCGACTGTCGGGCGAACGATGTCCTTCCTTCTATGTATGTACAGTGATAACAGAAGCGTCCGTGCTGACGTCACTGCCGGACCCGGGGCGAGCCCCGATACGGGGTTCTGATTACAGGAGTGCCCAGGGGGGTGCTGGGTAGTGTGGGTAAACAAATCGGAACTACCCCTATAAACAGGAAGACATTCCTAGAAGTGTTACTCGGCCCACTATCGCTAGAATAACCTTTCAAAGATTGAATTACTTATTTGTATCATGGCCGGGTGGACAGACAGAAACAATGTCTTTGTCTTAATATAATAACATACGCCGTTTAGTTGACGCTTTTATGTAAAGCGACTGACATATATAGGCCTATATGGTCCCAGCGGGAATCGAACCCACAACCTAACCTAAGCGTTGTTGTTGTTAGTGCCATGCTCTACCAACTGAGCAACAGAGGACCGCACGTCTTGATAAAGGTCACAGAGTGCGTGCGGGCCCGCGAGTATAAATTTCTTTTTAATGTAAGCTGATCCGTGAGGCTTATGTTTCCAGCAACATGAAGAGAGAGGATGGTGAATGAAAGTGACGTCAAGTTAGCGACATCTGACTTGCCAACCCACGTGACCATCTCCTCAAATATCCAACGTAAATCAGCGACGCTATCGCAAGTAGACAGCCCGGGTGGGGGTATCTGAACTTGAGGACCGAGTTTGTTATCTGAACTGGTTACAGAAACATTTATACTGCCATCACAGGCCCGGAACCACTGACATCACAGACTCAGAAACACTGACATCACAGGCCCAGAAACACTGACATCACAGACCCAGAAACACTGACATCACAGACCCAGAAACAATGACATCACAGACCCAGAAACAATGACATCACAGACCCAGAAACAATGACATCACAGACTCAGAAACACTGACATCACAGACTCAGAAACACTGACATCACAGACCCAGAAACACTGATATCACAGACCCAGAAACACTGATATCACAAACCCAGAAACACTGATATCACAAACCCAGAAACACTGATATCACAAACCCAGAAACACTGTTGGGATCATTAGCGCTGTCATAGCAACCCCAGACTGACAAACCGCTACTTTGCATTAGCAAGTCCAGATAAATTGGCAAACACTGCTATTGCCATAGCAACCCCAGACAACAGACAGCAACACAGACAACAAACAGCAGACCCAAACGGACGGACAGACAGACAGACGGACGGGATGGACGGTAGTGGCACTCACTCTTTGGTCAGGATGGGGCAGGACTTGAGCAGGAAGCGGTTGAGCGCCGTGTCCTGGTAGGTGATGTCCGGGGCGGCTGTGGGGCTCTTCAGGTTCAGGCAGCGCACGATGATGTACAGCACCGTGGCCACCGCCGCCAGCTTCATGCCGTCGAACATGGCGGGCATCTCCGGGGTGATGGCTTGCACGTCACCCCAGAGGTGGTGGGGATTTCGAGAGTCGACGGTGCTCATGATGGCTCTGGAAGACAAAAACACGGGTATCGCTCAATCAAAAGACACACAAACAGAATGTTTTAAACAGCCTACAGCACCAGTCAAAGGTTTGGACACACTTCCCCATTCAATTGATAATTGCTATCGGTGTGTGAATGGGTGAATGAGAGGCCATTGTAAAGTGCTTTGGAATAAGGTGCTCTATAAGTGCAGTCCATTAACAAACTGTTTGTTTTTATGTGCCTGCACTCCTGCCTACATAATTGCCCCTTGTGGGATAAATACAGTATTTTTGAATTAAATTGTAGATTCAGTACCTATTGTAGATTCAGTATCTATTGAACTGCAGAGTGGGCTGACAGTCAGCGTGAAGATCCCCTTACGTAAAACCTACTTAAACACAGTATGTTAAGAACACCTACTGCATGTTTATCTAAACATGAAACCAACTTCCCCAGTGATGCTGAGTGGGTTGTTACCATTACAACACAGAGAGGAAGTGACCCGTGGGACAAACGGAGAGGGCTACCTCACTCTGACAGTCACATGGGCTGTGTAGCACAACATGTCCTCCAGCTGAGCGGAGGACAATGTCAAGACTCATAAACAGGAAATTAACAAACCCAATTATGCTAAAGAGAACAAAAAACTAAAACATAAGAAGAACATAAATGTTGTAAAACCCCCTCCGAAAGAAGTGGCTGATATGAGCAATGTTGACAAAAACACACAATCCAAAATCAGAACACTGAGGAGAGAAGATGTTTTATATTGATAATCATTCACTTACAATGTGGGTTTAGATTCCAATAGAAGGCGGTCCTCCCTGTCTGAAGGAGGTTATTTAGGCGGAGACAAAGAGTCACAGTGATTCGGTCAAATCTGTAAAGACAAGGGACCAAACAATCAGTTAGCCTGCTATCTGTTAGTAGTCTGTCTGGTTGGTTATGGGCTATAGATTTTATATAGGTTTTATGACCTATATATTATTTGTATATGGCCTATATACACACACACATATATATATATATTAGATTATATATATATATATATATATATATATATATATATATATAGACGTAGCCACTGTGTGTGTGTGCGTGTGTGTGTGTGTGTGTGTGTGTGTGTGTGTGTGTGTGTGTGTGTGTGTGTGTGTGTGTGTATTCTATTCTATCTATAATCCCAACCCACACTCTTCAATCTTAAGCTCTGACCTCACAATTAGTCACTGATAGTTACACAAGTTGACTTGTCACCCTGGTCACCCAGAATAAGCTGTAACCAGCAGCCATTTTCAATGTTGGCCCTGACCAACAGTCAGAGTTCCCTGCCGTCTCCAACGGCTCCACATGGAATTCTCCAGAGGATTAGCTGTCCTCACCAATGAGACGAGAGCACTGTCTGATAAGCAATTACATCAGTGCTGCCTGCCGGCCTCTAAGATCAACATGCCAATTGCTAGCTATGAATCCCATCTTTTCGGGATTCTTTTAGCATCTACAGTAACAAATATATTTATCTAGTATCGAAACCCCCCCAAGGAGTTTCCCTTGCTAACATATTAGGAAACCACCCAGTTTGGTCGATATGATCAGTGTCATTTTGAGGGGAAACCCTGAGTGGCTAAAGGCCAAACGAAATAGATAATAGACCTAATAGGCCTCCTATGTCCTCCAGTCCAGTCAATAATAATAAGTAATATAGAGCATCCTACGGCTCTATTAAAATGTAATGTAGGTCTATTTTACAGATTAGGGAAGCAACTCCAGGACTGTGCCCCATATTCACAATAGCCTAATCTGTCTGACAGCTGTGCAGCTGTGCATGAACACAATGGAGAGAGAGAGAGAGAGAGAGAGAGAGAGAGAGAGAGAGAGAGAGAGGGGAGAGAGAGAGAGAGAGAGAGAGAGAGAGAGAGAGAGAGAGAGAGAGAGAGAGAGAGAGAGAGAGAGAGAGAGAGAGAGAGAGACCATTCCACTAACATCCCAAGCTCAGCTCTTCAGTGTAATGCTATATTTCATTAAAGCTGCAATGGACAGGATTACAAACGTCCGTGTGATTGGAAATGGCTTGGTAAAATATGCACTGAATTGGAGTTGATTTAAAATATTATTATTATTATTAATATTGGCAAGAAATAGGTCTATAGGGTTCAATGGATGCCCTCATGTATATTTAGAACAGGCATATCTTAAGTTCTGATGGTCAGAGGGAGTTCACATCTCACACACACACACACACACACACACACACACACACACACACACACACACACACACACACACACACACACACACACACACACACACACACACACACACACACACACACACACACACACACACACACACACACACACACACACACACACACACACACACACACACACACACACACACACACACACACACACACACACACACACACACACACACACACACACACACACACACACACACACACACACACACACACACACACACACACACACACACAATCCAGTCTAGTCTAGTCTAGTCCAGTAGGTTTGCTGATCATGCTACCATCCGTCGCTGCTGACAAGCCAGCTACGGCAACTAAACACACTTACACATCAGTTATCAATGGACAACTGCCAACTCATGAAAGTGTAAAATAGGATACAACCACACACGAAGGACTGATAGCCTTCCTATCGATAACAATAACAGTTTTTGTTGTACCCAGACCTGTCACACTCTGTCAAAGGGCCCACCTAACACCATCCCTTTTCGCGCATCCTCAAACTAACCGACGCCAAAAAACCCACAATGGAGGCATCAGGCATGTATGGGTGAACGCTGGGGAACCTCCTAGTGAATGACATTAATTAAACATCAATAAACTAAAGCAAGGTATGTACACGTGCGAACATTACATTGTCAAAATAACACAAAATAAACACATCTCCCAACCACAACAACAGAGTGAGTGAGTGAGTGGCTCAGTTCAGCCAAAGCAAACCCCCCGATGATCTAGCTACGTAGCGGCCATCGCATCGTTACCTTTTAGCTCCTAAAAGCGTTGATCAGTGTCCAGTCGTTTCCTGTTGTCCCGTGTAACTGGACCCGTGCTTTCACGGATGTTTCTATATTTATCTCCACATAGTTTACGGGCCGTCCGTTCTCAGTGTATTCCTCCCTGTGCGTGGACTCGCGTAGACATGTCTGGCGTTAAACTGACATCTCGGAATCCACTTCCTAGTGAAGAGGATACTGGGTGCGTTCGTATATTCGCTCTGGAAATCTGATCAACACTCGTGGAATGTCTCTCGTCCAATCAAATGACTCGGTCGCTCTATGAACACTGAAGCCAGTGAGCGCTCCGACGCTCTCGGAGCATGTTTACGAACGCACCCGTGTTTGCATACGGGTCTCCTCATTGGGTAGTGACGCTGCAACGTCATTTCAATGACGGGTTTTCCCATCACTGACTCCGCCCTCCTCCAATTTCTTTACAGCGATTGGCTAAGAAAAACCGATTACACTGTATCCAAATATTTCTTCAGGGAAATGATATACAAATGTATCCGAATACAACTGACCCAATGGACATAAGATTGGTTTCAAATTACCACTGGTTGGTTATCTTTCTATTATCAATTCGACGCTGGTCAAGAATGAAGGATAGCTATTGTTTTTTCTCTCAGAATTTGAGAGAAACGTGAGGATGTCCCCAGAAAGGTGTTGTTACATAACATCGGTGGCCAGTTACATCACAAAACGTTGAGAGCGTTTGCAGTTTTTATGTTGCCACACACTCGTAGTTATATTCCTATAGGAAAAATCTAATATTATTAATTCAAACAATGAATAAGTGTACCCCCCCCCCCCCCCCCCCACACACACACACACACACACACACACACACACACACACACACACACACACACACACACACACACACACACACACACACACACACACACACACACACGCCACACACACATAATCGTAGCTATCGTAAACGTAGTTATTTCCAAATATTGTTATAGTAATAACATACGATTATAAGTGTTTATTGGTCCAAATTGAGTATTTTGTCATACATGAATAACATAAATGTCTTATTATATAATAATAAACACTACTATCTCTTCGAAAGAAAAGCATCCACTTGGAGGCGACAGAGATCGAACATTCGTTGGATGCGACAGATGTGCCACTGCGCTGGCTCTCACAAAACTACTAGGGTTGGCACTGGGCAGTGGTGGGCTATGTCCAAAACGTCGTGATTTCCAGAGTGGGGGGGGGGGAAAAAGGTAATGACTATGAAGGTTATATGCACAATCCAAGCATCAACTCCAGGTCGTTACACTTCTAGAGACACACATCTGAACTGCAATGTGCCATCAATAATCAATGAATATATCTAAAACTGTCTTTCAATACGATGACATGCATAATAATAATAATAATAATAAAAATAATAATATAATATAATAATATTATAATAATAATATTATATATATATATATAATATAATATATATATATATATATGATAATATAATATAATATAATAATATCATATAATAATAATAATGTGTAACATTTAGAAAACATTGAGTGTTTCTGAGAAAACGAGTGTTTGTTTTTGTTTACACTCCATTCTTACATGGAGAGGGTGGGCGGTGTGTGTGCACGTGTGTGTATGTGTGTGTGTGTGTGTGTGTGTGTGTGTGGGGGGGGGGGGGCATTCTGGCTCTCTAGCTCCACCTACAGGCTAATCCATGGAACCAGACCGTTTAGAACCCGCCCCCCTTCCCCGTCAATCTCAGTTGGGAAAGTAGCGGTACAGTACCTATCCGTCTGTCCTCTGAAAGAGAGGGGGAATACTCGGGAAATCAACATGAAACGTCACGGGTTGATGTTACTCTTCTCACATCTCACCGCTTGTTTACTTGTAACTATCTGCTCAGTGAAAGGTGAGTTATTGTTATTTAGTTAGTAGTGTTGAACTCATCCAACCTAGATAACTCGGATTAGGGGCAGTAGGTGCTGGTATCCTACTGGATCGAGCATGTCATTACTATGTGGCAATAAAGTGATCAACTGTCTGTACAGATATCTCAATGTCATTCATTGTTGTTACTTGTATTTGCAGGCCAACTGTATGCTCTTGCACAAAATTGTGTTGACCATACTCTTCTGTCTTTAGTCTCTGCACATTAGTCTCATTGCCAGCGTTTTTATCCCTGTGTGTTTTCACTTAGCAGTTTAATGTAGACCAAACTGCGGGGGTGTGTAGTGTAGTGTGCAAATTATTTATGCAGGTCTATGTACAGTAGGCTATGATGTGTGTTGACTCATACATTGGTCTCATGGTTCTGGAGATATTGATTATGAGGTAAAAAAAATGATGAAGTGTCCCATTAGCCTAGAATTAAGATCCTCCCCTGTCCTGAGGATGACACTTACTTTCTGTCTGCCTCAGTGTCAGTCATGATGATTCCCTCTAACTTGATCCAAATGGGGTTCAATCTAAGTGTGTTGTTGTTGTTGTTGTTGTTGTTGTTGTTATGTTATGGTCAGATGAGGGTTCAAGTTATGAGGATGCTCTGGGATACAGAGTGGTATTCCATCAACGTACCCACAGGAAAATACCGGCAGATTTTGATAAATCTTGCGAGACTTATATATCTTGCATAAACTTGGATTTTCCTTTAGCGACGTTGATGGAATACTCGCCTGGTCACTGTTCAGTGGTCACCCCCATAAACATTTAGAACATTAAAGTCCACTGACTCACAGAAAATGTTGAATTCCGTTCAGCCCTTTATTTTTAGCTCACCCACAAGAGTCATGACAGCATAACATAATATATCATGTATGTGCCATTTTAGCTGACGTTTTTATCGAAAGCGACTTACTGTACATTGCAGTGAGTGCATACATGTGTCAGTATATGGTATATATGGTCCCAGTGGGACATGTAATTTCAACCCTGGCTCAGACACATAGTTGCCATGTTAATCTTAATGACAGAGTTCCAAAGCTGTGTTTATGTGAGTGATGATATGGTCATCACAGAGCCTAATGTTATATCAACTGCGATCACACCCTGTTAATGAAATGTTATACAACAGTGATGCTCTGCAAAACCACAACACCACATACCCTATGCTAGCCCTGATGTCCATCAGGGGAGGCTGGTGGAGGTAGAAACCGGAGGACGGGCTCGTTGTGTGGAAGGGAATAAGGAATGGTATCAAACACACGTCCTCCGATTTCTACCTCCACCAGCCTTCCCTGGCCTACATGTAAACATACCACGTCACATTCTTTACAGTAAGTGTGTCCCTGGATCATGTAAGGGGTACAGATGGAGTAGGAACCCATAGGTGCTGTTGTCTGTAAGTTTCCATCCCCGGTGAAGCACATGATTTGCGGTTTTTACTTTAAATTATGACAACAAGGAAGGCTGCACATGATAGGTCTGTCTGTCTGTCTGTCTGCAAAAAAAAGTGAATTTTGCAGATAGGAGTATTTGCGTTTCGGCCATCGATATGCGCTACATCACCTATGTGGAAGATGACTCTGCAACAATGTGCTCGAATTATTTGTAATTGTAATTTGTAATTACATTGTATCAGAGTGTGGAACAGAAGAGATGTTTCTTTGGCAAAACCCATGACCTTGCATCTCAAAGAATAGGCTACTTTCTACCACATTGTTGGGGCAAGTGATTGTGGTATGTGTTATGACAGGGGAGGCAGAAATCGGAGGCTGGGCTCATTGTAATGAATGGAAAGGAATTACCATTCCTCAATCTATTCCAAGCATTACAATAAGCCCGTCCTTGATTGCTACTTCCACCAGCCTCCACTGGTGTATCAGTGTGTGTGTGTGTGTGTGTGTGTGTGTGTGTGTGTGTGTGTGTGTGTGTGTGTGTGTGTGTGTGTGCAGTGCACCAGGTCTTATGTTGTACCCACATGGTGTTGATGCGATCAGGGGTGAACATACCAAGGGTTCCAAGCTCCTATGAGCCTCGCGTTGTGCAACTTGTCATCCTGAAAGGAGAAGAAGAGAATTCAGGTTGAGGTATTCCCCTGTTTCTAATCTACATAATCCTGAAATCTCTTAATCCTGCACCGGTACACAAACACAGTCTGTTATCTGAAAGAGGCAGGTGGGAATAAGATGTACTGGACATTTTTTACGATTCTCTTGGTGAAGAGTCATAATCGTCTGTGTCTGCCAGTATCCAAGCAACAAGAAAAACTGAATGTTCTAGGCTAACAGCTACTATTTAGATTACCGCATTTCAATATAACAGAGGAACGAAACTGGTTTATACCATTGATTCATTGAAACAAAGTGAAAAAGCAAAAAGGCAGGTTTGCTACTTCAGTCTCTTCCCACATACAGTTGATGAATAACAAGAGATTTTTTTTAGTGTTGGGGAATTTTACTAGCTTATTACCGCCTTAAAGCTTTTATCAGTACTATTCAATATCACACCCCTCCGTGTCCGCATTGGAACATGCGTAACTTAGGAAGCACCACAACATCATGTACTCTTAAGGCTGCCTCTCGTCTCTTTGTCTGTTTCACCAACCGTGTTCATGCTGAAACATGTCTGCACACACATGACAGTTGAACAGCCAGTTGAACAGCCGGTTTGATCACCACAATGGTAAATGGACTGACTTATATAGCGCCTTTTTCCACAGCGCTTACAACGGCCTCTCATTCCCCCATTCACACACACATTCACACACCAATGGCGGCAAGCGACCATGCAAGGCGCCGGCCCGCTCATTGGGAGCAATTTGGGGTTCAGTGTCTTGCCCAAGGACACTTCGACATGTGGCCAGCCAGGGTTCGAACCGCCGATCTGCCAACCTTGCGATCATTAGACGGCGGCTCTACCTCCTGCGCCACAGCCGCCCCTATGGCCCAGCAGAAGCTGACAAATGTGCTGATGGATGGAGCAGTGCAGGTGAAGGGGCAGAGGAGTGAGAAGAGTGACATTACCATAGTTACTGTAGCAGTCTCGGTCTCTGGCATATAGATTTAGGTTTTGAATTGAGAAAACTTTGTTGTCCCACTCTTGGACAATTTGTTTCGCAGCTTTATAAAAGACACGGTTGGTAGGGTATCTCCAGGGCCAAGAGCACTATGACGTAAGTCTGTTTTCCAAGGAAACGAGACGGGGAACGATAGAGGTCAGGGGTCCTCAGGTAGCAGTCTGCTTTGTTATTGTCCTGGTCATTCAAAGTTCACCCATCCAGATATTCGTCATTGGAGTTATAGTTGTTTTAGTATCATTTCTGTAATTTTTTTTTAATTCTGTTGAAAATGAATCAATTGTATCTGATCCATCACTGATCTGTGAGTCAGCACTTTGAACCTCAATGGCCTCTGACGCACACGCACACACACACACACACACACACACACACACACACACACGTGGGCAATTCATTTGTATGACACACCCTGACCTTTCTCCCCCTGTCTTTCTCTTTCTCTTCCCTCCGCCCATCCCTGCTCTCTCCCCCTATCCCCCTATCTCTCTTCTCTGTCCCTCTCTCTCTCTCCCCCCCATCTCTGACCCTGTCTCTCTCTCCCCCCCATCTCTGTCCCTGCCTCTCTCTCTCTCCCCCCATCTCTGTCCCTGTCTCCCCCCCCTCTCTGTCCCTGCCTCTCTCTCTCTCCCCCCATCTCTGTCCCTGTCTCCCCCCCCCATCTCCCCCCCTGCCTCTCTCTCTCTCCCCCCATCTCTGTCCCTGCCTCTCTCTCTCTCCCCCCATCTCTGTCCCTGTCTCCCCCCCCCCATCTCCCCCCCTGCCTCTCTCTCTCTCCCCCCATCTCTGTCCCTGCCTCTCTCTCTCTCCCCCCATCTCTGTCCCTGTCTCCCCCCCCCCATCTCCCCCCCTGCCTCTCTCTCTCTCCCCCCATCTCTGTCCCTGCCTCTCTCTCTCCCCCCATCTCTGTCCCTGCCTCTCTCTCTCTCTCCCCCTTTCCCAGCTGATTACTGTGAGGAGAACGGCTGCCACAACGGGGGGACGTGTGTGACCGGGGTGGGGGAGGACCCCTTCATCTGTATCTGCGCTGACGGCTTCACCGGGGACACCTGCCTCCTCACAGAGACCGGTAAGGAGGGGTGGCCCCCCATCTAGAATGACCTACAGACCACCTAGTCTCTATTTGAGGTCTTTCTGGTCTTTTCTTTTTCTTTTTTTTCTTTTTTTTTCTTTCTAATTCAATAAGTCTAACCTATCTCTGCCAGTGTCTGTTCAGGTTGTCCCCTTTTTTTGTTTTTAATCATTGATGTTTTGAATTTGCACTTTCCGTATTTTTTTTTCTTCTAAAGCACCCTGTGTATCCGTGCTGGGAAGGGCGCTATATAAATACAGTTTTACTTACTTACTTACTTACCTCCCTCCACCTCCACCTCCACCTCAGGCCCCTGCATTCCCAACCCCTGCGAGAGCGACGGCTCCTGTGAGGTCATCACCTCCACCAGGCGAGGGGACGTGTTCAGCGAGTACATCTGTAAATGCCAGCCTGGCTTTGAGGGCGCGCACTGCCAGATCAGTAAGTACCAGCTGTAGAGGCTGTACCAGGGTACCAGGGTACCTATCCTCTGTGTGAGCTGCCCTCCCTGCAACCCCACACCTGACAGCTCACCTGACCACTCGTCATAAGCCTCCTTGCTGTGCCACTGACCCCCATTCAGAACCACCTGAGACTTCTGTCATACACACATACAGTAAACACACACACACATACACGTACAGTAAATACACACACATACACATAGAGTAAACACACACACACACACACACACACACACACACACACACACACACACACAGACAGACAGACAGACATACATGTAAACATACCCAACAAACAGTGCCCAATTTACAGTGTGGTTTAGCACCTGTGTTGTTTGGTTCGTTAAGGGCAGTAAAAGTGTAAACACGTAATAATGTTCCACCCTGTGTGTGTGTGTGTGTGTCAGAGCTCTGAGGTGAGCTCAGGAGCTTTATGAAAGACGTCCATTCATCTGGAGGCTGGAGCGGTTGTTCTCTACCTAAGCTACTGAATAAAAGCCATTCTAAGTCTCTTAGCGTGAAATAGCTCATATAAATAACTTTTCAGACAAGATTTGGTTGGGTTGGGTTGCCTGGGCTTTAGCTCAGTGTGTTAACACAGTCTACAACAGCGTAGCATATTATGTATCAGAGAAAGCCTTTCAATAGGCAGTAGGATGAGCTCACTATGCAGAGAGCTACTGGTGACACGCCCAGGATGTGGTGGAGCGTGGGCAGACTGGCTAGCACTAGGCCTGCTAGGCTTTATATTAAGTGTGTGTGTGTGTGTGTTTACTGTGTGTCTGTGTGTGTGTGTGTGTGTGTGTGCGCGTCCGTGTGTGTGTGTGTGTGTTTGGTTGAATAAACACACACTGTCTAAAATTAGGCCTAAGCCGACTTAAGACAAAAGCTAGGGGTGAAAGTAGCCTGTGTGTTGTTGCTGTTGGAAAGATTGAAATGGAGCAAATGTGTCCTGGTGTGAGTCAGGACCTGACAGGACCTGCCCCCCTGGCCTGGAACACTGACACAGAAACACTCCTTCAGAGACACGCGCCACGCTCCGCTCTAATCAGGCCAAAGGGCTTTAAATGGTCAAGAAAAGAACGGCCAGTTATCCCCACACACACACACACACACGCACACACACACACAGACGCCCGCACACACACACACACACACACACACACACACACTCGGCCGCACACACACACACACACACGCCGTAACACACTGTAATACACTGTAACACACACACACACACACACACACACACACGCTGTAACGCACACGCACGCACACACACACACACACACACACACACGCCGTAACACACACACTGTAACACATCACACATATTAAGTCTATTCTACCCTATTTCTTCACTAGTATGGACCACAACACAAAACTAATTGCCCCTAGTGGGACTAATAAAGTTGTTTGAATTGAATTTGAATTGAATTGGACACTTTAGTCACTTTGTCCCTACGTTGTTCCTCCTCCTCCAGCAGCTAACTAACGACCCTCTAGGTTGGTATCCTCACGACCACGCCTCAGCCCTGAGACTGCTAGTCTGACCACCAATTGCAGTGTGTGTCCTGTCTGGCTGTCAACAACACACATGTTGTTCTTATTGTGTCAGCGGCTGTCATGGTCGTTATGAGCCTGTAGGTGGCGCCACAGCCCCTTGATGCCCTCTCCCTGGACACACCAGCCCTAGGGTGGATCCCAGCAGGGGAGGCTGGTGGAGGTAGAAATGTTTAGGACGGAGCTCATTGTAATGCATGGAATGACGGAATGAGGAACGGTATTAACGGTGTGTGCGTCTGTCTAGTCAGCCCCTCTCCCGGCACAGAGATGGCTAGACTAGTCCTGCTGCTGGGTGGTGGTGGTTTCGTTCAGTTGTTGTTGTTGTGTTCGCGTGTCCCCTTTCTTTCCGGAAACTTCTTACTCCGATTGGAACAATCTGTCTGCTGTTGACCATGTGTCCATTTCAGGATAGAAACGCACACAGACACACACACACACACACACACACACACACACACACACATTGTCGGCTTTACCCCCTAGGCACTCAAAGAATCCGAGCCAGAATTTTATTTTGGAACGAATCTTCTTAAACAAAATCTCTGACGTCAATCAGGTGGATTAGATGTCTACAGTCTAGCATTGGACTGTGTGTGTGTGTGTGTGTGCGCGTGTGTGTGTGTGCATGCGCGTGTACACACACAAATATGTGTATGTGTGTGTGTGTGTGCGTACGTGCGTGTGCGTGTGTGCGTGCGTCAAGGCGGTGCGTCAAGGCGACCAGTGGAATGGTTTTAAGAATGGCGACCAATCCTCTTAGTATTTACGGGAACAGCAGCTCAACCGAGGGCGTGACGTGACGCGAACCTGATGTCTGCCTTTTAGATTACCAGTCTGGAATGGCCTCTCCCTGGGACACTTGGACGTCTATAAACAGTCGTACACACACACACACACACACACACATACACACACACACACCGCACTACTGAGGCCTGTGAGGAGAGACACAACACAGACATAGTTGTGGATTTCAGGAGGAATTACTATTGACAGGTTAGCTAGCTGTGTCATATCACTGATGGAAGTGGCTTTGTTGTGAAAAATGTTCAATGTTCAAATGGACACGAGTGGAATTCAAGATACTATGTAACAAACCAGATATGTACAAGCACAAATGTTCACTGTAAATGCATATCTGAGTGCATGAATCGGCTTTGTTTATCCAATGTACAAGGCAAGTGTGCCCTCCTGTGGGGAGTAGAGAGAGGTGCAGGGGACAGGCGACTACTGGTGCCTGTCCTCATTGTAATGCAATGTAATGTCCTTTCTACCTCCACCAGCCTCCCCCGGCCGTAGCTCACCCAAACCCCAATAACGGGTCTCTTATGTCAATCATAGTCCTATGTTGGCTCCAAAGCTGCCCCACCCCCACATGCCCCTATAGACACCTCTGTCGTCACCCTTGTGTATGTGGGGAGAGGGCACCTGCTGCAGCCAGCTGTAAGGAGGGAGGGCAGGAGGGCGGGGGGGCGGGAGGGAGTGGGGGGGGCGGTGGTTATTGGGTTCACCCGTCTGGGCTCATTAGCCTGGCTGCTAGTAGACTGACTAAACACACAACAGGTTTGGTTCTGCTCATGTCAGTACAGCACTGCTGTTAGAACCATCTGGAGCGCACACTGGGTTCTACGTCATAAAGGGGACCAAGTAATTTGATTGGACAAGAGGTATTCCGGAGATTTCTGGAGCGAATTTAAAGAAATCTAGCGAAACGCAACCATGTGTCCTTCCCATGCTCAGTTCCCAGAGATGGTAGAGCCTTAAGAATGTTCTAGAACAATGGAGTTGTTCCATTTCAAAGTCTTGAGAGTTTTTGGATTTGACGAGCTCAACCAATTAGATGAGAGTATCAATTCTGCTTTTCTTTGTAGATGTGAACGACTGCCACAACGAGCCGTGTAAGAACGACGGGGTGTGTCGGGATCTGGATGGAGACTATACCTGCCAGTGCCCTTCGCCCTACGTCGGCAAGCAGTGCCAGCTGCGTAAGTTCACCTGCCTGCCGTTCTGACAGGTTCAGGCACATCATTTGTTTGTGTAAGCAGAGGACTTCCACATGTCTCTGTGTGAGTGTGTGTGTCTGTGTGTGTGTACATATGCGCACGTTTGTGTCTGCATGTGGTGCATGCGTGTTTGTGTCTGCATGCCTGTGTGTGTGTGTGTGTGTGTGTATTAAAGATCACAATCTGAAGAAATATAATTCTTTGAGTGTGTGTTTATGTGTGTGTGTGTGTGTTAGAGATTATAATCTGGTATACTGTACCTATCTCTCTGTGTGTGTCTCAGGCTGTATCTCTCTGCTGGGGATGGAGGGCGGGGGCATCGATGAGTCCCAGATCTCCGCCTCCTCTACGCACTTTGGCATCCTGGGTCTGCAGCGCTGGGGTCCAGAGCTGGCCCGCCTCAACAACCAGGGCATCGTCAACGCCTGGACCTCCGCCGGCCACGACAGGAACCCCTGGATCGAGGTGAGACACCTACAGTCAATTGAATGGGAATGTAATGCATGGAATGATACCTGATATGAGGCGTTTTTGTGTGCCTATCAGATATATAATCATTGTTTAATCTGAAACATACTTTAAATGGTGAACATAAACTGCCTACTCTCAGTCACCAAGGAGTAAACAAGACATTTAGGAGCAGGCACATACCATATCAAGTAACAGTGAGACCAGTTTAACTCTTAAGGATATAGGAGACTTGCCTAGTGGTCAGCAATGGTCAACAACACAGGATAGAGCCATGTATGGGAGCCAATGTCACAAAAGTTACGACGGACAGATGTAAAGCTATTCTCTCTCTGTGAACAAGTATATAAGCTGTAAACTTCCATTAGTACTTTGCTCGGCATCCCCTATGCCGTAGCCAAGCTCGGTCGCTCACTGCGCCGCAGCCAAGCTTGAGACCTTATAACAGAGCATGCTGCCTGGGAAACATCTGTACAGAGAATGTAAACCAGATCTGCATAATACAATGATTACGATTCAACCTTCTCTCTGAGTGATCAATGTCATTTCCGGCCACCTGACTGAGGAGGACAATAATCTCCTTATAACAATACCATTCCTCATTCCATTCACTACGATGAGCCTGTCCTCTGATTTCTACCTCCACCAGCCTCCACTGGAATAGGGCGACACAGTGTTCTGATCCGGACAACCCTGTCAAAGTAGCCTGGAGTCACACGTTAGCGACACATGTTTCTAAAACATTTGTTTGAATTGGAACAGGATGTTGTATTCGTGTATGAAAGTCCAAGCCGTGCTTGATATTCAGTTGAATTCGGAAGTTTACACACACCGTTGCCAAATACATTTAAACTCCGTTTTTCCCAATTCCTGACATTTAATCCTTGTAAACATTTCCTGTCTTAGGTCAGTTAGGATCACGACTTTATTTTAAGAATGTGAAATGTCAGAATAATAGTAGAGAGAAGGATTTATTTCAGCTTTTATTTCTTTCATCACATTCCCTGTGGGTCCAAACTTTTGACTGGTACTGTATATGATGCTGTCTAAGATCAGGGTTCCACTGGCTAGTCATAACCGGTTTGTAACTGGTCGTAACCCAGTTTCTCAATTGGGTCATAGTCGTATGTACTGTAAGTTTGCTTCGGAGAGATTGTGTCTATATGGATATTATAGATGGTTGGATCTGAAGGTGTTTGACCTTTGACCCCTCTCTGTGACCTACAGATCAACATGCAGAAGAAGATGCGTCTGACCGGCATCATTACCCAGGGTGCCAGTCGCATGGGCACGGCTGAGTTCATCAAGGCTTTCAAGGTGGCGTCCAGCTTCGACGGCAAGGCCTTCGCCACCTTCAAAGGAGAGGGGCAGAAGAAGGACAAGGTGAGGGGGGGTGGGGGGGGCTACCGTATGACTTTTGATTTTGGGGTGTAAAAACATCTCTTTATGTGGGTTTCTTTGACCCTCTCTCAGCACGTAGGTGTTCCTTCTACAGAGTCCCTTTTCTCAATTGTCAGAAACTTGATTCCTCGTCTCCTCTCCTCTGTCCACTATTCGCTTCCTACTCAAAACCCGTTGGACGTTAAAACCCATTGAAGTGCCTTCCCTCAGACCTTCGACACCAGTACCTTTTGAGAAGGAGACAAGGACAAGTGGAGGAGGGAGGAGAGGACACAAGGACTCGAGTTTCTTACTGTTTAAGAAAGGGTCCTAGTCACATACAATCAGAAGGTTTGCTACAGCTGTTTAACCTCATTTCCTGTTTCCACCTCTTGGTGGCCCAGGTGTTTGTGGGTAATGTGGACAACGACGGCACCAAAACCAACATGTTTGACCCTCCCATCGTGGCCACGTTCATCCGCATCATCCCCGTGGTGTGTCGCAAGGCCTGCACCCTGCGCATGGAGCTGGTGGGCTGTGAGCTCAACGGTAAACACATATCTGAACTGTAGCCCACTGTATGTTAGCCCACTGTATGACCCGGGTCAAACTGACCCGGGTCAAACTCGTGTCAAATCAGAGCAATCCGGTGGTGATGCCGGTAGGGATTTTGCTGTCCAGTGATCTCTCAGTACAGATGAAACAAAGGACAAACAAGTAGAAACCACTGTAGAATATCGGGATGCACCCCCCCTTTCCCCCCACCGCACCCCCCCTTTCCCCCTACAGAAAACCTCATTCAAATCCCCACTGAGGGACTTTCCTTGTGCCACATCACTCTGGGTTTGGTGTTTTGTGTGTCTGGACCTGAAATAAACCGTGAGAAGAGTCCTGCAAAACCTTACAGAGTCAAATGCACGAGTCTGGGTTCACCTACTACCCATGTATGTGGGGTATCATGTTCCTCTTCTGCAGGAAGTTCTGCGGCCGTTCTGACCGGCGTGCTTACAGCGAGAGACGGATGTTTATTTAGACGGCGTATCTTAGACTTAACCGTGGTTAGACCACATGGAGAACGGTATGAACAGCATTCAGAGGGCGACCCATACCGTGCAACAATAGAGACGGAATTCCAGACAGACACACCATGCACACTGACCTCCACACATACACACACACATGCACTCATGCACTCATGCACGCACACGCACGCACGCACACACACACACACACACACACACACACACACACACACACACACACACACACACACACTCATGCAAACACACACATACGCACACACACACACACACACACACATGCAAACACACACATACACACACACACACACACACACGCACACACGCACACACACACACAAACAACATGTCCATCTGTGTCTTCCCAGCTCCACCCTTATTACCCAATGACCACACTGTGTACACAGCTATGGCTACAGTTAAGCTACTTCTCCTGGTTCCATGTCTGTCCTCCTCTCCAGTCTGCTGGGAAGCGGTCAGGGATCTGTCCTAGTCTGTTTGTCCTAATATTTTCTCTACGTCATCACGGTGTGGACGGCACCTTCAAATTAAAGG
The DNA here is from genome assembly GCF_963989245.1 of Nansenia antarctica. Classification (NCBI taxonomy): domain Eukaryota; kingdom Metazoa; phylum Chordata; class Actinopteri; order Argentiniformes; family Microstomatidae; genus Nansenia; species Nansenia antarctica. Next base: position 38,367,189 of record NC_137679.1, on the reverse strand, counting down.
GCTAAAATCTGCATGCTTTGGATCGCGGATGATTTTTTGATCGCTCTCTCTCTACGGGTCTGATTCGTGGTTTCGTGGTGCATTGATTTTCCTTTTTCACCTCTGCCATTTTCCTTTTTTCTCTGTCCATCCCCCCCCCTCTCTCTCTCTCTCCCTCTCTCTGTGTCTGTCGTGTTTTTGTTCACAGTGCGTTCCAACATGGCAGGTTGCTCTGAGCCCCTGGGTATGAAGTCCCGCCTGGTCTCTGATGGGCAGCTGTCTGCGTCCAGCGCCTACCGCACCTGGGGCATCGACAGCTTCACCTGGCTGCCGCAGTACGCCCGCCTCGACAAGCAGGGCAAGACCAACGCCTGGGCCGCCGCCACCAACAACCGCTCGGAGTGGCTCCAGGTAAGGAGGGATTGACCCCCCCTAACCCTAACCCTAACCCCCCCCCCAGGGGAGGCTGGTAGGAGGAGGTAGGCATCGGAGGCCGGCTCATTGTAGTGGATGGGAATGAGGAATGGTATCATGTTATGAGTCCCACTCATATTTGACATTTTTATTGGACAGATATAGTGAAGACAGACAGGAAAGCAAGGAGAAGAAGGGATGTCAGCAGGGCATTGGCAAGATTCAAACCCATGCCGACATGGGCATATGTGTGCACTGTAGACCATGGTGCTAGACCACTGGACCACCCCAGGCCACAAAATGCACGTGTTTGATACCACAGAATTAGAAGCATGCACTTGTGACTCCATCCACTCGTGATGGTGCGCAATAGAATTGACCAGTCATGTACTAACTGTAGAGGCGAGCTAGAGAGAGAGGTGTGTAGGGACACACCAGTTGCTGCCATAGAAACAGAATGAATAGAAGCATTCTATTTCTACGGTTGCTGCCGTGGAACATTCCAATCGTTGTTGTGAAACGTATTTTTTTCATAATTCATCAACCTGCTCATCAACGTACACCTGGCCTCCCTGCCCCCTGCCTCCCTCCCCCTGCCCCCCTGCCCCCTGCCCCCTGATCCCCTGCCCCCCCTCTCTCTGCTCCAGGTGGACTTGGAGAAGCCCAAGCGCGTCTCAGCCATCATCACCCAGGGAGCCAAGGACTTTGGCGTGGTGCAGTTTGTGTCGGCCTACAAAGTGTCCCACAGTGACGACGGACAGACCTGGAGTCTGGTGCAGGACCAGAACACTGGCGCAGACAAGGTCAGAGAGAGAGGCCCTTCCCCCCCTCAACAAGTCTGTTTACACCCTGTTTTATAGGGAAGTACTGACTGTACAAGGCTACAGTCAGTCTTCCCTCTCTTTCCTCCCTCCCTCTTTCTTTTCTTCCCTCTCTTTTCTCTCTCTCTCACTAGTTTTTTATTGGTTTGGGCGCATGGGGATGCACTTAGAGCCATCACAGAGTCGTTGACATTATTATGAACTCCTCAACGTTTTTTTTTTTTAACCCCAGGCCCCCCGTTCTCCTTCTTCCTGTTTTTACACAGGCTGTCTAGGGCATCTAGTCACATCCCCGCCTGGGTGGGACAGAGATCTCCCCCCTTCCCCACTCCCTCTCCTCCCCCCAAGGGAGAAGCCCAGCTGTTGTTTAGACTGGTGGCGGGGGTGTATCCTGGTGATTTAATAATTAGAATATATAATTACTTGAAAGCAACGTTTGAACTTTTTGAACGACCCTCCACCTTTGACCCTATGACAGCCTAGGGCTCCCGCTGAGAGGCTGGGTGGGGAGAGGAGGGCTCAGGTTGTCGTGGTGACGTGAACGAGCAGTGAGGAGCAGATTTACTGTTATTGACCCTGTCATTAACCCTCTATCTCCCTGGTCAGGACCCTGGAGTCTCTAACCCTAACCCTAACACCCTAACCCTAACATCTTCTATATCAACTTTATTTTTTTTAAATATATTTATATGTTTGTAAGTATATGCGTATCCGCCCATATGTTGCACTGTTTCACCCTATACAACAGATACCAAAGTTGACCATTGATCTAAATGTATGTATTCACTTTTCACAGATTTTCCAGGGCAACATTGACAATAACATTCACAAGAAGAACCTGTTTGAGCCACCGTTCTACGCCCGCTACGTGCGCATCTTGCCCTGGGAGTGGAACGAGCGCATCACCCTCCGCATTGAGCTGCTCGGCTGTGACGACTAGAACTACATTCCCCATGAACCACCAGTGCTCCGCCACCCACACCCAGCCCCCCCCCCCAGTCTCTCCATAGCGCAACAGGGCCTTTTCTCAATTGTTAGACACTCGACTCCTCTCCTTCTCTCCTCCGTCCTCCACTCGCTTTCTTTTCTCCAAAAAAGCATTGGAGGAGAATATCTAAGGCAAGGAAGGATCTTAGGAAGCGAGTGGAGGAGAGGAGGAGAGGAGGAAAGGAGACAGGACATCTAACAACAGCAGCCCCTCTGCTCCCTCCACACCACGACATAGACATTAGAATGTTTATGACACTCTTGTCATGTGGAATACGGAACACTCATGGGTTCTGTATTCTACTTCTACTGTATATGAAAGTTTGCAACAGTTCAATATGCTCTGGGTAAAGGTTGAGTCTGCTCAAAATGCTGGCATGAGTAGCCTACTTTCTCGGGGGGCGCTTTGCGAGAAGTGACACACCTTTAGTGATTCTCACCACATAGTAGTTAGCTTGTCACTGATTGAGAGCGATCCCTCTCTTTCACGCTTTGAATTTCAGTGACTTAGAACACCTCTGCCAGGTGTTTCTTTTTTTCTACGTGCATATTATTCACCTCATCTGCTCCTCACCTCTTCCGTCGGTTTCTACGCCTCCCTGAGGGACTGTGACTCCTCCTCCACGCTCCTTGGCTCCTCCAGAGGACAGCCAGTCGGGACACGTCCCAAACACTCAGTATCCCATGTGACTATGTCACAACACAGCCCACACAGTTGACTCTGCTTTCAGACCCTCTTATTACACACACACACACACACACGCACATGCACACGCACACGCACACGCACGCACACGCACACGCACACACACACACACACACACACACACACACACACACACACAGACACACACACACACACACACACACACACACACACACACACACACTACCCCACACGACACCCTTCCTCGTTAACACTGGCAGCGTTGAGGGAGTTTTGCAATCAATTACATCACTTAAAGTTGCATCCCACAGCTGCAGGTTGATTTATAGAAGCACTAGGTAGTAAACTGAAGCAGGGCTTGTGCAATATGCATTTAGATATTGGGTAATAGCAGGAACTATTAATAAACTAGTAAATTGACGATGGAATTACTAATATGTTTTGTGTGTTTACCGAAGTGTGTACTGTATATAAATTGAAGGAAGGAAGGAAGGAAGGATGGAAGGATGGAAGGAAGGAAGGAAGGAAGGAAGGAAGGAAGGAAGGACATTGATGTAGAGGGAATGTTTGTTGTTTCAGTTTGAGGGTGTATTTTGCACTTAATCAATAACAGTGATTATTACACCGAAGTGGATTTTCTCTTAGTTTGAATATCCACAAATTCCATTCCAGTTTGATCAATTGTATCCAGGTGTGTGCACATTTGGATAGAGACTTTTTAGAAATAATGATAACATAAAATGTTGTGGTTTTTGCATTCTTTTTTAAGAACTATTACGTTGGTCTTGAACATTGAACAAGGTCATCAATAAAAATGTTTTAAAAACTAAAACGTGGCACTTCTTTTTTGTAGAGAATGATCATCATAAGGTGTTCATATCAAGTCATGTTAGTCTTTGTGCACAAACTATGGCGCTCTCTATCTCTCTCCCTCTCTCTCTCTCTCCCTCTCCCTCTCTCTCTCTCTCTCTCTCTCTCTCTCTCCCTCTCTCTCTGTCTGACCTAAAGAACACTGTCTGTGTCTGTTTGGGTGTGGATGACAGGACAGGAAAGAGTCTGTGGGACCTGATTGCTTGGTGATGTCAGTCAGTGGGGCCATGTTCAGGGGAATTTGTGTGTGTGTGTATGTGAATGTGTGTGTGTGCGTGCGTGCGTTTGTGCGTGCGTGTGAGCCAAGGGAGCAGGGTGGACCATACACCGTACTAAACTGAGTACTACACAGTCAGAGCATAACTGGTAGTCGTCATCTTTTGTCAAGACTAAAAACCCATCTTTTTAATATTACCTTTAAATGACAAAATCATTAAATGATGATTATATACTGATTAAAGCACTTTGAGCTGCAGCGTTTGCAGGAAAAGTGCTATACAATAGCATAATAAAGGTTATTATATTATTATTATTATATACAGAAGGACTTTGTCGTCTAAGATAATGGTATTGATAACGATTACAACGGTCCAGCTGTTAGCTGGAAATAAGTATCCTATTTGGGTGTATTTGTAAGCAAATACAATGTACAGTTCTTGTGTGTGGAGGGAGAGTCCGTCCTCATGCCCTGTCATTACTTGGTTACCAATCCCAAGACACAACCTCAAGAATGTCAACCCTTTTGAGGAAGAATCTGTTTGGTCATTTTTTGGTGTTTCACGGGTATTGTAATCATGATGTAGTCTGCACCACAGCACACAACCCACAGACGAGCCCTCTACTCTATAGTTCCACCATCCGACCGCAGGGTGGATTCCGATGTTGGTCAAGAAGATGATTATTCCCTTCGGTTTCTTTAACATCTAGTAGTGGGGGCGGAAATCAGAGGACGGGCTTATTGTAATGCGTGGGTTAGGGTCAGTGTGTGTCGATTCCTCATTCCGCACCATGCATTGTAATGAGCTCGTCCTCCCCTGCCATCTAGCTACACTGTCCCAATACAGGGCTATGGGACTGACGTTAAAGGGAGTAATTACAGCCTCTCAGTCCCTCATCTTCCTGCTATTCACATGGTCCTGGTATGTCTGGCCTCTGGCCATGCCTTTCATCTGCCCCATACAACACCATTAAGGACAGATGGAGCACCTCCGACACATCTGTCATCAAAACATCAGTTATCAGATCATGTGCGCGTTTGTGCGTGTGTGTGAGTGTGTGTGTGTGTGTGTGTGTGTGTGTATGTGCGGGCGGGTGTGCACTCCTGTGTGTGTGTGTGTGTGTGTGTGTGTGTGTGTGTGTGTGTGTGTGTGCGTGTGTATTAACTAACAACAGAGCGGGAGCCTAGTAAAAGAGAAGTGTGAGCCTAGAAAACAGCAGTTCCAGATGGAGTGAACCTACAGATCTGGTCGTAACATCTGCTTTTCTGGGAGCTTGGGAGTAAGTAATGCATCTGAAGTGGAGAAGGACCTCCCTTACCTCCTCTGCTCTGAGTTTGGACTCTCTCCTCCCCCAGCAGCTGCCCAGAGATGAGCTCATTTGTTATGGTTGGTTGGTGCTGAGATAAAAGATAGTGACTCTAATGACATCTGTAGCAGAGGGATGCGGCAGCACAGGGAACACTCAGAGATTAGGGCATGCATGTGTTCAAGATGCCTGACTCTGGGGAAAGTGACTCACTCATTACAGTTGTCAGTCATTGACCCTGGCTATAAGGTCGCTGTGTCTCTCATCCCATGTGGAAAGCAAAAGCAAATAGAAGTCAGATTTAAAACATTAAGGAAACTGTCAACAGAACCATAACACTCCAAAAGGCTCTTGAGAGAACACTTGTTGATTTCATCTCTCATCCCCATGATTAGGCTACGCCAAGTACGTTTTTTTTCTGCGTCATCCTCGTGGAAAGTTCATAGTGTCACTTTTACAACAATTGGACAACTTTCTGGTGAGAGGGTCGGCCAGACGTAGCCGACTCTGACGCACAGCCGACCCCCCCCCCCCCCACACACACACACCCACCCCGCTTCTTCGTGCGCCAAAACATCAATGCGAAGTGCGTCCTTCTTCGAACATTGTCGGTGCTTTCTAACCAACGGGATTTAAACAAGTGAGCGCAGAAAACCCGACAGACTGCGGCACGGCGGTAGTTACACGGTGAGAGACAGTTTTTACTTTATTAATAAGAATAGTACAAAAATATATAATGACGTAATTTCATTGAATGTCTCAGGTTATAAACAATCCTTTTGGAAACCTAGAAGTGTAGGACTATTAATGGAAGGGTAGTTCGTTGCTTATCAGAGTTTGCAGATATCAGAGCGTCTAGTGATGGAATGACGCACCTGAGAGGCAGGTGTGGCTTTAATTAATATCTCCAGGTATTACTCACCTGCGAAGAATGTTGCTGTAGATGATGTTGCCTTAATGAAATCCCAAAAAAGGGAGGATTGTGTTCTCAATTAAAGTAGTGTAGTCTGCAAAGACACATTATCATTTCAAGATATTTGTTATTACTATTATTAATGCTTTGCAGACTACAATTGAGAACACAATCCTACCTTTTTGGGGATTTCATTAAGGCAACATCATCTAGCATTTAACCATATTAATTAAGCACAGATAATGTAGGCTACGTTATTTGGAGCAAGACAATGCATACAGTTGTGCTAATTATTATTATAATACATTAGTTTAATTAACTGAAAATAATTAATCAAATTATTCCTCTCAAAGACACCACAGAGAGACCATGTAGCTCATCTTTGCTGACTGCTATACAATAATCAGAACAAGATAACAAAGACAACAAAGGTTGTTTCATTGAGATCAAAGAAAACATTTTATAATAATTATGTTCCCTCAACCATGTAATTATTGAAGCAACATAATTTGCTGGGTGAAACATGATCATATACTGCCCTCTATTGGCAGCGTGTGGGTGTGGGTTTTCCATGGACAGGCGAGTTGGAGAGGCTAGCCTTTGCTTGCATTAACACCCAAGTACATCACAACAGGTCTGTCAGAAGACCATTCCAGAAGATTGGAGGAATCACTGAAATGCAGTGGTTGCCAAATCATTTACAGTTGCTGTTTATACTTCCTATATGATTTGCCCTAGCTCGTCAAAACCATTCTGTCTACACAGGCCCCAGTCTTAATTAAGGCCTATCGAGTTCCATGGCCAGGATGATGTTGGATCAACTCTGCCCCCTGGTGGTGGTGGTGATGCTGCTGCAGCTCATCCTCTCCTGCCAGGCCGCGCGGAGATCCTCCAGCTCCAGCCGCTTCTTCTACCAGGACATACTCAATGGAAACGGCAACGGAGAGAGTGAGAGCTAGCTCTCTGTTTAGTGTTTTAATGTCAACATTTTGCTATTCAGTCGGCATCAGATGCCAACCTTGTAGAGGTAGAGACATTGTATCACTGGAGGCTGGTAGAGGTAGAAATCGGAGTAGGTAATGTAAGGTAATGTCAATGTAATGCAATGAGCCCGTCCTCCGATTCCTACCTCCAGCAGCCTCCACTGGTCTCAAAAGGCTAGTGGCAACAACAGAGAACGAGACACAGTATATCACCACTCCCAGTTACCTCAGAGAACATGACGTGACATTCCACATTCCTCATCTACATTGGTTCTGTGTGTGTGTATGTTGTGCTAACTCCTGTCTTATGTACTGTATACTCTCTCCCTCTCCCCCCCCCCCTCCCAGTCCATTTCAACGGTGTGAAGCTCCACGTGGAGTCCTCCGAGCCGTCTGTGTCCGCTGCGCGGGGGGGCAACGCCACCCTGCCCTGTCGCTACTGGTACGAGCCGGAGCTCAGCTCCCCCAGGAAGGTCAGGGTGAAGTGGTCCTGGCTGCCCACCGTGGGGGGCCACGAGACGGACGTGCTGGTGGCCATCAGCCCCCGCCACAGGACCTACGGCGACTTCAGGTAGCTGCTGTTGATCGGTCGATGGCTTGTGTTGTTGTCCTTCAAATGGAGATTCTTTACACTATCTATCTGTCTGTCTGTCTACCTGTCTGCCCGTCTGTCTGTCTGTCTGTCTATCCCTCTGACTGCCTGTCTGTTTGTCTGTCTGTCTGTCTGTCTATCCCTCTGACTGCCTGTCTGTTTGTCTCTGTCTGTCTGTCTGTCTATCCCTCTGACTGCCTGTCTGTTTGTCTGTCTATCCCTTTGACTACCTGTCTGTCTGTCTGTCTATCCCCGCAATGTGGGGTAGTGGTGGTCTAGTGAATAGTGAGTTGGACTTGTGATCGGAAGGTTGTGAGTTCAAATCCCGCCTGAAACCACACCACTACTAGTGTGCCCTTGAGTAAGGCACTTAGCCCTCAGTTACTCCAGGGGGAATGTCCCTGTAATTCGTAATTGTAAATCGCTTTGGATTAAAAGCGTCTGCTAAATGGCAAAATTATTTATCATTTATTATTTCTATCAGGGGCCGTGTGCGTCTCAGACAGGACTTCCCCGGGGACGCGTCGCTGGTCATGACGGAGCTCCAGCTGAACGACACGGGTCGCTACCGCTGTGAGGTCATCGACGGGCTGGAGGACGAGAGCGCCACGGTGGATCTGGAGCTACGAGGTAAGTTTCATCTCCTCCTTTCTGACCGTCTCTGTCTGGACTGTCTCACAGTGCAACCACCGCTGGTCCCCCCCTGAAGGTGCAAGAGGACACCCCCCGAGAAGCCAAGTGAGAGAACCCAGGGAAGCCTGGTGGAGGTAGAAAGTTAAACCCTCCGATTTCCAGTTTCTACCTCCACCAGCCTCCCCTGGAGAGAGCTCTCTCTCTCTAGCTAATCCTAATGAGAAGAATCCTAAACTCCCCCAGAAACCGTGACCTCTGACCTCATTGGTCTGCCGCGCTGCTTCCTCTGGTCCGCTTGGGAGGCACAGGAATAACGCATGCATAACACATCGTGAGCTTAGAATTATAAGGTTCTATCTCCGTTTAGGGTAGTTCAGAGATATTGAACGTCAACGTTTTTACATTCCATTATGTTTTGTGAGATGAAACCTTTGTATTTTATTAATTACTAACTAAAACATTTCAACATTTTAAAAATAACACCACACAGGCATTAATAAACACCTAATGGATCAAATTATGTAAAAAACTAAATTTTGACCAAACACCCCCCCCACTACCCCCCAGGTGTAGTGTTCCCCTACCAGCCCCCCCACGGCCGCTACCACCTCAACTTCCTGGGGGCCCAGGAGGCGTGTGAAGGGCAGGACTCCACCCTGGCCACCTTCGAGCAGCTGTTCCAGGCCTGGGAGGAGGGCTTGAACTGGTGCAACGCCGGCTGGCTGGCAGACGGGACCGTGCAGTACCCCATCACCCAGCCTCGCCTCCCCTGCGGGGGGCTGGGCCTCTCCCCGGGGGTCCGCAGCTATGGCAACCGCCACCGCCACCTCCACCGCTTCGATGTGTTCTGCTTCTCCTCCTCTCTCCTCGGTGAGACACACCACACACATACACACACACACACACACACACACACAGGAACAGGAACACGCACGCACGCGCGCACGCACACACACACACACACACACACACACACAGGAAGCTTCATCATCGGGATAGTTCATTCTGAAACCCCACCACAGTTACCTTTGTTAGCTTTGTTTGTTTCCGTGCCTCTCTAAAAAGCGGTTTAGTAATAGATTGTTGCGTTGCTCTCTCTCCAGGGGAAGTCTATTACCTCCAGCACCCCCAGAAGATGAACTTCACCGATGCCCAGCAGGCGTGCCTGGAGGACGGGGCTGAGATCGCCAAGGTGGGCCAACTCTACGCCGCCTGGAGGATCATGGGACTGGACCGCTGTGACGCTGGCTGGCTGGCCGACGGGAGCCTGCGCTACCCCATCACCAACCCCCGGCCCAACTGCGGTCCCGCAGAACCAGGGGTACGCACCTTCGGGTTCCCGCCTCTGCACCACAAGAGCGGGGTGTACTGCTATAGCGCAGGCTCACCTGCACATACATCATCCCTACCAGAGGACCATCCACTAGAACTAGATAGTCTCTCTTAAAGGGGAGGAAGTCTGATCAAACTTCTACAGATTGATTGAGGCTTGTTCGTATCCTTAGAATCTGAGTGTGTAAAAAAAAAAAAAACAGACTGGGATACAGTGACTAGTGTTCAAGGTAATAACGATGTACAGTTCAGTACATATTTCTATGGTCAGTCACAGTACACAGAACGCTCTTAATGGCGGTGTTGCAGACACAAGCAAGGACACGTCACTGCAAATATGCAAACCTCACACAAGGTCAACCACTCTTAGCAATTTAGCCAAGGGGTTAAGTATAGTTTTTGTCCGTGCGGCACGTCTAGAGGCTTTTTAAGCTACAGGGCCGACCTGAACAGTGTTTTCCCCTTAAACATCGCCCTGTTCTAGCTCTGTTCCAGCAACTATGGTGAATGCCTAACCTGGCCAGCCCAGTACAGCACAGCTCAGCTTGGCCTGGCTTAGTTTGGTCTCTGTAGTGTGAATTAGGGTCAGCGGTGGGTCAGTATTTGTCGTGGTCGACTATTTTGACAGGTCTACTTCCCTTAAGGATGAAATGCTGTCGTTTTGTAATGCTGGTAATCAATAACTTGATATATGCAGTGATGTGTATCAATGTTTCATACTTATATGTGGGATGTATGAACCCATACGTTTGTGTGTGCTCTATTTCAGTTTATATTGTATTATTATTTTAATGCTGTACGTGTGTGTGTGTGTGTCCTACCTAATTCTCTGTCAGTGTATACTTGAGAAAAGTATAACATTTTACAATGTGATCCTCCATCATCACTACGAATGATCTTGTATTTAAACCATGACCTCAGCTTCAACA
>NC_137679.1:38336545-38354045 GCF_963989245.1 Nansenia antarctica | reverse complement strand
GTCATCTTAATTGCGGTGAATCGTTTGGTCAGGAACACATTCTCTCTGACGCTGAGGTGGAGGCAGGAGAGGCTGGTGGAGGTAGAACTCAGAGGACGGGCTCATTGTAAAGCATGGAACGGAACGATACCGTTCCTCATTCCAGGTCAAGCATGACAATGAACCCGTCCTCCGATTTCTACGTCCACTAGCCTCCCCTGGGTGGAGGAGGCACAGCCTCCTGCATACAGTAAAAAGTAAGCAAAGGAAATGCAGACATTACAGCAGCTTATGCAGTCAAAACTGAGGGACTGCTAAGCAATCGACATGGCGATGGTTACATGGTGATGTGGTCGGTTACAGACAGGTTTCTTCTGAGGTTATATATAACGAGACAAACATGGAATAGACAACACTTTTATTTCTGAACGCTACTTGTTTCAAACCGGTCCCACAGAGATGCTATGCACCGCACAGCCTTGTGGGAGATGCTGGGGGGGAAACACTACTCGACGCAAAGACAACACAACCAGACATAAACTGACCAATAGCATGAATCCTTTTGGTCCTGCTTAAGCTAACAATGTGTTTTTGACAAACCAGGGGGGGGGGGGGTCATAGCCAATTCAATTTCAATCTACTCTAGAAATAATGAATACAGCGAATTTCACAACGGACTGAAATTGAAACGGGACTGACCCCAGATCTGTTTTCTTGATTCTACCAAACATGGAGTACCACTCTCTCCTGGGCCTGAGAGGAGGTGAGAGCCCTCTCTCCTAGCTGACTGCTACTACTGCAGGTTCAGTAGAGAGGCAGGATGAAACCTGGTCAGTGTGCCAGCCAGAGACACTACTGTGGTGGTACTGTGTGAAATAAACAATAAATAAATGTGTGTGTATTCACATTATGAGCTGTTACCACTGATCAGAGGAGGCTGGTGGAGGTAGAAATTGCTCATTGGAATGCATGAAATGGAATAAGGAATAGCGTCAAATTGATCAAATTGGTACCACGTCGACGGACATTCCGCATTCCGTTCCATGCATTGCAATGAGAACGTCCTCTGATTTCTACCTCCACCAGCCTCCCCTGCAACTGATCTAGGCCTGGACTGTTAAGTGTGTAAATTGTACTGTGCTGTTTTGTTGGTTTCACTAGCTTTCTCTCTATGGCTTAGATTAAATAAATAACACTTCCCCTTTTATCCCCTCCCTTGAAAAGAAAGGGACAGTCCACTCAAAATCCAGAGATATTTTCACATACCAAAAGTTGGAAAACATCTAACAAACTTTTGATTTCAGATTAACTATCCCTTTAATACCTACTACACACCACTTCTTTTTTAGAATAGGACTTTGGTCTATTCTCATTTTAAAACATCTTAATTAATAATTAAGTTAATCGCTGCAGCGTGGAGACATCAAACGTCTCATCGAACTCTCTCTGTTTTTTAATGAATTATTCGCAGCTGTCCTCCCACACGGTGAGTACATGATGTCCAGGCAGCCCCAGGATGAAAACACACGTGTGGCTGCCTGCTGTAGTACACATACCTCCCTGACTAAACCCAGCGTTCTCTTGGCTCGTACCAAAGTGCCAAACCATCAATAAATATCAGCCAGTCCAGGTTCCAGGTGGGCTATTTACCTCTAGGTGACACTGTGTGGTTGGGCAATAGATCTAGACCAAAGTAGAGAGCGCCTGATAGATAGTCACCGATGCCATCAGCTCTGGTTACATAATCCAGTCTGGTCAGCTGCATTACAATCCACCAAAACTCAAAATGATAATAATCATAATCATAATCATAATAATCATAATACTAATAATAACAACAATACAACTTTGAGAGACTAGGGACGACAAAAATGAAAATAACATATTGGCATAATTTATCCCCTAATAGTCACATAGAAACACACATCAATACGATGACATCACTGCTCTAGGTTGCTTTGGTCTTTGCATGTATATACATGGTGGGCACTTAATTATTTTTTTGGATCCTCTTTAGTTAAGATAGAAAATGGCTTTTGTGTACTGTACATGTTCTTTTAAAATAGCTATGTTTAAAACCTTTGTCCTTCCCCCTGCTTAGTGAAGCCTGCTGCTGACTGACTCAGCTCGCCTCCTGATGGACCTCCTCTGTATCCTGTTGCTGGCTGTGACAGCTGTGGGGAGGAGATGAATGAATGAATGAATTTTATTTGACACGTTTCTTAAAATAGGGTATACAGTTATCGGCTCCAAAGGAGCCTAAAAAGCATATATAAAAGAGAAAAATCCTTTGATGTTAAAAGATGTAGAAAGGCAGAGAGATAAAGGAGAGAGTAGGACAAGCAAGCAAAGACATTGGCAGGCGAATCAGCAGGACAAGGTTTGGCTTACAGGCAGTAGTTTACAATACACACAAGGATGTGAGATAAAATAAAACGAGAGAAAGACCATTATACAAGTAGATATCAGGAGGGAGGCTGGTGGTGGAAGGCTCATCGTAATGCACATTCTGGAATACAGAATGGTATAAAACATGTGTGTTTAACACTAGAACAGTGAGTAAAGACATTTTTTATATCTTTGCACTTGTTCAAATTTCAGGACCCTCCTTTCATGACTTTTCCTAGATACAGTATGTGTGTTCTACCACCCAGTATCCTTACATTTTCAAAATCACATCAGGATAAGCTAGTATAGCGCTATTTTGCAGTTTTTCTGTGTAGGAAGGAGGCTAATTTACAAGCGGCCAACTAGTGGTCGTTGTGTGTAAATAGCTGCTTGAGCATTGTAAAGAGGCGGCTCTTTTAGTAGGTAAAAAGGCACGGCTGTTCTAGTGTTAATACCATTCCTCGTTCCGTTCTATGTGTTAAAATGAGCCGATTTCTACCTCTAAACCGGCCTCCCCCTGGTTTAGAAGCGGAGAGAAGGACAAAAAGAGTGTGTACTCACAGCTGACGCATTGCACTTGGGGGTTCTCCCACTGTCCGTCTGCCATGCAGCGCACCACAGGCAGGTGGCGCTGTGTGAAGCCTGGGTCACACTGGTAGCGGACGATAGAGTTGACTGGGTAAACATCCCTCCTGCTCCCAAAAATCCGGGCGTTCTCCACCTCGGGCGGGGAGCCACACAAGACTGGGGGGGAGGGTACACAGGAGAACACCAGATGAGAATGAATCATCCATAGCCTTTTCAAACCTATTATTCATTCTATGTGATCAAGTGGTTTAATTCGGCGTGAAACAAATGTTTCTTTTTTGCAGGAACAATAGTCCCCTATCAGGGGGTGCATTACAATGAGCCTGTCCTCCGATTTCTACCTCTGCCGTCCTCCACTCTACTCGACGGCCCCCTCCCTCCTCCCTCCCAGCCCCGTGTTGGTTGCTGTACCTGGGCCTGCCTTGCAGGTGAAGGGCAGGTGGTAATTGCAGGGCACGTCGTTCCACTGGCCGCTCTCGTGCCAGATCATCACCACACAGTCCTCCCCGGAGTTGAAGTAGTTGTCCGGCTGGTTGGGCCTCCAGTTCTCATATTGCTGGAGGAGGGAGAGAGAGCAGGAAGATGAGAGCATCAGTGGTTGGGAGTCATAACAGCTGTGAGTGGAAAATGTTAGTCCCCATTCTTACCGACAGTAACTGTATCTCTCTCTCTCTCTCAGGTTTTGATTTGAGATCCTTGTATCCTTACTAGCTAAACTGGTGTTTGGTGTCCAAAGGCAGCACTGTATCTGAACAGTTGTAAACACTTGTTTTCAGTGGTGGAAGTAGATTTAGTAGGTTCAGTGTGTGTATGTGTTCATGTGGGTGTGCGTGGGATGTGTGCTTGGTCAAATGTAAAATACTGTGCTGGCTTAGATATTATTCACAGTGTTCACAGTGTTCTTTCCAGCGTGTGTGTGTCTGTGTGTGTGTGTGTGTGTGTGTGTGTGTGCGTGTGTGTGCGTCCAGCCAGCCACTGTTCTAGCAACTATGATGGATGCAGAACCGGGCCGGCCCAGAACAGCTCCGCTCTGTAGTGTGGATTAAGGTGAACTGTCTGACTCACCCTGGGAGACCCGTCTGTCCAGCGGAAGTCATTCTCCACTGTCTTGTCGTTCAGACCGATCCACTGGTAGTCCTGGGCGTTGGCTGGAAGGGGCGGGGGAAAGGGTAAAGAGATATCCAGTATTCTCTCTCTCTCTCTCTCTCTCTCTCTCTCACTCTCTGTCTCTCTCTCTCTTCCTCACATGCATGCATACACACACACACACACACACACACGCACACACACACCCACGCACGCACGCACACACACACACACACACACACACACACACCCACGCACACACACACACACACACCCACGCACACACACACACACACACACACACACACACACACACACACACGCACACACACACACACACACACACACACACGCACACACACACACACACACACACACACACACGCACACACATACACACCCACGCACACACACACACACACACACACACACACTCACAGTTGACAAAGTGCTGCTCCTCCGGGGTGTTGATGCTGACCAGGTGGGCGTTCAGGTCTCTGCAGCGCTGCTCGGCGTCCAGCCAGGTCTCTCTCTCGGGGAAGTGCAGGAAACAGTTCCCCTGGAACTTAGTCCAGCCCTCCTCGCACTCCTGCACATCTACATCCACGACAGCAGGGGGCGACAGTGAGACAAGAGGCCACCAGGTCCAGAAGATCTGACCTCCGTTCAGAGACTCTCAGTTAGGTGTAGTTAGTTAGAACTGCAGAGTCACTACCCATCTTCCGTCGGAGACTGAAGACCCATCTCTTCAGGTTACACCTTAACTGCTCCTCCTGAGACATTACCACCCCCCAGCACTACGTCGCCTGAGACACCTGCTTTTCCCCTATACTATGTCTCCTAAGACTCTACTGCCCCCCTTGTACTGTCTCTTCAGTGTCCCCCTTGTACTGTCTCTCAGTGTCTACAAAAAAAAAAGACTTTTTCACGGCAACTGCCAGTGGCCCCTGGCCTGAGCTAGATTACGCCTCCTGCTAGAACTGGTGAATTGATGATTCACTTCCTTAGTCAAATTTATTGATTGTAAGTCGCTTTGGAATAAGGCATCTGCTAAATGCCAAAAATGTAAATGTAAATGTAATGTATTACAGGGAGGGGATACAGTTGAAGCTCCAATGCGAGGAAGGCAGCTAGCTATTTTACGTAGCTTCCTTTTGTTCTTCAACAGTCACGATTTCAATTGCTCCAGGATCTGAGCTTCAATGAAAAAACACAAATTATATTAATGCCAACACATGGTTGATGGCTTCCTTCAGACCACTTCTGATTGATACGTCTGACAGGTTTTGATTTGAGGTTCTATCCTTTTAATCCACAACTACAGTGGTGTTTGGTGTCCAAAGCACTGTATATGAGCAGTTTCTTCTGCTCTTAATCAGCAACACACATTGATCTGTTTTACCAGGCATGTGTGTGTGTGTGTGTATGTGTGTGTGTGTGTGTGTGTGTGTGTGTGTGTGTGTGTGGGATGTGCTTCAGGCTGTAATTTGAAAAAGAAAAAAGAACCAATAGCATGTTGCAGATGCTGTGGTCCTCTGTGGCTCAGTTAGTAGAGCATGGCGCTAACAACGCTTAGGTTGTGGGTTTGATTCCTTCTGGGACCATATATACTGAAATGTACGCACTCAGTGCAATGTAAGTCGCTTTGGATAAAAGCATCAGATAAATAGCATATATTATGTTGTACATGTTGCTACATCTCTATGGCGAGTCCCTCACTATAGTGAATACTCAGAAGAACATGGTGAACACCTTGTGAATTTCCACTGTTTTCCTCCTCTGTAACATTCAAAGGCTTCATTCATTCCTTCACCACACCTAAATGACTCAGCAATTTCACAAAACATGGCAACAACTAGTTGCTTGAGGACACCTGCAGCTAGCGTGCTAGGAGAAACAGGAAATCGGCCCACACAAACGCAGTCCTGAGGCACGAAGCTGAGTGTGGAGAAAGTTGTGCGAAGGTGCGTGCTTAGACACTGATCTAATGTCAGTTCAGTGTTTTCCCCCCCAAATGCTTAACGGATTTGGTGAAGGTGAACTGATCCTAGATCTGTTAGTGTAAGCACAGGTAAGCACAGGTGAGTCCAACACCCATGTAACCAACCAAACCAACCAATCCCAAGCCAGCACCACCGCCACACCTGCTATCGATGCTAGCAAGCTAGCTAGCGATGACAGTTTTGTTTGGCCGCTACCTTACTCCTTGGTTGTTTTTGAGAGGTTGTTAGTACTGATTAGCTGAAGCGTGACCTCGTACCGATCTCGCAGTGGTCCCCTCCGTAGCTGGGCAGGCATAAGCATGTGTAAGAGTCCGCACTCTCCACACAGGTCGCTCCATTGGCACAAGGGTTGGAATGGCACACATCAACCTCTGCAAAAAAGGGGGGTGGGGGTAGGAGGGGGGTGAGACGGGTGTCTCGGGGAGGGGGGGGGGAGGTGAGGGAGGGCTGGGGGGGAGGCTGCAGGGAGGCTGGGGGGAAGGGGGGGGGGGGATAGAACACCTCTGAACTCATAGAATCCGAAATGCTCAAAGGTGCTGCAACGTTGTGATCCAGACTCACACTCTAGCCTTACTTTGTGAATAAACATCATTGAAATGGCACATTCACTTTCAATGATGTGCCACAGTTTGCTTCGCTCATATATATTTTGTAGTGTCTCTCAAGTGTGACTTGTACTCTTGGTATACAGTATAATGAACTAGAGAAAGTAAGGATAGTTAGGTCTGGATCAGGCACTTGTTGGGCAGCAGAACTTTGGTTCAGATCCATGTATTCTGAGGGTGAGAGGATCTCAGAAGTACCAGGATATATAGTACAGATGTACAGGAAGAGGACATGTGTACTCAGGGTTAGCAGGCATGCGACAGGAGGGAGGACGGAGGCTTGACCTGAGCCTATAGGCACAGCGGAGCAAAAACAACGCAGGGTGGAGAGAGTCACGATGAACACGTGTGATGGTGATGGAAAGGTCCGGAAGTTCCATGGAAAGGCTACCACACACACATTCATGTATTATACACACATGCTAAACACCCTGCACACAAACACACGCACACGCACACACACACACACACACGCACACGCACACGCACACGCACACGCACACGCACACGCACACGCACACACACACACACACACACACACACACACACACACACGCACACACGATGAGTGAGACCCAAAACCAGGAGCAGGCAAAACGAACGAACCAAGGCAAGAACAAAACACGAAACATCACAACACAAAACACACATCAGGACAGGAAAAAGAGGGACAAAATTAATTGTTAGTAAGTCAATTGCATTTCAAAAACAAGAGGCACCACCAGTATTCCTGAGGTAACTTCACATAAAGACAGTTGTTGACCTGTCCCAACACAACAGGGGAGTCTGACCATGCAAACAGCGATGAGAAAAAACAAACAAAAAGCTTTTCTTGCAAAGATGTGTTACAGTACGTCAAACATTTACAACACTTTGTTTTTATAGTAGACCAGAATAGATAAAGAGAGAGATGAAGGCAAGACATGAGCATAATTTCAGACTAGAATATTTTCTAAAAGCTGATCGTAGCCCAGCATCAGGACTCACCATACTGGCACAGACCAACACCGTCCTGTACTGAGCATGACCCGGTACCACATGGGTTAGGCTCACATGGGTTAACGATACCTGGGGATCAACATACAGTGTACAGAACATCAATAATGAATCCAAAAAACCAATAGGATATTGCATAGACACCACCGGAGGTAGAAATCGGAGGACGGGCTCATTGGAACGCATGCATTCCAATGAGACCGTCCTCCGTTTTCTGCCTCCCCTGACGGACGCAGAGGAGCAGTGAGATGCTGTAGCTCACCCTCCACTGAGGCTGAGGCTGGCTCCTCCATGACGGCTGGGGTCTGCAGAGAGATGGCGGCGGCGGTGGTGGCAGCTGCAGCCAATCCTGCGGGTGCAAGGGTGGGGCTTAAGGTCACATAGAACTCCCCGGTGGTCTCCACCAGTTCTGATCCCGCCCGGGCTTCCTCTGGCATGGCGGTGCCCGCTGTCAGCTCCCTCTCGCTGGATGGAGAAGACAGGACCACAGGGGGGAGCTCTCCAGAGTGTGCCCCAGATGAGAGACCACTGGTTGGGACTGTGTGGTCCGCACCGCTCCCTGAGTGGTGCCAACTGCCACTGGTGCCGCTTCCCTCTCCACTGATCTCCACTGGCCCTTTGCCCAGCTCCATGGATACCGTGGTCGCCGTGGTAACCTCTGTCATGACATCACCCGACAAGAAGGTAACGCCCTCCTCCTTCTCCCCGCTGGTGGAGGATCCAGATGCACTTCCCTGTCCGGAGCCGTAGAGTAAGGAGCCAGAGGCCTCCTGTTCCCCTGAAGGAGACCCGGTAAGATCCGTGAACCCTGACTCCACGAGGGTCACACCTGGGAAAAACCCTGAGCCACTTCCAGAGGCAAATCCAGATGCACTTCCCTGTCCAGAGCCGTAGAGTAAGGAGCCAGTGGCCTCCTTCTCTCTGGAGGGAGATCCCGTAAGGTCCGTGAACCCTGACCCTAAGAAGGTCACACCTGGGAAAAACCCAGAGCCACTTCCTGAGGCAAATCCAGATGCACTTCCCTGTCCAGAGCCATAGAGTAAGGAGCCAGAGGCCTCCTGTTCCCCTGAGGGAGACCCTGTAAGGTCCGTGAACCCTGACCCCACGAAGGTCACACCTGGGAAAAACCCGGAGCCGCTTCCCGAGGCAAATCCAGATGCACTTCCCTGTCCAGAGCCATAGAGTAAGGAGCCAGATGCCTCCTGTTCCCCTGAGGGAGACCCTGTAAGGTCCGTTAACCCTGACCCCACGAAGGTCACACCTGGGAAAAACCCGGAGCCGCTTCCCGAGGCAAATCCAGATGCACTTCCCTGACCGGAGCCGTAGAGTAAGGAGCCAGTGGCCTCCTGGTCTCCGGAGGGAGACCCTGTAAGGTCCGTTAACCCTGACCCCATGAAGGTCACACCTGGGAAAAAGCCGGAGCCACTTCCTGAGCCTGAGCCGCTGAGGTCACCACTGATCATCCCGGATCCAGAGCCGCTGAACTCCAGGCCGCCATGTCCTAGCTCCTGCCTTACGGTAGAGTGTCCGGTCGAAACCTCCACTAGTTTACCATCGATCAGCAGGATCTGAGTGTCCCCACTGCCGGAGCTTCCAGAGGAAGAGAATCCACTTTCCCCAGAGCTGCTGGAGCTGGAGTCTGACGTAGAGCCACTCTCCTCTGAGCTGAAGCCAGAGCCGCTGCCCGATCCGGACAGGTGGTCCCCACTGCCGCTGAACATTCCCGAGCCTGTCCCAGTCGGGAAGGTCAGGATCCCTGTACTTCCCTCTCCAGCCTCCAGGGGTCCCCCTGAACCTGAGCCCTCGCCGGAGAGAACACCGCCAGTCCCGGAGAAGACGACCGTGATCCCGGATCCGTCTCCGCTGAGGCCTGATCCAGACATATCTCCACTACCCGACGCCTCACTGGGAATGCCGGTGCTCCCACTGCCCGAGAGATCACCTGACCCAGACAGATCACCAGAATGGGAGAGATCCCCCGAGTGATCACCCGATAGACCTCCAGAGTGATCGCCAGAGGAGCCGCTGGCCCCTGACGCCCCGGAACCGGAGGCAAAGTCAGCCGAGCCGGAACCAGAAGCTGAGGACTCCACCGTGATGGGAGGAGTGATGGAAGGGAGGACTGTGGAGAGATAGAGAAGGAAAGAGAGAGAGATGGAGATAGAAGAAAGAGAAGGGAAATACTTTTAGAGAGGATATTCAGCATTCAGCATATTGTATAATATTAACTTTCTATAATCCTAATGTAAAATTCCATCTTAGATTGTGTATTGTTAAATCAAATAAAATTGAACTTACCTGGCCTCAACAAATCATGTACCGATGTGAGGTTCACTAGAGCTTCTTGAATCTCTGTGATGTTCAGTCCTGTTTCATTGGCGAGAAGATGGATGTCCACTACAAGAAAGATAAATGAGTTTAGGTTATCATAAAATTATGAATGTTCAATATGATTGTATATAATGCTTTGAAAGTGACTTAAAAAGCCATAACTATGTCTGATCATGATATCAATATATGGCTTGTTCACTTATATAGTAGCTGGCTGCAGTTGTTTACCTCTGAAGCAGTAGGCATCGTATCTGGCGTACAGGTCTGGGTAGGTGGTCTGGTTGGGGTGGGCATACACTATGTGTACCCCTGCCTTCCCTGACCCACACTGGGCCCGGGGGTTGTTGATGGGGTAGCGGACACTGCGGTCGATGAGCCAGCCTGCTCTGCACTTGTCGAAGCCCAGTTTCCAGGCTGCATAGAGCTCTCCGGTGGAGGCCAGGGTAGCGTTCTGCTCCTGACAGTGAGACAGAGCCTCGTCATAGGTGAAACCCTCAGTGGAGCCAACGTGGAACAGCTCGCCTGGAGGACAGAGGGAGAAGAGAGGGATGGAGGGGGAGAAAGAAAGGATGAATGGATGCGGGGCTGGTAAAGAAGAGAAAAGAAGGTGTGATGTTGTTCTAAAAATGAATCCTACTGAACTGTATGATGCTACCAGGCCCGGCCCGAGGGCTTTGGTGGCCCTAAACAAGGGGGGGGGGGGGGGGGATAGAGGAGTTTTTGATTGACGGGTGGTAGCTTGCGCTACATCGTCGACGCAAGTGTGGCCCCTCTAACGGTTGTGGCCCTAAACAACTGCATATGTGTTTATGCCATCGGCCGGCCCCGGGAGCTACTGTCGTGGTTTGGGATAAGTTGTAATAATCTCTTAACATTGATAAAGCTATTCAAGCAACTTATGATGAACCAACAGTCAGTACTGTACTGTACATTTGGACTCTATACTGTATACGACTACTATACTGTACACTGACTACAAATAAGCTTGCATTCCATGCATTACAATGAGCCTGTCCTCAGATTTCTACCTCCACCAGCCTTCACTGATGGACACACACCCTAAGATCCAAGGTCCAAGGATAACATGAAGCACAACAACATCTCATTGGGTTATAATTTGGGGGCAGCTCACCCTTGAGTCCATCAATGTAGCAGTAGACGTCGTAGAGCTCGTCAGCTGGTCTCAGACCGTAGGACCTGACTCCTGGCAGATGCTCCAAGTCCCCATAACACTTCTCACGGGGAGAGACAATGGGGTACCTGAGGAGGCGCATGAGGAAGTAGCATGAGGAAGTCGCTTTTTTCCTTAACATGTGTGTGTGTTTTTGCGGGTGTGCATGTGCACATACAAGCATGTTTGTGTGTGTGTGTGTGTGCGTGTGTGTGTGTGTGTGTGTGTATGTGCTGACTTGACTCCTACCTGACAGTCTGGTCCAGGAGCCAGCCTGCGTCACACTGGTGGTAGCCAGCCTGGTGGGCGGCGAGGAGCTGCTCGGGGGTGGCGATGGAGGCTCCCACACTCTGACAGGCCAGCTGGGCCTCTACGAAGGTGAACGTGTAGCGGCTGGAGCCGGCACGGTAGTGGAAGACCACTCCTACACACGGAGAGGAGGACAAAGTCTCTCAGGTTCTCTCATTTGACATTTGAAATTCATTATTTTTCTATTTTTCTTTTAAGCGTCTCTAGAGTGTAAAAAGATTAGATCTTAGATAATCTGAAGAAAAAACCCCAGCCTAAGTTCATAGTCTGTCAATTATGATAGCGATGCTACACGTCAGATTTTTACACTAAAAGCCACCGCCTACTGTATCAGCTCACTGACCTGTGAGTGACTGGTCCCAGGTTCCCCCGATGACCTCACTCCCGACATCGGGCCTGGCGGTAACTCTCTCCACCACCTCGGTGATGACCTCTGTGACACTGGGGGGCTCAGGTAAGGGCAGCTCCGTGGCGTTCTGGCCCAGGTAGGTGAAGTCCACACCCGTGGGCCTCTGGGTAACCAGCTCCCCTCCGTTCGCCTCGCTCTCCGTTGTCGTCTTCTGGAAGAACACCTCAGGAGTCCCCGTCACCGTGGCGACGCTCAGCACGCCACTCCCTGCCTCTGTGGTCGTCGGCAGCATGGCCGAACCCTCCTCGTCAGAGGATTCTGGGTAAGACAGAGGGTGAAAAGGGGGGTGAAAGGTTTACATGTTATGGATGTCTAGGGTGGTTCATCACTCAAACAGTAACAAACTGTTTTAACCCAATGCCATATATATATAGGTAAACAATAATAAAAACATGAAACGTGACAAGGTTCCCATTGCCATGGCAACCCACACTACCTGTGTAGCAGAAGGCGTCGTAGCGAGACTCTGGGAGAGGATATCCTGTCTGGTTGGCATGGAGATACACGGTCCGCACCCCCAGCAGCCCCCCTCCGCACTGCGGCCGGGCGATGTTGATGGGGTAGCGTACGCTCCTGTCCCCCAGCCAGCCGGCGTTGCAGACGTCCAGGCCGGCCTGCCAGGCCAGGTACAGCTGGCCCGTAGTGGCCAACCGGGCCCCGTGTTTAAAGCACTGATCCTCAGCCTCGGGGAAGGTGAACTTAGCCAAGGAGCCAGAGTAGAAGACCCGGCCTAGGAGGGACGAGTGGCGACAGAGAAGAAACGACGATAACATTCAACAGGACCGACTGGTTGGTGCATCATCTTGAACATCAGTTTTCATCATGTCCTGATGCCCGCATTCTCATTCATCCAACATGTCTGATCAATCTATCTTCTATTTTTCCAGTTAGGTCACTGACAACAATGCTCTTTTACATTTTTCATAATAACAACAATGACAACGACAACAAAAACACATGGGAAAGAGCCAGGAGGTCCTCTTAGGGTACCTGTCATCTTCTCAGCGAAACAGTACACGTCATAAGTCTCGTTGGCATCTCTCACGCCATAGGTTCGCACCCCAGGGAATTCTTCTTTGTCGCCATAGCAGGCCACACGTGGGTCATGGATCGGGTACCTTCGGTTCAAAGACACTAGCCGTTAGGATCACATCAAATCTACACAAGCAGTTTCTGAAACAAATAATTATTATACGGTATTATAATGACAGGATCCTATTTGGTATCACTCCAAAACGCTCTGTCAATACAGAGGGTCTCTCGAAGAAATCTTTTGGATAAGCTGACTAATGTCCATGGTGCTTGTGAGACATCAGCTCCAGAGGTTTAGCAGGGAGAGGGACCTCATCGTGAGCAGGTGGTCAACAGAGCAGGGGAGATCAGAGGAAGGCAAACCCAATCTTGTGGGTTCGGCCAGGGGTGAAAACGAGGACAGGAGAGGCTGTGTGTCTCTACAGGAAATGACACAGTCAGAGGCTCAATTAAGGAAGTGACACGCTCAGGAACCAAAACTCTACAGGAAATAGAAAACCTTAAAACCAAAATACTTCACAGCATCGTCCTTTATGTACTGTAATTGAACTGGAAGACAGAGGCAGGTTAGCTAGTCCTCCCACTTATCTCCAAACAATATCATCTCCTCTCTATGCATGATCTGACAACTTTATGACAGGTGAAAGCAACCTGGTGGATATGCAAGCCATTTGTTTTAGCCTGTCCGGTTCTTTAACTTCAGTGCAGATTAAATAAAGCAGACGAGAAGAGGAAACCTCTTATAGACTATTGAGATGCACCCACTGAGTTTTTTTACACCTCTGCTCTAGCACAGATATACACTCACCGAACACTTTATTAGGAACACTATACTAATACTGGGTAGGGCCTCCCTTTGCTCTCAAAACAGCCTTAATTCTCTGTGGCATTGATTCCACAAGATGTTGGAAACATCCCTTTGAGATTCTGGTCCATGATGACATGATTGCATTGCGCAATTCCTGTCGATTTTTCAGGTGCACTTTCAAACTGTGAATCTCCCGTTCTACCACATCCCAAAGGATTCAGTCCTTCCAACTCTATCGGATTCAGATCCGGTGACTGGGAAGGCCACTGAAGAACACTGAACTCATTGTCATGTTCATGAAACCAGTTTGAGACACCCATTACACCATCTGAACGAATGAGAAGTTGTACAGGTGTTCCTAAGTAAAGTGTTCGGTGTCGAGTGTATACAGTTTAACACAGTTGAGGATGGCAGGTCACTGCCAGAGAAACCAGCAGCTGCCAGCAAGCAAACTGGTTCTGTGGGAGCCAACACACGGGCATCGATCACGAGGGCGTCCCACCCTAACATAGGTGGACGTACTCAAGAAAGATGCAGGAGCGGAAAGTACCGGCGAGCTAGCCAGATGTATGGAAGATCGGGATGACTGGAAGCGCCGATGGGGGGCTCGTCCGAGGACGACCTAGTAGTAGTATGGACCTGATGGTCTGGTCAGAGAGCAGTATAACACAGTATAACTGACCTGACAGTCTGGTCAGAGAGCAGTATAACACAGTATAACTGACCTGACAGTCTGGTCAGAGAGCCAGCCGGCGTCACATTGGTGGAAGCCCTCATCGTAGGCTGCCTGCAGCTGTTCTGGGGTGGCGATGGTCGCGTCGTTCTGGATGCACGCCGCCTTGGCCTTCTCGAAGGTCAGAGTGTAACGTGTGGTGATGGCCCGGTAATGGAACACAATACCTGAGGAGAGACACACGCAGACTTTACAGTAACCGTGGCTACAGTACAGCATCTCAAATGACAGCTTATTATTCCCCCCATATACAGATGTATATACTGGTTTACTACTTTTGATCAGAGCTCTTATTACAGTATGTGGCTCTGTGTCTACATATCATATCATATCAAAGATAACATTCTTCATTCTATTCCGTGCATTACAATGAGCCCGTCCTCCGATTTCTACCTCAACCAGCCTCCCATGATCATATCATCAACATATAACATAGGCTTGTCATATCAGGATGACAGGTCATCTGATCATACATGCAGAGGTTGTGTCACCTGGGCGTGGCCTCGACACAGCTGCCGGTGGAGCCAAAGTAAATCCTTGAACACGATTTGTCTTGATCTTTTCACTTCCTGGATACTTAGAAGGTCAGATCTAATACATCTAAGCTAAGTTCCTATCGTATAGAATTCCTATCAGCTAGCCTGTGAGGGACACTAACATTTGTATGTTCTTGTGTATTGTATGCTCTTTGTGTATTGTTTTTGTATGTTCTTGTCTTTGTTGGTCTTTGTCTACCAACGAGGACCATGTTGGAAACAAGTGTCTCAGTACACTTTTATGTGCTGTCCTCTGGCTACTGTACTGTCTGTACTTTTAACCCCCCCAAAAATAAATAAATCAACATTGCCTTTCCTCCCTCCCTCCCTACCTTGAACTTGGACGTCCACGGTATCCAAAGAGAGACAAAGTAAACCCTTGAACACGATTCGTCTATCTTTTCACTTCCTGGATACTTAGAAGGTCAGATCTAATACATGTAAGCTAAGTTCTTATCGTATAGAATTCCTATCAGCTAGCCTGTGAGGGACACTAATAACATTGCCTCTCCTCCCTCCCTCCCTACCTTGAACCTGGACGTCCACGGTGTCAAAGCCGTCCTCGATGCCGTGCTGGACCTCGCAGCGGTAGGTGCCGGAGTCGTTGGAGAGCAGCTCCGTGATCTTGATGCTGGCGTCCGTGGGGGTCTGAGGGTAGCCCACCATGTGGACCCGGTCCAGGTACTCCTCCTCCACCCGGACCTCTCCGTCCATGGCCACGAGGATCACAGTCACCTGCTCTTTGGTGACGCGGCTCCATTTGATGCGGTGGGACAGGGGGGCGATGGTGGGGGCGCCTGGGTCGTGGACAGTGTGGTCCTGGAGGTAGGTAGGTAGGGAGGGAGGGGGTGATAATGGAATATGTGACAAAGTCTGATCATTGGTCCGCATGTCGGCAACCAAAACATTTTCAGACTTTTCTTTTGAAACACGGAACTACGGAAATACGGAAACTCGCTAGTTAAGTCAAAATACTCCAACTCAATGGATTGGGTGAGTACCCACTGCTACCTAGTTAACTAACACTATTTTACATTGTTAGCAGGCTCACAAAACAAGCTGTGTTAGTTGACTAGCGATGTGTCATTGATTTTCAACAACGCTGAAATGTATTCACATTTTTCGAAAGAATCCTGGATTCTTGGACATGAGGACCAAATCAGACTGTGTCACATATGGCATCACAATAACTTAGCTGGTTGGTTTATCAATTGGTTTATTGTTTTTTTTTGCTTTTTTGATCTGATTTGATTTATTGACAAAAATACAAATACATAGGCCAAGCAATGATCCTGCTTGTAATTGTCAGGGATAGAGCGAAAGTCTGTGACTTGTTTCCGTCGCTGTCCTTGGTGTTAAAAAGGTCCACGAAGGGAAGGGGCCATACCAGCAGCCACTCCCATACAGTACAACAGAACAAACAGACAAACAGGTCGTTGATGTGCGAAGACGAAGCGCATCAAAAACAACAAACAAGTCCATAAAAACTTCCAAGACATACTGCGTGCATATAATTTAGCTTGGAACATACAAGTGCTTCTCCTGTCCTATAACTATACTCTATTTGGTTTACAGTGGAATGTTGCTAAACAGCTGTATTCTGATCTTAGCCTTGAAAGCTACTGTACTGTCAGTTTCTTTGATGTTTTGTTATGGGGACACGGTGTCGCTAGCAGGAGGCCCTACCTGGAAGTAGCAGGGCAACACCAGGGTGCCGCCCAGGAGAGGCCTTTGAGGGAGCTCCAGAGGGATGCTTACACTCAGGATATCCTCAGGGTCTGTGGGAGGAGAGGGCAGGCACACACACACACACACACACACACACACACACACACGTATGCACACCCGCATACACACACACACGCACACACACACACACACACACACACACACGCACACATACACACACACACACACGCACACACACACACACACACACACACACACAAACATACAAATCAACAAATAAAGAGTATGTCATTTTACGGACATAAAACAGGGAGTCATGCGCCTGTAGTACATGCTAGTGAGTTATAAATGAAACTAAGTAACTGTGCTCTGTGAGACGTGGCTTCATGTGACCACTTACCCAGAAAGGAGGTTTCCTCGTAGGTGAACGTAGCCGAGATAACTGGCAGACACACACATAGTAATAACAACCACCTATTCATATTTTACCTGGAATTAAAAGAGAAAAAAGTTACTAGTCTTTTGTAAGATAATCATAATCATATTATTTTCAATGTAACCTCTCAGATAATTACTGTATATCACTATTGATACAAATTGAGGGGCCTCATGTGTCCCAGGAAAAAAACAGAGCAGACCCTTCCATTATGAAGATCCTGACACAAAGAAATGCTCATTCGGTCACATACAGTATACACTAATAGAAGCTAATTATTCTACACTTCCTGCTAATCCAACAAGATCCTGGTTCGGATCATGACATGAACCCAGTCAACTAGCTGCAACTACAAGTCGGCAACCAATCAAAATGTTCAGACTTTTATTCTGAAAGTTTTA
>NC_137679.1:38299045-38326545 GCF_963989245.1 Nansenia antarctica | reverse complement strand
CAACTGAAAGCAGCTTGTGCAAGCTAATTCTAATTAGCTAATTCTCTGCGTCTGAGGTACATTTTTGCCAGCCTACAGTGTCATGTTCGGAGAGCAGAAATAATCGACTCTGTCTGTAATAGACGTCAGGGTGAGGGATACAGGGCCTTAATGGGATCTGGGCCAGTAGAAAAGCAAATAATTGTATATGGTGCCACTTTGAGGGAGTTGACTTTGGCCCTCGCTTGTATTTATACGAACATGCCGGGAAGGTATACATTGCTGTTTTACAGTAACACTACGCAAACTTCACGTAATGATCAAGGCATTAATTGATTAAATCATTACATCATTAAACTGCATGGTGGGTCAATATAAGTATGCTATAAGTTGCTAATCAGATTTGTGAGGGAATGTTTTTAAACAAAATTGACTTTTGGATGTCATAACATGATGGAATTTGAGAAAATAAATTATTCACTGTGAGTGTGTGTGTGCGTGCGTGAGTGCATGTGTGTGTGTGTGTTTTCCTCTCCGCGTAGGTGTATTTGAATGTGAATGTCTATGTGAACCTGTTCATAAGGCGTCTGTTGACAGAACACTGTTTCCTTATCCCAGAGCACAGACGGGACTTTCTTCTCTCGGAGCAGAGCTGAAACACAGCTGATAAAGGACCGTGTCCACCTCCAACCAGACCACCACCGGCCCACCTTTACAAGCCCCCTGGAGTCATTAACCACTGCATTGCTCACATACCTGCATGCAGCACACGTGCACCCATCTTTTGAAAGAGACCTTGTGAGTTTGTTTTATATATGTCCGCTAACATCGCAACACGTTAAAGCAGGGTCAAACGGTGCATGTTCACTCAAAGTGTTAAACAGCGTTTAAGCTACCCGAGCTCTCTCGTAAAGGGATTTGAACCCGAAGTGACTGGCTGTTTAATTAAAGGGTTAAAAAGGATAAATAAACATCATGCTTCAGGGCTTTCTAACATGCCTTTCAGAGACGTGTTCTCCTGAACCAATATTGAACACTGCTTCTACACCCTCCTAGTCAATCTTTTTACTCCTTATACTGGTCTGTCAGGTGATTTCACCACAGAACGCAACAACAGTATCCATGGAAATGAACTCATCATGCCAACCGTCAGTATCGACCCAGAGAGCTGTCTTAAGACTGTTGGCTCGACTGGTGTCTCAAAGCCTGAGGCGCTGGTCTAACTTCAACAGGGTTGATTTGCTATGATGGATGAGTTCCTATCCAAGGGCGGCCACTGGCATAAACAGTCTAGGCGGTTGCTTAGGGCCACCACCGCTAGAGGGGGGGGCCACACTTTTGCCATCGATTTAGCACAAGCTACCATCCGCCAATCAAAAACTCTGCTACCCCCTGTCGACGAAACACCCGTCAATTCAAACGCTACCCCCCGTCCATCCGTCTGTCTGTCCGTCTGTTGACGAAACATCCGTCAATCCAGAACTCTGCTGCCACAATAAAAACATCTTGCTTAGGGCCACAAAAGTCCTAAGGCTGGGCCGGCTTCTATGACCATGGCAGGGCTGCTCCAGCATCTTAAGGGCCTATGCGGCGAACGTCTCAGACCTCCCCAACACAGGAAGTCACCCAGCAGTCTCGATGACATGGGACCCCTGATGAAGCCTTCCTCTGGGCTCTGGGGCCAGGGGATCAGAACACAGGCCTGTCTGCTCCATCTCTCTGTGTACGCTGGGGGGATTAGCACGGTCGCTAATGTAAATGCCTCTTTGTCTTGAGTGGTATAGGTTACATGTTGTCTGTGTTATGTTGAGACCGCACAACTAAAAGGAGGTGATGCCTAGCACACTTATACATTTGAACCAGAGGTTGAATGGGGATACTGTCAGTTCTATAAAGTATGTTAACAGTTCCCGAAATAACATTCTTTTTCATGATTTTTTTTCCTCACAGAAATCAGTTCCCATTACTGGACATCTTTGTGTGCCAGCTCCTAAATTAGGGCCGATGGAATTTTCTGGCAGGTTGTCCTGTTGGTTCCTCATAGATGTATGCTTATACTGTACTCCTTAAGTAATCAAAGTCACTTCCACCACCCCCGCTGCCGCCTGCCCTGGATAAGGTAGGAGCGATCCTCCTAATCCTAATCTACATGGCTGGCGTCAACCGGGCATTAAGCAACCTGGGCAGCGCAGATGCTATCTGGTGGGAACCAACTAACTCTGAGAGTGACATGGTTTACTCTCCGGCCACCCACCACAGTGGGCCGTGAGCGGTTTAGCGGTAGATAGCAGATACAGGACTGATGGCCAGCCAGTGCCTTCTCTTTGATATCCAATGGAGGATACCACCATCGCTGCCAGTTACATGCCACTGATAACCAAGCCCACGGAAAGGCTCTCTGCAGGGAACGCAGGAAACCAAGCCAGTATCCAGGGATCCCAGAGGTATGACTATGAACCAACCAACAACAGGCCTGGGAAGGGAGCGTTGAGATGGGAACTGCATCTATAATGAGGCTCCTTGTCCTGGCCTGACCCATCATGTCACAGAGAGGGTAACACCCCGGGCGAAGGCAAATAGGAACCATATGTGATCAGTGGGCCGTGGAGAGGTGGGTACAGAGGGTCTTTGTGAACTTTGTGTGGGTTGAAGCAGCCAGGGGAGGTTGGTGGAGGTAGACATCGGTGTCGAAGGCGTCAAAATTGATACCATTCCTCCTCATTCCATTCCATGCTTTACGATGAAGCCCGTCCGTCCTCCGATTTCTACTTCCACCAGCCTCCAGCTTCCTGGAAAAGTGAGGATGGGAAGTTGAGGATTTCCAGGACTTGGGCACCATCTTGAAACCTTTGCCTCTCATTTTCACCATGGAGCCCTTCTGTCTGACTTAATACATGTCTTCACAAAACACACATCACACGTTAATCTCACATTTTTCTTTTTTAATAAACTCACTGTTTGCCGTCTTTACTGTAGCCCTAATTATTAAGAGATTTATTTTACATTTAGGATAAACACTCGCTTGTGATCCAAGAGGCTTTAGTTTATTAAGTCAGAGACAGAGTGAGTGGATATGTTCATTGCGTATACCACCGTGTTTGAACAAGAGGGTGTGTGCTTTCTCTCTCCCTCTCTCAGCATCTTCGGCCCTGGTCAAAGAGGAGCCTTGTTAGTGCAAATTGTTGACCTTGCTGTTTATAAAATGCTCTTTTCATAAGCAGTATAGAGGCCCACTGTGACCCCACATAGCCCACAGTAGCTGCACTCTGCCTGGGCAGCGAGCAGGCCCGCGGCCAGAGGAGGTGTGGCCCTATACACACTCAGATGGGTTAGGTCCCACCGAAGGCGCTGGGAGACAGACTCCCTGCCTCTGACGTCACCAGGCCAGGAGCACAGAGCAAAGCGGGCCACAGCCGGTTCAGTGTCAAACAAGAGTGGTCTCACAGATCAGATGTGGGAACCGAACCGGAACGCATGTTTGGCGGATTGGTGGCCTGTTTGTTATTCCTTTCATTGTCTTGTACTGCAGCGTAGCCTCTGCGTTGTTGTTTTATTGCCAAAAATAAAGAACAAGAAACAAACACCCAAATACGGCAATTATGTGCAAACCAGGAGAGGCTGGTGGAGGCAGAAATAGGAGGACAGGCTCATTGTACTGCATGGAATGGAATGGTATCAAACATCAAAGACACCAGCTTGAATTTGCCCTGAGAGCGCCGGAGCGCACACTCTGACACTGGGGTTCAACATCATCAAGTCATTTGATAGGACAAGAGGCATTCCATGAGTGCTGATCAGATTTCCAGAGCGAATTTACAAACGCAGCCACCATTTCTCATTCCATTCCATGCATCACAATGAGCCCGTCCTTCGATTTCTACCTTCACCAGCCTCCTCCGGTGCAAAGTAGGGGGTCGCCCTAACCACCAGAAAAGCATCAGATATTGCTTTATCTCTCTGCTGAGTAAATTCTCCCTCAAGCAACCAGACTGTTATAGCATGGAAGGATCAGACGCACTGTCCCATTCCAGACTTTTTAGAGGTGACTATATTATTTGGATAGCATAAATTGAATGAATGAATGAATGAATGAATGAATGAATGAATGGACTTTATTGTCATTGCTACAGTACAGGTACCAAACAACGAAATTTAGGAGGGGTAAATTGTGTGTGTCATTTTTTTTTTTTTTTTTTTAATAAACAACTATTATCGATGAGTTTCACGTCATTAATGGTGCCAGAGCAAGACGTATGTGCCATGCATCCAGATGACCACAGACAGAGATGCTGAAGAGGTGTCTGCATCTAGCTGTACTTCTCATGCTGCCCCGCCAGAGGGCGCACTAAACCATGTTTTTCGGATTTGAATACAGCGGTTGGAAAGAAAAAAAGGTGTTTATTTTGTCTGTGGTTTGTCGTCATAGGTATACACACCTCTTTGGGTCGTTCCTTGTCTACCGATCCCTGCTCCTCTATTGGTTGATCTTTTTCATAATGAGTACAGTAGGTTGCAAGCTGTCATGTGTCTCGCTAGATGCAATTTTAAAACTCCAACTGTCGCCACAATATTGACAATAAAAAAAACGTTCTTTTTAAATTCTCTCTGCATGCAGTTTTGGGTTCTACATGCATGCCACTGTGGAGTTTAAACGACTCACTGACTCCTTTGTTGCACATTTGAAGGGAGAGACTTGCACAAGTCGTAATTCATAAAACAAACATTATTCCATACGGAGGTAGAAAAAAGATGTGTACAGATGTGAAGTTCTGTAGGGGGGTTCGGAGGGCATCTCTGATCCACCTGTAGACCTCTACGGCCAGCAGTTTGGCCTCGTCTCTTACTGCCTTTTCCCTGGACTCAAATAGCTTTGGCAAAACTTTCACTATGGATTTAGCAGTGACAGTCTTGGACGCAAATTCACTGGGGAGGGACAATTACATGAATTCAATAACTGTAATGTACACAGTATGATGCTATTACATACATCATTCAAAAGCAAATGTCTCCCCATACAGCACAAGGAATTACAAATGCATGCAAATCCTATATATACTAGAAGTGTTGAGAAGTGTTGAGTAGATTGGTAGTAAAAAGCATGTGGAATAATTATTTGTGTACAGTCCATTATATGTGCATATTTGTGAAATGTCATGTCATTTCACGAATATGTACATAATCATGATCAACGTTATATTGTGCATAGTTTCTGCAGCGTAATGTTTCCTTATTAATTCATGAAATTGGGATAAAACCTTGTGATCCCACAGTGAACAGTTGGCTCTTTTATTTTGAAGTCGCGAAAACCAAAGCGGAAGTCTTACTGTCGGACCCTGCCGGTTATTCCCGTGCTGAGAACACAGAGTCAAGCTGTCAGGGGAAAAGGGAGCAAACAGGCGTCAACCACTTTGCTTGTAAGTAACGGTACGATTCGACAGCTATATTTATGTGATTATGCATTAATATCTAGATTTTTGTGTGATATGTATTTGACATCCGCTCCATAGCGTGCATTGATTTAGGATTTAGGCTACACACTCGGGCAAAAAATGGCACGGACACAAAGTTGGCTGCGTTCGTAAATTCGCCGTGGGAATCTGATCAGCACTCATGGAATGCCTATTGTCCAATCAAACGACTTGGTCCCTTTATGACGTCGAACCCAGTGTGCGCTCCGGCGCTCTCAGAGCGAATTTACGAACGCAGCCAAAGTTGTTTACATTAGCGAGCGAGCTACTCTGTAGGTAGCTAACGGTGCTAGCTATCTCTCTACATCGCTGTCTGTCTAAACGAAAGGAACATGTTTCGGATCTGACAGTCGGGTTTGAAAGCTTATATTTGTCTAGGACGGTGTCGTTGGTACCTCGCTATAAATGCTCTGGTTTGGGTTACTAATGCTTCAATGGTGCCAGGCCAACTAAGCCCCGAATCAGCTTGGATGTTAGCCGGTTTGATGGAGCCAACAAGTGGGTCTCCTGTCTGGACCGTGCAGTGCAGCAAGGCGTTTGACCTCTTTGAACGTTGCCAATTTAGACACATTTGTTTTATTATGGTCTTCAAAATAATAATAAATAATAATAATAAAATAATAAATAAAATAGGACATGCAAAAAATGACCCACTAGTTGTTGTCTCAGAGTGTAGAGATATTCAACTCATTAGCTAGCTTGTACCTAAATACTGTTTTATTGTTAATCCTCAGCACTGAAATAAGAGCCTGGTCTTATGGACTGTTAGGCTGCTCTCCAACCTTCATAATCGTGTTGCCACAACGATCTACAGCATAAGGGTGTTGCAGGCCAACAATATCCTGCGATAAATGATATTTGCTTGAAAGAAGGGAATCTGGTTTAGTGTTAACAGCAACACCTTTCCGCACCTGACATTGATTCCAGGGGAGGTTGGTGGTCCTGTCCTCCGATCTCTGCTTCCACTAGCCTCAGCTGATTGATTGATTGATTGACTTTGAACTCCAACCTTCTGTTACAGACTGCCACTAACAGATGTTTAGCGTATCTGCCTATAGTCACGTCAATGTAAGTGTCAGTGACATGACATGACATGGCATGACAGGACACAATTAATTCTCATAACATTTTCAAATGTATTGCACATGAGCATACAGTACAGTCCATTTTGGGCCACATCATTGAGTTATCTGTGTCTGATTATGAACGACTGTTCTGTTGCTGTAAAGAACAGGTTATGCTGTATCAACTGGAGAAGCAGTCACCCTGAGTCACCCTATGGTGCTCTAGCAGAGTAAACAGGTGTAATAGAAGGATTTAAGCCCTCGCTCAAAAGCTCCTCAGTAATCCACTTAAGCATGGAAAGAGTTTACTTAAAATAAACTGGGTGCCAAGATGCAGAAAAAATTATCCCTTATGTTTACCTGGGTTTTAATTTGAATACCACGTTTTGTTTTACTTTATTAACTTTTTTTGGCATTTAGCCTTTATCCAAAGTGACTTATGACAAATAGGCTACATTTTGTCTAAGTAAGGGAATCATCTATCAGTCATCGCCAGAAAAAGTAATCTATGCTCGGGCCAGAGGCTATTGGCAGTCAAAAGATGTATCTGTGTACAGTATGTGTGAGTGAGAGAGATAGGCTACATTTTTCGAGAATATTTTCTCAGCGGATGGAACTTTCGGAAAGATAGGCTTATGAAGATGAGTCACCTTTAAGCATTATCCGTTTAGTTCCAACCTGCACTCAGTTCACCTATAGAGATGTTTTGCATTGATCCTCTATTGAGCATGTAGCCCAAGGGAGGCTGGTGGAACAGGAAATCGGAGGACGTGCTCTTTGTAATGCATAGAATAGAAGGCTACCATTCTTCCTACCATTCCATGCAATGGAATCCCTGATGTAGCCTAGACATACTTGGTGGAAGTGTGAGTATAGTTGTGAACATTAGATCCAGTCTATGCTCTTATTATTAGGAAAGGGCATTTGAAACGTTTTTTTGTCTGAGTTCTCGCGTTTATTTGTTTGTTTGTTTTTCGAGTAGAGACGGAGCGCAGATGGGAGGAAAAATGACTTGCGTTTCAGCAATCAGCTAACCCATCAGCCGAATGTGGGAGACTGGGAGTGTATCAAAAAGTGTATCCAGAGAACTAATTTGCTTTATTTGTAGCCTGATAGAAGCTACTGAAGGCAGACTTGACCATTGCTCCCCATTAAAGAAAAGATTGTCCTTTGAGCTTTCTCCACAGCAGCAGTGGTGGCCTCAGGTCTATTAGTCCTTTAAATGTTTGAGTTACTGTGTGGACTTTGCTACTGTCTTGCAGTCTCAGCCGAATTGAGCTGTCAGCCGTGTGTGATTGTGGCAGAAATCAAACACTGTTGTCCGTCTGTCTATTATGCCCACTTTGTGATGTAGGTTAACTGTCTATGGTCTCCTATGGTAGGTTAACTATCTATGGCAGGGGTCCCCAAACTACGGCCCGCGAGCCGAACACGGCCCACCCCCACACTTGGACCGGCCCTTTGAACAACGTCGCCCCCACACACTCAACAATGCCAGAAACATATTTTGAAAATTAAACTTTAAATATATGTTTTAATCATATCATATCTGTATTTGATATTAAAGGTTGGCTTTCAAATTAAAATGTCCCTTAGTTATAAACTATTTTCATTAATAACATTATTAGTTAGTTTCACCCGCCCACAGAATGCGGATCTATAGCAGGTGCACGCGAGCTAGAACGAAAATTCAGAGAGATGAAAAATGGCCAAACGGTTGGTAAAGAGAAAAGTTGATTCAGAATGCAGGGTTTTTAACCAACAGTGCACAAGTGATTATTATTGTTAAATGCAAAGAAGTTTGTCAATAAATGTATGAATGTGATCGCGGAGGAGGTGTGTCCCGCGGCACCAGATGAATTGAAACAATGGGGGATAGATAATGTAGATGCCCAGCTGCAGGAGAAAACAAAATAATTTGTTCATGATCTGTGTCAAGCAGGGTTTTTCCTGCATAGAGAATTATGAGGCGGCTGCCTCCGTCATATTTTAGCCGCCTTCAGCTCTCAACAAAACTCTGACGGTCGTATTTTCTACAAGCGTTTCTGTCATTTCTAACTGCAATAGCGGCACTGCGCCGACGTGGTGGCGGGGGCGCTGTTTCACAAATAAGTTAGCTTTCGTTTTTGCTAGCGAAATAGCTGATAGTTGATGTTGACTGCTCAAGGAGAATACATATTTGAAAGTACAGAATGCCTGAGAGCCTTATATTGCATTATATTACATTATATTTTGATCATCTGGTGGCTGAATATTGTGTTTTCCTTTACATAAATAATGACATTTCTACCATAAATTGATGCAGAAAGGTCACAAATTGGTGCATATCAATTCACCAGAATGGTAGAAATTAAGTGTTTGATGCTCGTTTAAGGACCCTCAGACAGCCCTGCTTCATGGGTCCCCCCGTGTATGATGAGGGTCCTCCCTCATGTATCAGACTGTAAAACTGATTATATTTCATTGACATATCACTATAGGTATAAATTCCATCCAAATTCAACTGTTTAGACTTTGTTTGCATCCACCAGTGCTCTCCTGCGCGCAATTGCTTTGCGCAACCGCCTCCATTTCACTCCGTTCCATATTATTTTATGTTAGAGACCGACCCAGGCCCCCCATCACAGAAAGGAAAAATGATGTGGCCCTCACAGAAAAAAGTTTGGGGACCCCTGATCTATGGTCTCCTATGGTAGGTTAACCGTCTGAACCGAATGAGCTTTTGGCTACATTTGGATTTGGCCTCATTTTGTCGGATGTTCTTCTTATTTTTTCTGGATACTATATAAATGCTTTTAGCCTAATTGAGTTCCTCTGGGCAGCGTCATTGTCTTTTAGTCGACCTGTCCACACAGCAATATTGGTTCCACATATTAGTGACCCGTAGTAAAATACTCACAAACAGAGTCACAATTACAAAACATTATTAAAGGATTACATTTTAATACTTTTCACATTCAATAGAGTTCCATTTTAGTTATATCAAGTAACAACATTACTCTTTACAAATCCGCTGTCTCAATACGAGATCCGATGGGGCTGTTGTGGCGTCCCTCGGAGCGCTCTAGGACATTGGCATGTTGGGGCAATGAATGGTTCCAGTGAACAGAGGGCCCAGCGGGTGATTGTAGACTGTGCCTGTCTATACTGGTCATCACGGTTCACTGGAGATGGCAGATCTCTCTCTGTTTTGCCACGTCATTCTGCTGATGCTAGGTCTAGCGGTGTAACATTAGCGTGGTGGAGGGGGGTACTTAACAGTATCAGTTGTTCATACCGTTCACTGTCTGCTCCCACAGACGAGCCCGCTCCACACACCCAGAGGTGGGAGGCTCAGTGTTCCTCACTTCCTCACTTCCCTCACAGCAATCTTTAGGTATGGAATTAGGCCCTGGAATTAGGCCAGTTTGGAATGGAACTAGGCCAGACCAGTCATTAACATAGATGCAACAAATAGGCAGCCCGGGAAATCCTATAGCCTATATCAGAGTTCCGGAATGTCCTCGTGTGATTTAAAGCCTACGTGTGTTTGTGTTTTATTTGTAGGATTATGTGTAACCCACAGGGGGACACGCTCAGAGCGATGGACTGTCGTGCGACGGTGATATCTGTCCCCGCGTGCCCCTGAGGTCACCTGTCCCGCCCTGCCCAGTAACACGAGACCTCGGACCGCTGAATGAAGAGTACGACTCCGGCAGCACCACCTCCTCAGAGACACTCTGAGACACCGTCACCCCCATTCTGATACCCCTTCTGAACACTTGTCGGCCCCCCCCCACCTCCCTCCCCCCAACCAACCAACCCCCTGTCTCATTTACCACCATTTACCCAGCCCAACCCCCCCACCACCTAGCCACCTCATCCCCCACACAGTCTGCCCTGCTCAGCTCAGCCCAGGTCGACTTCTAGCCTCCACCACCATCACCATCACCCCCTCCCCTCTTCTCAGGCCTCACACCCTACCCTTCCCCCCCACACCTCCCCCCCTCCCATCGGCGGCCCCCCCCTCTATACGGCGTGTCGGTGTGGTGGCGGTGTGATGGCGCTGCGGGACGCTGAGGGCTGCCGCCGCCGGGGACTGTGATGTCATCAGAGCCGTCCAGCCCGGGCGAGAGCGGCGCTCCTCCCAGATTCTACGTGGGCTGCGAGGACGATGAGAGTCTGGAGGGGCTGGAGGAGCAGGACTGCAGCATGAGGACAGACATGGAGCTGTACGAGGACGACGAGGACGCAGACTCA
The DNA here is from genome assembly GCF_963989245.1 of Nansenia antarctica. Classification (NCBI taxonomy): domain Eukaryota; kingdom Metazoa; phylum Chordata; class Actinopteri; order Argentiniformes; family Microstomatidae; genus Nansenia; species Nansenia antarctica. The sequence goes on along the minus strand of NC_137679.1, from coordinate 38,315,795 downwards.
GTACGTACTAGTAGGATGTGGGCCAAAACCACGACTGCCAAACGCGGTCGCCGCAACTAAACACGACTGCACAAGAGACCACACACGACTGCATGACTGACTGACTTTAGTAGACCACGTGACCGTGAGGCAGGAGATTATCATTGTTCGAAAGACTAGATTCGACCACACAAGACTGTTATACAGTATCTGCCTCTCACGCGGATTAACCTTTCTTCCCTACCCCTTTCTTTCTTTCTTTCTTTCTGCTTGACTGTCCCTCCCCCCCTCCCTCCCTCCCTCCCTCCCTCCCTCCCTCCCTCCCTCCCCCCCTCCCCCCCTCCCCCCCTCCCTCCCCCAGCCACCGGAGCGACAGATCGTGGTGGGGATCTGTTCCATGATGAAGAAGTCCAAGTCCAAGCCCATGACCCAGATCCTGGAGCGGTTGTGCAGGTTTGAGTACATCACCGTGGTGATCTTCCCCGAGGACGTGATCCTTAACGAGCCCGTGGACAAGTGGCCCCTGTGTGACTGCCTCATCTCCTTCCACTCCAAAGGTCCAACACACACACACACACACACACACACGCACACACACACACACACACACACACACACACGCACGCGTGCGCACACAAAAGAAAGCACACACTGCATTTTACTGAAAAAGTGATTACACAGACAAAAGCTTTATGATGCACGCACACAACATCCCATTAGAGCACTTTCCTGTATCACTCAGCATTACGTAAGAATAAGCATGTTCAACCCGAGCAGGAGTCATTCTGACTAACACACAGCACCAACACCAACACCAACAACAACAACAACAACAACAACACCTGCATTTCCTGTTCTACCACTACATCTACCACTGTTTGACTTGCTAATGCAATGGTGAAGAATCGCGTGTGTACATACTGTACATGCATGAGTGCATACTTACAGTACGGCACAGTCACAGTGGAAGTAGGCTATGTGAATATTTTCCGGTTGACAAGGTTTGCTTGTACGATGCTCACGGCTGATACGTTTGACCTCGTAGGCTTCCCACTGGACAAGGCAGTGAGTTACGCTAAACTCCGGAACCCTCTACTCATCAATGACCTGAACATGCAGTACTACATTCAGGACAGGTATACACATACATGTATATCAATGGAACTGTGTATGAACATTTATGACAGGGGAATTGCTAAGTGGGCTACTTGGGAGGCCATTGAATTTGGCATTTAAAGTAGGTAACACTAGAACAGCCATGGGTGGGGTCATTTGACCAAGTGAGTAAAAAAAGAAAGTTATATCTTTGCACTCAATAAAATTTCAGGACCTTCCTTTCATGACTTTTCCTAGATATGTGCGTTCTACCACCCAGTATCCTTACATTTTCTAAATCACATCAGGATAAGCTAATATAAAGCTATTTAGCAGTTTTTTCTGTGTAGGAGGCAGGCTAATTTTCAATAGACAGCCAACTTGTGGTCGTTGTGTGTAAATAGCAGCATACCATTGTAAACCCGAGGCGGCCCTTATAGTAGGAAAAAAAGGCACGGCTGTTCAAGTGTTAAGCTGAGGGTGAGGGTTATGGTTAAGTTTAGCGGTTAGGGTTAAAGTCGTCCCAAGGATCCTACTTAGCACCTGCCTTTACGACAGTGACCATATGGGCGTCTCGGTCACGCTCACGGTGAACCCTTTATGTCCCCTTGTTTTGTTTCAGGAGGGAGGTGTACCGTATCCTACAGGAGGAGGGGATCGACCTACCGCGCTACGCCGTGTTGAACCGTGACCCAGATAAACCAGACGGTCAGTCAGTGTGCGGTCGACGCTTGTCGATCCCTGCCACGGTCTCGTCAGAGACGGTCAATATGCGGTCGATACTCAACAGTTTGTTATGCCCCCTCCGGTCACGCCCTGGCGGAGGTAGAAATCGGAGAACGGGGCTCATTGTAATGCAGGGGATCATTTTGTCATTCCCTTCCATGCAATACAATGAGGCCGTTTTTCCAATTTCTGCCTCCACCACCAGCCTCCCCAGGGTCACTCCTACCCTTTAGCTAGTCAAACGACTTTCACGACGAGGCCAAAAACAAACAAACCCAAAAAAAAAGGTATAAAACACGTTTTACCACTTATATCTTGTTTTTGTCCTTTTTGTCTAATCAAACCAATGCAAGGACAGACTTCTTGAAGTCATCTGTTGTGTTGCATCCTGAGCACATCAATCGATGGTTTATTTTGGTCTGGGGGTGGGGGGGGGGGTTAAATATAGCCTCTAATGTGAGTGTCTTGCGCCGGAGGAGGCTACAGTGATGTCCTGAGTGGTGTGACGTGACGTGGCGGGATGTGTCTGGCACTGACTTCCCCTTTAATACCTCGGACATCTCACACGCAGTCCCCGTGTGGAGGGATAATCTATTCGATTTTTCAATAGAAAGTCTCCATTGAAGGTACAATTTAGTCTCGGTTTAGAGTGTGTCTGGGAAACCGGCCCTTGGTGTCTCATCTCCTCCCCTCTTGACGCCAACATCTCCTGACCCTTTATTTATTTATTTATTTTAAGGTTATTTTGTTCTGAGTGGAGGCAGTCCCACTCATATTTTTCATTTTATTGGACAGAGATAGTGATAGGTCTGCGGGGTAGTGGTGGTCTAGTGGATAGTGAGTTGGACTTGTGATCGGAAGGTTGTGAGTTCAAATCCCGCCTGAAGCCACACCACTACTAGTGTGCCCTTGGGTAAGGCACTTAGCCCTCAGTTACTCCAGGGGGAATGTCCCTGTAATTCGTAATTGTAAGTCGCTTTGGATAAAAGCGTCTGCTAAATGGCAAAATTAATTAATTAATTAGTGAAGGTAGACAGGAAAGTAAGGAGGGGAGAGGGCATGTCAGTCAGCAGGGCATGGGCCGGATTCGAACTCATGCCGACATGGGCATAATGTGTGCATTGTAGACCGTGGTGCTAGACCACTGGACCACCCCAGGCCATCACCAGAGCCTCTATTGAAAGAATAGAAGTCATCTAACACAATCAAGTACTGTATGAGGGCAGTTTCCCATTAGTGGGATTCTGTGTGATGAAGTTTGCTGCCGTGCTGTCTGGACTGTATAAGGTGAAACCATAGAATTCAAATGAATCAATGGATGAAACTTTGGTCTGACAATATGTTCCTCTCTCTCTCTCTCTCTCTCTCTCTCTCTCTCTCTCCCTCCCTCTCCCCCTCTCAGAGTGTAACCTGGTTGAAGGAGAGGACCACGTGGAGGTGAATGGCGAGGTGTTTCCTAAACCCTTCGTGGAGAAGCCCGTCTGTGCTGAAGACCACAACGTCTACATCTACTACCCCACCTCGGCTGGCGGGGGCAGCCAGCGGCTCTTCAGAAAGGTCCGTCCGTGTCTGTTAAGTCTGCTAACAGATGAGAGAGAGGAGGCCTGGCTGTTTCCAGACCTGGCTTTTATCCTCCTCACGCTCCTCCACCCCCGTAGCCTCAAGTCACTTATAATGGCTGTTATTTAAGGGCACGTTAACAGTTCAGAAATAGACCCCGGCTATGTAAGAAGCCACACCCCTCCTCTCTGTCTCTCTCTCTCTGTCTCTCTCTCTCTGTCTCTCTGTCTGGTAATAAGCAGGACGGAACATTGTGTTCCGGCAGAGAAGAACGTCATAAATCAGCGTTCTAGATCAAAGGGACAGAACCCTCTGGTTCCGATGTGGGCAGCGGAGATTGTTTAGAGGTCAAAGTTAGCATCTGTTATGTCTTATCCAGAGGGTAGGGGGGGCATGGATATGAAGATGACACGAACAATGAAGATGTTTTTATTAAGTCGCATAGCAAAACCTGCGCACACACAGATGTTATGACTATGACTGTAATCCTGCTATAGATGATTTATGACTCTCAGGATATTTCTTTCCTGCTTTGTATAGATGTACTCGATATCCCCTTCCTGTGTTTATTCAGCGCGATCTGACTTTACATTCTCAGAGCGCTTTCAGGAACTGTTGTTAAACCTCGTAATAGAAACATGCAGCATATAAAATGTATTCTTTGTCAAGTTTTATAGTTTCGCAACCTCAATGTCTGGTTTAATCGTTATTATCATCAGCAACGTTGCTCTCAGCCATGTCTACTGATAAATCACACTGAGTGCCTCACAGCTAAATTTAAACCTGAATCTTCATATCAATCAGTCTGATTATCTCTACATAACATCTCTTTTCCTGTTAACACTAGTACAGCCGTGCCTTTTTTACCTACTATAAGAGCTGCCTCGGGGGTCAAATGACCATAGTCTTTACAATGGAAAGCTGCTATTTACACACAATGACCACTAGTTGGCCGTCTTGTAAATTAGCCTGCCTCCTACACGGAAAAACTGCAAAAATATATTTATACTAGCTTATCCTGATGTGATTTTTTTTAATATAAGGATACTGGGTGGTAGAACGCACATATCTAGGTGACCCCACCCATGGCTGTTCTAGTGTTAAAGGCTACATCATATGAAAGCCAGCATCTAGAAATGGAAAAAAAAGCCTTTACCTACATCCATTTTCAGTCCGCACACACAAGCGCTTTCCTTTGCTGAGGTGGACGGTTGATGAAGAGATGGAGGTTCTCTCAGATCTAACACTGTGTTTCTCTCTCAGATCTAACACTGTGGTTCTCTCTCAGATCTAACACTGTGTTTCTCTCTCAGATCTAACACTGTGGTTCTCTCTCAGATCTAACTCTGTGTTTCTGTGTTTCTCTCTCAGATTGGGAGCCGCAGCAGTGTGTACTCCCCAGAGAGCAATGTCAGAAAGACCGGCTCCTACATCTATGAAGAGTTCATGCCAACGGACGGCACAGACGTAAAGGTGTGTGTGTGTGTGTGTGTGTGTGTGTGGAGTCCTGCAGTCCTGCATATATCTGTGTTGTGATGTACTTAAATTGTAGTGTGTGTGTGTTAGTGTTGCACGATATACCGGTACCAACGATATACCGCGGTGCCAAAATGTCACGGTGCCTACTATACCATAAGCTTTATACAACGGTACTACCGTGGAATACTATACTACCGTGTTGAACACGGTACCAGCGGGGCAACTCATAACACTTTCGGCTGCGTTCGTCAATTCGCTCCGAGAGCGCCGGAGCGCACACTGGGTGCAACGTCACAGAGCGACCGATTCGTTTGATTGGACGAGAGGCGTTCCGCGAGTGCGGGTCAGATTTCCAGAGCGAATTGACGAACGCAGCCTTTATCGCGACTACCCATCGCGTTAGCTTTGTCGGCTAACAGGTTAGCAACCTCAAACGTTGTTCCTATGGTTCCTGCGAGCTCAGTGGGCATTAACTAGAAAATTAAAACCACTGAGTTTTCTCAAGTTGAGTTAAGTCTTGAGCTACAGTTTGGAAGTAGCCCTCTATTTTTTTGATAAGCCAGTGTTTGCTTTTACTTTTCAAGTTCGTGAAAAAGACCCCACAGACGGACAGACATACAGACACAGAAAGACAGACAGACACACACACACACACACACACACACACACACCTACTTTGCTATACTCTTGCAAAAGGCCAGTTGGTCTGTTTGATGTTTCAAACTACTTATTAATAAACATGTTATTCACAAAAATATCGGTTTCAGTACTTTTACTTACCTGTAGAGTTACAGTGTAATGCATTAAATGCATGTTATTCATGCACCACTCATTAAGTTATTGTAACTTGTATAAATACATTGCATGTTCATAAAAATAAAAAGTGTTACAAAAGTGCCGCGGTATCGCGATACTACTCAGTATCGTGATACTTGGGCTGGTATAGTATCGCAGGGTAAAATATTGGTATCGTGACAACACTAGTGTGTGTGTGTGTGTGTGTGTGTGTGTGTGTGTGTGTGTGTGTGTGCATGTGCGTGTGCAGTCCTGCATATATCTGTGTTGTGATGTACTTAAATTGTAATGTGTGCGTGCGTGTGTGTGCCCGCAGTCCTGCATATATCTGTGTTGTATGTACTTAAATTGTAATGTGTGTGTGTGTGTGTGTGTGTGTGCAGTCCTGCATATATCTGTGTTGTGATGTACTTAAATTGTAATGTGTGTGTGTGTCTGCGGAGTCCTATATCTGTGTTGTAATGTACTTAAATTGTTGTGTGTGTGCGCGCGCGTGTGTGTGTGTGACTGCAGGTGTACACCGTGGGTCCGGACTACGCCCACGCCGAGGCCCGTAAGTCCCCGGCCCTGGACGGCAAGGTGGAGCGGGACAGCGAGGGGAAGGAGATCCGCTACCCAGTCATGCTCACCGCCATGGAGAAGCTGGTGGCCCGCAAGGTCTGCCTGGCCTTCAAGGTCAGCCATGGCTCCTCCTTAGAGGGGGGCTACGTCGGTTGGAGCTCGTTGGGGGATCGTAACACGATGTGTTTTGGGGTTCCGGGGGGGTTACTTGCATGGGGCCACATACACACAGAATGATAATCTGCTCTTATTTGCTGTTGTTGTTGTCGCGAGTCTGGACACGTTGCGAGTCTCGACGTTGATGTTGCGTAACTGTTAGCTTAGCACGTCGATTAATACAGGGAGTGGAGGAGTAGATACGACCTGTAGAGGTTGTGTCTGTCAAACACTTGATCGGGGAAAGAGGTCGGTGGAGGTCGAAATCGGAGGACGGGCTCATTGTAACACACAGAACATTTCCATGCGTTACTGTGAGCCTCTGTCCTCTTGGTTTTCCCACCTCTGTCAGCCTCCTCCTTTTTCCCTGAAACCCTGCTGTGCGTTCTCCACACGACGCCCTTCTCGACGACACTGCGTGATATTAAAGACGGGGGGGGTGACTCGATCTCTCGAAATGTGACTCACCGACAATTCCGTCACTCTCCTTCTCGCTGCAGCAAACGGTGTGTGGGTTTGACCTCCTGCGGGCCAACGGACACTCCTACGTGTGCGACGTCAACGGCTTCAGTTTCGTGAAGAACTCCATGAAGTACTACGACGACTGTGCCAAGATCCTGGGGTAGGCCGAGCCACGCCAGCCAGCGGCTATTTCTGTCATATTGTATTTGAGGGTGGTTACCCTGTGCCGGGGGTGGGGGGGGGGGGGGGGGCGGCGGCTTGATCCCAGAGGGACCTCACTGTCCTCACTGTTAGCAGGCTTGGATTCCTGGCTTGTTCTGGCTTGTTCTGTCAGCTGTCTGATTGAACTGTTTGTGACTTGTGACTATTGAACTGATTGTGTCTATGTTGTTGCCTAAGTGTTTGTGTTAGGTATTTTTGAAGTGGATTTATGTTTTATCTTTACTGGAAAATGCATTTGATCTCAATGAGACTACCCCTGGATAAATAAAGGTTGAATAAAATATAGATCCTTAGTTTTTTAGTGATAGCAGACAATTCAGATGTTGGTTTGGTAGTGATGGCCCATGAGTTGACGGTATCTCTCTTCTCTCTTCTCTCCTCTCTTCTCCTCTCTCCTCTCTCCTCTCTCCTCTCTCCTCTCTCCACTCTCCTCTCTCTCCTCTCTCCTCTTCTCCTCTCTCCTTTCTCCTCTCTCCTCTCTCTTCTCTCCTCCTCTCTCTCTCCATGTAGGAATATCGTGATGCGAGAGCTAGCTCCACAGTTCCACATCCCCTGGTCCATCCCCACAGAGGCAGAGGACATCCCCATAGTCCCCACCACGTCTGGGACCATGTGAGTTACACCACACTCAGCTAAGCACGAATCCAGTCTCTGACAATGAAAATCATTCATTGTGAAGATCAGATCATTCGGAGGCAAATGACGTTTGTTCTTATCAGCCATATAGTCCTTTACCACATTTGTCATTTTCTATGCCCTGCAACTCTGGGTGTGATGTATTTTAATGTAACACAATGTCACAAACAACATTTCCTCAAGAGGATAATAAAGTCATAATCTTATTGTATACGTCCATCCCCCCACCCCCCACTCAGGATGGAGCTGCGCTGTGTCATAGCGATAATTCGTCATGGAGACAGAACTCCCAAACAGAAGATGAAGATGGAAGTGCGGAACCCCATGTAAGTTCCGTCTGTTCCATGGAATCTATTCAGTTTCATATAGAAATGACGACCCTGTATATATACACTATGAGTGAATCTCTCTCTCTCTCTCTCTTTCCCCCATATTTAGGTTTTTCGAATTATTTGAAAAATACGGCGGTTACAAGACAGGGAAGTTAAAGCTGAAGAAGCCCAAACAACTGCAGGTATGGTACCTAACTACAGCACGTGGGGGCCTCCGCACGGCCACCATTTTGTTTTGTATTGTCATTTTTCGATATCCGATTTCAAATGTATTCCTGCGAATAAAGAAGAATAAAAGTTGTGTGGGAAAAAGCTGCTTTTGTGATTTTTTATAAATCTCCTTTCGATGCTGGCTCTGTAGGAGGTTCTGGACATAGCCCGCCAGCTGTTGGCAGAACTGGGGCAACACAACGACTGTGAGATCGAAGAGAAGAAGTCCAAACTGGAGCAGCTGAAGACGGTGCTGGAGATGTGAGTGACAGGTCGTAAAACTGGGTATTTGGCACACGTTCTCACCTGGGGCCAATTTAACTTTCTGGGCCATTTTAGTGCCTCGAAACTGCATCAAAGTACATCTGCAGAAAAAAAGAAAAAAAGATGGAATACCGAATACACAACGACAGTATGTTCTGTCAGTCAGAGTGCTCAAACTGGAAAGTGGTGTGTGTGTGTGTGGTCCCATAACACAGAATTGGTGTCAGAAATGTCTCCCACTTAGTATAATTATTTGGTTCGTGAGATTGAGAACTGGGAGAAGCTCCACAGTAAAAACCTTTTGGCCGTAGGCTAACGTGCATTTCGATGACGCCCACGAAAAACCCTCAAGGCGATCATGGTTTGTGTACCGCAATGTATAAGCCCTGGGCTAGGCTTTGCAGTCATGTGGAGTTTCAAGTTCACACGATCACAAAGTGGTTTACTCCATAAACCCATGGTGTATTTGATGCTGTGCTGTGGATCCATACAAGGCCGTTCCCGGGCTGACCGTGACGCTGTCGCCAGCCCCAACCACATGGAACAGAGACACACAGTGCAGTTGTTTCTCTTGCCTGTCTATAAAACAGTTTATATGGGAAGGAAATGAACCGGCACATGGTGCTTTCAGAGGAATCTCTCTCTCTCTTTTTTTCCCTCGCTCTCTCTCTCTCTCTCTCTCGTTCTCTCTCTCTTGCTCTCTCTCTCTTTCTTTCTCTCTCTCTCTCTCTCTCTCTCTCTCTCTCACACTCTCTCTCTCTCTCTCTCTTTCTCTCTCTCTCTCATATACACACACTCATCTCCCCACACACACACACACACACACACACACACACACAGACACACACACAAGCACACACACACCTGCCCTTGGCGGGGTCACTGTGACATGTTTTTATTGAAACATGATAATGACTAATCACCTGTTTCTATATTCAACAAGGCTGCCGCGTCGCATCGTCCCTGTCCTCACACAGGGCAGGCAGCTGTAGACGTGCGGCCTTTGATACCGTTCCTCATTCCATTCCACGGATTACAATGAGCCCGTCCTCCCATTTCTACAGCACCTCCACCAGCCTTTGACCAGACAATGCTTTGGCCCCAAACAGAAACAAACTGGTGGCCAGTCTATTGAAATACAATGACTAGACAATTCGGTTGTTAAGTCGTGACGTGTTTCCGGGTCCAACGTTGGCTGAGGCGCTCTCTTCGAAATGCTGCAGTAATAATAATAATTTGTATAGCGCTTTTCCGAGGCTCAAAGACGCTGACAATATGGGGAAAACGGGAAAGTGCTGTGTCCCTTGTTGTATGAATAGATCCGAGTCTAAAAAACGATTGAACTGTCATTCTACCGCTTTAGTACACTGGTACTCTGGTGCGGGGAATTTTTTATTTGGACCCGGAAATTGCTAAACGTCACGCCTGACGTCAGACTTAACAACCGAATAGGAACTAAAGGGAAATGCCCCCTTCTCTTTTTTTTTGTATTCCTGTTTTTTCCTCAGGTACGGCCATTTCTCTGGGATCAACAGGAAAGTGCAGATCACCTACCTGCCCCATGGGCAGCCCAAAGCCTCCAGTGAGGAAGAGGGTATGTGGGAAAACTGTTGGAGACTTTTGACAACAGCTGGTGAAAGTGGGAACAAGTCGGCAACCAATCAAAAATGTTCTGACTTTTATTCTGAAAATGTAAATAAATGTCAACGTTGTTGAAAATAAATGACATGCAATGCAATGGATTCGATGCTACTACCTAGTTAGTGTAGAGTAGTGGGGATTACTCACCGAATCCATTGCATTGCGATATTTTGCCTTGACTAGTGATATATGAATATCTTTCTTAGTCAGGTGGCCGGAAATGACATATGATGACTTAGAGAGAAGGTTGAATCGTAATCATTGTATTAGGCAGATCTGAGTTACATTCTCTGTACAGATGTTTCCAAGGCAGCATGCTCTGTTAAGTCCAAGCTTTAAGCATGGCTACGACATAGGAGATGCCGAGCATGGCTGCGGCATAGGGAATGCAGAGCAAAGTACAGATGTTTGTTACAGCTTATATACTTGTTCTCAGAGAGGGAATAGCTTTACCTCGTAACTTACAATACTGACATTAGTTCCCATACATGGCTCTATCCTGTGTCCATGCTGTCCTTTCTGCTGACTGGGCAAGGCTCCTATGTCCTTAGAGTTAAACTGGTCTCACTGTTACTTGATATGGTATATGTGCCTGCTCCTAAGGATGTGTTGTTTGCTACTGAGAGTGGTCAGTTTAAAGTATGTTAAACTATGAGTATTGCAATATTTGCTAGGCACACACAATTGGCATATAGTCACACAAAAACGCATCATATCAACTAGCGAGTGTGTGATTTTTCAGCAACGTTGACATTTATTTAAATTTTTCAGAATAAAAGTCTGAACATTTTTGTCGGTTGCCGACTTGTTCCCGCTTTCCCCAGCTGCTGCCACATATGTACATACATGTGATATGCCTGCTTAGTTTACGGCACCAGCCTCCCCTTTGGAGATACCCCTGGTAGACCCTGTAGTCTCACCTGGCCTGGGGGTGTGTGTGTGTTCCAGACGCGTGTAAGGAGGCTCCGTCTCTGCTGCTGGTGCTGAAGTGGGGCGGGGAGCTGACCCCGGCGGGCAGGGTACAGGCTGAGGAGCTGGGCAGGGCCTTCCGCTGTATGTACCCTGGAGGACAAGGTGAGACACACACACACACACACACACACACACGATACACACATGCTACACACAGCTCACAAACACAGTGCTCACATGATACACACAAACACACACACACACACACACACACACACGATACACACAGCACACAAACACAGTGCTCACATGATACACACACACACACACACACACACACACATGTATTTCAGTGTGTTTAAGGTAGAGCATTTTTCCTTTCAGAAGGAATGAGAGTTTTACCATTTGTTTAATTGTCAAATACAGTCTGCTCATAGTGTTCCTCCACCACCACATATCCAGTCATGCCACTGACCTGGTGAGGTCAGAACAGGTGTCTGTGAGCAGGGCTGTGCATCTGAACAGGTGTCTGAGCAGGGCTGTGCAAAGCACTTTGAGCTGCATTTCTTGTAGGAAAGGTGCTATATAAATAAAGCTTTACTTACTTACTTACCTGAACAGGTGTCTGTGAACAGGGCTGTGCAGGGAGACAGGGGGGGATAACCTCAGCTGCAGGGACTGGGCAAATCCCAAAATGTCGCTAAAGTTAAAGTTGTTTTAATCTAAACCGGCAGTCCAATCAATGCATATACTCAGTTTGTAAGTGAATTAACAGAATTGAATTTTCCCTTGAATTGACCCTTAACCCTGCTAATTCCTTAATAATGGTCCAGTGTGAATATCACACATGTTCTAAGCCGAATGCTGATCCAATACTAACAGCTAAATGTGTTTCATTTAGTCGGCTTCATTCAGTGTTGATGTTCTCAGACTGATGTCCCGATCTATCTCTTAAAGGGATACTACACTCCAAATCTATCTCTTAAAGGGATACTACACTCCAAATCTATCTCTTAAAGGGATACTACACTCCAAATCTATCTCTTAAAGGGATACTACACTCCAAATCTATCTCTTAAAGGGATACTACACTCCAAATCTATCTCTTAAAGGGATACTACACTCCAAATCTATCTCTTAAAGGGATACTACACTCCAAATCTATCTCTTAAAGGGATACTACACTCCAAATCTATCTCTTAAAGGGATACTACTCTCCAAATCTATCTCTTAAAGGGATACTACACTCCAAATCAGTTCTTGTTGTCTGAATCAGTCCATTCTCAATACATTCTCTAACAACCGAGGGTGTAATTGTCCACGTTTTGAAGATGTTGACACCGTAGTTTTTTTTCTTCTGTTTTGTTTCAGGAGACTACGCCGGGTTCCCTGGCTGCGGGTTGCTACGGTTACACAGCACTTACCGACACGACCTCAAGATCTACGCGTCTGACGAGGGCAGGGTGCAGATGACCGCTGCGGCCTTCGCCAAGGTAGCTAAGGGGTCAGGGGGTGAGAGGAATGACATTTACATTTTAGAGCGTTGTTCTTTAGCTGACACAAGGTGTGTGTGTGTACGTCTGTACGTGTGTGTGTGTGTGTGCGTCTGTGTGTGTGCGTCTGTGTGTGCGCGTCTGTGTGCGTGTGCGTGCGTCTGTGTGTGCGTGCGTCTGTGTGTGTGTGCGTCTGTGTGTGTGTGTGCACGCGTCTGCGTGTGCCAGGGTCTGCTGGCGTTGGAGGGGGAGCTGACGCCCATCCTGGTCCAGATGGTGAAGAGCGCCAACATGAACGGCCTGCTGGACAACGACAGCGACTCCCTCAGCGGCTGCCAGCACCGGGTCAAGGCCCGCCTCCACGGCATCATGCAGAAGGACCAGGAGTTCACAGAGGAGGACTACGATAGGGTAACTAAATCGCCAATCTCCCGGGGGGGGGGTTGGGGCAGCACTCGAGTTGATCAGCACTCGGATGGCATCCCCCCTGAAATAAAAACGGTCAAAATCATCCCCCTTCTAAAACTGCCATCCCCCCTTTCCATCCCTTATGTCATTCATAACATTTTTATCAATGAACGTGGTATTACTGCTATTTAACATTTACTTTTGCGCATATTGAGTAAAATACTGTGGGCGAGGGGTCACGCACACATGCAATGACATTTTTACCAGGTCTCTGACACTGAAGTCACTGACGCTGTGGGGATGCTAAAATTGTCCCTATATCATAAAATCCACCATCCCCCCTGATTTTCTTTTACAACTTGAGTACTGGGGGGGGGGGGGGGGGATCCAATCCTAACCCCTCCTCTCTTGGAATGTGTCTCCCTGCCCTGGGGGGAAGGGGTCTAAGGCAGCGCGTGATGGTGTCAGAGAGGGAGAAGCTAAGTGGTGTGAAGTGGCGGGTGGGTTTTGTCAGGATGATGCTAACTGCTAATCTGCTTTTGTGGTATTATCCCTTTGATCATGCGGCGGGGGTCGCTAATTAGTGCTGATATAATGAAAGCAGCAGGGAGGATTTAGTTTTTTTTAAGTTACTGTTCGTTAACGAATAATAACGGCCCTTGTTCTTTTAGAAAGTCATGGCAATGTAAAAGTTGTTCTGTGCTTTCGTAATAAAGCGCCGGTCGACGGTCCTCTGGTGTTCTCTCACTGTCCTCCACGCAAACACTTAGAATTAGACTAATAGTGTGTGTGTGTGTGTGTGTGTGTGTGTGTGTGTGTGTCTGTGTCTGTGTCTGTCTGTGTGTGTGTGTGTTCTCCTCCTAGCTGGCCCCTACCTGCAGTGCCTCGGTGGTGAACTCCATGAAGATCGTGGAGAACCCCGTGACCACGTGTGACCAGGTCTACACCCTCATCCAGAGCCTCACCTCCCAGATACGCAAGAGGCTGGAGGACCCCAAGTCTGCAGGTGGGACCCCCCAAAACCTCACCTACCCATACACTTACTGTCCCAAGGTGACGTTGACCTCTGGACATCACCCACATAACTAATGAATGAATGAATGAATGAATGAATGGTCTTTATTGTCATTGATATAGTACAGGTACCAAACAACGACATTTATTTATATAATATTTATATAATATCCCTCCTCTTCTTCCATCTCTCCCTTGTTCCTCTACCTGCCCCTCTTCCTCTTGATTCCTTTTTCACCTCCTCTTCCTCCTCCCCCTCCCCCTCTTGAACCCCTCCTCCTCCTTCTCTCCCTCCTCTTCCATTACTCCTCCTCCTCCTTCTCCACCTCTTCCATCTCTCCCTCATACCCCAACCCACCTTCCCTTCCCTCCTCCCCTCCCTCCTCCTCCATTCCTCTCCTCCTTCTCCTCCTCTTCCATCTCTCCCTCGTACCCCACCCACCCTCCATCCCCCCCCCCCCCCCCCCCCCCCCCCCATGCAGACCTGCAGCTGTACCACAGCGAGAGCCTGGAGCTGATGCTTCAGCGTTGGTCCAAGCTGGAGACGGACTTCCGCATGAAGAGCGGCCGCTACGACATCAGCAAGATCCCCGACATCTACGACTGCGTCAAGTACGACGTGCAGCACAACTCCACCCTGGGCCTGGAGGACACCCTGGAGCTGTTCAGGCTGTCTCGGGCCCTGGCCGACATCATCATCCCACAGGTGAGGGAGGGATGGAGGGAGGGAGGGGCGGAGGGAGGGAGATGGGGGGAGGGAGGGAGGGAGGGACGGAGGGAGGGAGAGAGGGAGGGAGGGAGATGGGGGGAGGGAGGGAGGGAGGGAGGGAGGGATGGAGGGAGGGAGGGACGGAGGGAGGGAGGGAGGGATGGAGGGGCGGAGGGAGGGAGGGAGATGGGGGGAGGGAGGGGGATGGGGGGAGGGAGGGACGGAGGGAGGGACGGAGTGAGGGAGGGACGGAGGGAGGGACGGAGTGAGGGAGGGACGGAGAGAGGGACGGAGGGAGGGAGGGGGGAGGGGGGGAGGGAGGGGCGGAGGGGCGGAGGGAGGGACGGACGGAGGGAGGGAGGGAGATGGGGGGAGGGAGAGAGATGGGGGGATGGGGGAGGGAGGGGAGGGAGGGAGAGAGGGACGGAGGGACGGAGGGAGGGATGGAGGGAGGGAGGGAGGGGCGGAGGTAGGGCTGGGTATCGCCACTGATTTCCCAAAACGATTCGATTCCGATTCACAGCTCGATTCACAGCCCGATTCGATTCGATTCACGTTTCGATTCGATTCGATTCGATTCCGATTCGATCTAGTTACAATATACATTTTTTGCTTGAATATGAAAGAGATTCTCTGAACTAATGCTATAAATGGTTCAAGGAACCCTATAACATGTATCATTGTTAAACATATCAATGAATTGACTCCAAAGCAGTTACATGAATGTACTTTTTATTTACATATGACTTTGCTTTTGTCCAGCTCATCTCTATCGTCACATTTTTTAAATCCAAAATGCACCCAGACATCTGACTTTAAGGCCCAATCCCAATTCACCCCTAGCCCTTCGTTTTCACCCCTATGGCTCGATTTGCGCGTTCACGTTTAGGGCGAGGGCTGTCTCAATTCATATTTCGTCGAGGGCTAGGGGTAAGGGGGAGGGCTAACTATTACTTCGTTTCGAGGGATTTCAGGACCAGACTAGCTTCGAAGGGCTAACGGTACGCTACCCCTTGATACCAGGATGCATTGCGAATCATCTACAGAAATCTTATGTCGCTCTATTCAATGCGGAAATGTCATTTTAATTCTCTGTAATTACTTATTAATAAAGATTTGAAAAATTATGATAACCATCTTATTGTCTTAGTTTAATGTCATTACAATGCATTATAGACCTTTTATTTATAACACGCATAACCCAAAAATCGCTTTTATGTCGGTGCTGTGTCTAACGTTACAGTAACGCAACGCTGCATGACAGTCGAGCATTTCAGAGATGTACAGTCATAAATCAATTATTACCTGTGGCGTTTGACAGCGGATGATGGTACACATATGTAAAGTTATCTATCAAACGTTCGGCTGACTTGTACATGATGCGCATTTTGACCTATTTCCACCCGCAATCTATCCGAGCAGTTGTTATTATGTAATATTATTAATGGGTTGTATCATTCATTTCAATGCATTATAGAACCTTGTTCTTTATAACAAGCACAACAACAACAAAAACGTTATCATGCCGATGTGCTGTGTGTCTAACGTTACAAGCTGATTTGTGCATGACAGCCCGCGCATTGACATTTCCATGTCTGATGTCTAATGTCTGTTGTACTAATGTCATTTCAATGCATTATAGACCTTTTCTTTATAACAAGCACAACAACAACAAAACGTTATTATGCCGATGTGCTGTGTGCTGTGTGTCTAACGTTACAAGCTGATTTGTGCATGACAGCCGCGCATTGACATATTTCCATGTCTAATGGCATCATGACACGCGAAATGTAACTACAGTTAAGGATACGCGTAAAGGATGATGATATATCACCGTTCGACTCTACTGAGAAATGTTTCCGCTTATTTGTCATCTCTCCTTCACAGGCAAATGTGGCCGCGTCCCCAAGAGATCCTCTTTCTACGTTTTTGACCACCACTATGATGGATTGATTTTTGGATTCTAGACGACGAATTGTTCTGAGAAAGGCGCTTGGTAACGTGATTTTTGACAACGCTTTATGACTATTGATGGACTGGTTGTTTTGGTTGGAGTCATTCATTGTCATTAAATTCATTGTCATTATTGCGATGTC
>NC_137679.1:38284163-38298845 GCF_963989245.1 Nansenia antarctica | reverse complement strand
GACTTAAGGCCCAATCCCAATTCACCCCTAGCCCTTCGTTTTCACCCCTATGGCTCGATTTGCGCGTTCACGTTTAGGGCGAGGGCTGTCTCAATTCATATTTCGTCGAGGGCTAGGGGTAAGGGGGAGGGCTAACTATTACTTCGTTTCGAGGGATTTCAGGACCAGACTAGCTTCGAAGGGCTAACGGTACGCTACCCCTTGATACCAGGATGCATTGCGAATCATCTACAGAAATCTTATGTCGCTCTATTCAATGCGGAAATGTCATTTTAATTCTCTGTAATTACTTATTAATAAAGATTTGAAAAATTATGATAACCATCTTATTGTCTTAGTTTAATGTCATTACAATGCATTATAGACCTTTTATTTATAACACGCATAACCCAAAAATCGCTTTTATGTCGGTGCTGTGTCTAACGTTACAGTAACGCAACGCTGCATGACAGTCGAGCATTTCAGAGATGTACAGTCATAAATCAATTATTACCTGTGGCGTTTGACAGCGGATGATGGTACACATATGTAAAGTTATCTATCAAACGTTCGGCTGACTTGTACATGATGCGCATTTTGACCTATTTCCACCCGCAATCTAATCCGAGCAGTTGTTATTATGTAATATTATTAATGGGTTGTATCATTCATTTCAATGCATTATAGACCTTTTCTTTATAACAAGCACAACAACAACAAAACGTTATCATGCCGATGTGCTGTGTGTCTAACGTTACAAGCTGATTTGTGCATGACAGCCGCGCATTGACATTTCCATGTCTGATGTCTAATGTCTGTTGTACTAATGTCATTTCAATGCATTATAGACCTTTTCTTTATAACAAGCACAACAACAACAAAACGTTATTATGCCGATGTGCTGTGTGCTGTGTGTCTAACGTTACAAGCTGATTTGTGCATGACAGCCGCGCATTGACATATTTCCATGTCTAATGGCATATGACACGCGAAATGTAACTACAGTTAAGGATACGCGTAAAGGATGATGATATATCACCGTTCGACTCTACTGAGAAATGTTTCCGCTTATTTGTCATCTCTCCTTCACAGGCAAATGTGGCCGCGTCCCCAAGAGATCCTCTTTCTACGTTTTTGACCACCACTATGATGGATTGATTTTTGGATTCTAGACGACGAATTGTTCTGAGAAAGGCGCTTGGTAACGTGATTTTTGGACAACGCTTTATGACTATTGATGGACTGGTTGTTTTGGTTGGAGTCATTCATTGTCATTAAATTCATTGTCATTATTGCGATGTCCACAAAAAAGACATCGCTGACGGAAGAGACTAAAAAAGGAACGTCTAAACACTACAGTGTGTTGATAACAAACGAAAATAGATGCTTATAGCACACGCAACAGAAATAAACACAGCTGAAGAAGGCATTGCGAGATGTGAGAATTCGCCGGCAACACAACGCGTCAACCGTACCGCGTGATGACGTAGGCGCCGTGAAGGGTTGTCCCAATTCATAGGGCTTTGATTTCAAGGGGTAGGGCTTGTGACGTATTCGAAGGCCTTGCCTTCGAATCGAGTGACACTCGAAAACGAGCCATAGGGGTAGAAAAGAGAATCGGGATTGGGCCTAAGCCTGGTGGTGACTTGAGTGTCCCTGCCATCGCCATGTTTTTAGATTTTAGTGTTGAGACCTCTCGTTGCGTGAGATATGATAAATTCTTGTAGCGCGAGACCTGGCCACGAGATCTCGTTGCGGGTTGAAGCTGCAAGCAAAAAAAAAAAAAAAAAAAAAAAAAAAAAAATCGATCTCGGGATTTATGAATCGATAATCGCTCATTTTAATGAAGATCGATTCAGAATCGGGAAATCGATTTTTTGAACCCAGCCCTAGGCGGAGGGAGGGAGGGAGGGAGATGGGGGGAGGGAGGGAGATGGGGGGAGGGAGGGGGATGGGGGAGGGAGGGAGGGAGGGAGAGAGGGACGGAGGGACGGAGGGAGGGAGGGAGGGAGGGGGGGGGGGAGGGAGGGAGGGACGGACGGAGGGAAGGAGGGAGGGAGGGATGAATTAGCTAGCCCTCATGTATAGCAGAGAGAATATGAAGGAAAATTACGTGGTGTCGTTTTTAAAGAACACTCAATGTGGATCGAAGGAATGTTTTCTTGGCAATCCCAACACACACACACACACACCCAGACCACACACGCAGACACACGCAGACACACTCAGACACACACGCACACACTCAGTATTCTCTCACCTCTGTGTTCTCTCAGGAGTACGGCATCAACAGCGTAGAGAAGCTGGACATTGCCTACGCCTACTGCCTCCCGTTGGTCAAGAAGATCCAGCTGGATCTCCAGAGGACCCATGAGGACGAGTCTGTCAACAAGCTCCACCCACTGTGAGTCTGCAGCAGATCTAGGGTCAACTACACCCCCCCCACCCCAATACCAGCGTCATGTCCAGGGGGTGTACTTGTAATAATAATTAATAATAATAATAATAATAATAAAAATGTATATACCGCCTTTCACAAGCTAGCTCAGAACTAGCTAGCAGCACTTTTCGTTCTTTATGACGATGTTCTGTTTCCTCCGTCGTACAGGTACTCTCGTGGAGTGATGTCGCCCGGGCGGCACGTGAGGACACGCCTGTACTTCACCAGCGAGAGCCACGTCCACTCCCTGCTCAGCATCTTCCGCTACGGAGGCCTGCTCGATGTAAACACCTCTCACACACACACACCACACACACACACACACCACACACCTGTATCTCAACCAACTACTGCACCGGACATTTACATTTCACAGAACTACATTTTAAACGTGTGTGTGTGGTGTGTGTGTGTGTGTGTCAGGAGGAGAAGGACCAGCAGTGGAAGCGTGCCATGGATTACCTCAGCGCTGTCTCGGAGCTTAACTACATGACGCAGATAGTCATCATGCTGTATGAGGACAACAACAAGGTAGTGTGTGTGGGTGTGTGGGTGTGTGGGTGTGTGGGTGTTTCTTTAGTGTGTGTCATTGAGTATTCTAGATGTGTGTCTGTGTTTTCCTTGTTCCTTGTGTTCCTTTCCTGTGTTTTCCTTGTCCCGTGTGTGTGTGTGTGTTTCTTTAGTGTGTGTCATTGAGTATTATTTGTGTGTGTGTGTGTGTTTCACATACCTCTGTCTTACCTCAGGACCCGGCGTCCAAGGAGCGTTTCCACGTGGAGCTCCACTTCAGCCCCGGGGTCAAGGGTTGTGATGACGAGGAGAACGCTCCGATGGGCTTCGGGTTCCGGCCCGCCTCTGCCGAGGTAACAGGACCCACGTCTCGTCTCTCTGGGTCTGGGGTGGTTTACCTGAGGGGGACGACCCTAACGTCTCTTTGGGTTGGTTTACCTGAGGGGGACGACCCTATGTCCTGTTGAGTGGCTTTGCTTGTCATTCATTACATTGTGTGTGTGTGTGTGTGTGTGTGTGTGTCTGTCTCTGTGTGTCACTGTGTCTCTGTGTCTCTGTGTGTGTCTGTGTCTGTCTGTGTGTGTGTCTGTGTGTCTGTCTCTGTGTGTCACTGTGTCTCTGTGTCTCTGTGCCTGTCTCTGTATCCGTCCGTGTGTGTGTCTCTGTGTCTCTATGTCTCTGTGTCTCTGTGTCTGTGTGTGTGTGTGTGTGTGTGTGTGTGTGTGTGTGTGTGTGTGTGTGTGTGTGTGTGTGTGTGTGTGTTTAGAACGGCCAGAAGCAGCCGGACCCAGGCAGCATGGAGGATCTGTCCCGTGACGAGCCGGACCGGGCCGTGCCGCTGTCTGAGTCCATCAGCCTGCAGAGGAAGTCTCCTCTGGTCCGCAACCGCAAGACAGGCTCCATGGAGGTAAGACAGGCTCCATGGTGGTAAGACAGGTTATATGGAGGTAAGACGGGCTCTATGGAGGTGAGACAGGCTCTATGGAGGTGAGACAGGCTTCATGGAGGTAAGACAGGCTCTATGGAGGTAAAACAGGCTCCATGGAGGTAAGGCAGGTGGTAAGACAGGCTCTATGGAGGTGTAACCAGCTCTATGGAGGTAAGACAGGGTCTATGGTGGTAAGACAGGTTATATGGAGGTAAGACGGGCTCTATGGAGGTCAGACGGGTTCTATGGAGGTGAGACAGGCTCCATGGAGGTGAGACAGGCTGGGGTAAGACAGGGTCTATGGGGGTAAGACAACAAGAAAACATTGTTTTTACCACAGTTGAAGTGTCTACCCTACTAGACCGACCTCTTAGCCCCGAGGACCCCCAGGTCACTGGTCGTGTAGGTCTGCGAGGATCAGACAGGTAAATGCAGCGTACAGTGAGACCCCCACAGTGTCAGCCATCGTCCAGCCTAGTGGTATGAGTACATAGTAAACACTGAGGTGTTGACCCTGTGGGTCTGGTGCTGCTGGGGGTTGAGGTCGGAGGTCGGAGGTCAGGCCTCCGGCTACCGCAGGGCGAGATAGAATCTGTGTGTGGCGTCAGACACTCTGATTTAGCTCCTTACCACTGCCTGGAGGGTCAGTTTTACCCTGTGTGTGTGTGTGTGTGTGTGTGTGTGTGTGTGTGTGTGTGTGTGTGTGTCTGTGTGTGTCTGTGTGTCTGTGTCTCTGTGTGCGTGCGTGTGTGCGTGCGTGTGCGTGTGTGTGTCTGTGTGTGTGTGTGTGTCTCCCTCCCCAGGTCCTGTCGGAGATCTCGTCCTCCAAAGCGGGCAGCTACCGTCTCTTCCCCTCCTGCTCACGTCAGTCCCCGGAGATGAAGCAGAGCGGACTAGGTAGGTCTCTGCTCCGTGGCCATGGCAACTGCCGTTCGCTCGCTCATATCCTGTGTCATTAGAGTCGGGGTGGCAGAGGCTGGCAGAGGTAGAAATCAGATGATGTAATGCACAGAACGGAATCGCCAGTTAGCTGCGGTTAGGGGGGATGACACCGGAGGAGGACTCTGATTTCTCGTAACATTTCTGTAAAGCGTCCTTGGGTTTCTGAAAGGCGCTATATAAAACCAAGTTATTATTATTATTATCCAGAGAAAGCTAGAGCCGGATACAGCCCCTCTACGAAAGGCCAGGCTCTGAGTCCCTTTGAAATAAAGTGCAAAAATCTGTTCTTCACCGAAAGAGTTTGTCACAGTTTGGTACGATTAACCTCCATCCTAACTGGAATTCTGTTTGGTGTCCAAATTAATCAACTTGGGGTTAGTAGGGGAGGCTGGTAGAGGTATAAATCTGAGGACTCATTGTAATTAGTGTTGTTCCGATACCATTTTTTGATCCCGATACCGATACCGAACTTTTTTTTATTGTCTACCTGGTATGGTGACAAGAAAATCAACCCCTTATAAAACATGAAATGTGGCTCTCACAGATGCCAATCAGTGCAATATCCATTTAAGATCGTCGTAGTAGTAGTGCAACAGCAAGTGAACATTTACAAACAAAATAACTTTAGTACTTAAAAAAAATAAAAAAAGGATTTTTTTTTTTTAGTACTCGCCGATACCGATACCAGCATTTTTGTGCGTATCGGTGGCCATGCCGATACTAGTATCGGTATCGGAACAACACTAATTGTAATGCATGGAATTGTATCAAACACACATTCTTCGTTCCGTTTTCACATTTTCCTCATAAACCTACAGGTTTAACATGAGCAGCTTGAAGTGCAACCTTACAGTGTAACGTAATAACGTCGACTTGGCTTACAGACTGCTGTCAGTCCAAATGAACTTGGTAGAGCTAACAGCCATATTCAGTTACGCTCACGGCCAAGGTCACGACCTTTCCGCTGGTCTACTTAGGGGAAGTGACATCACCAGCACCAGCTCTTGTTCCCGGGGAGCATCTGAACCTTTGTGGAAACCTCCAGAAGCTTCACTTGTGTCCAGTTATGTAGCTTACGTAACTGTCAGGCCTTAAAATGGCCGTCGGCCTCTCAGAAGAGGAGTGGTCTGGTGATGAAGGCTGAGCTTGGTCGCCCCCCCCCGGCCCCCCTCCCTCCTTTTTATAGTAACTGAGACAACGCATTGTTTAAATAACTGCATGTTGTGTGGTGGTGACTAATTCCCCTCAACCCCCTCCCCCAACCCCCCCCCCCACCTTCTCACAGGCTCTCAATGTGCAGGACTCTTCAGCACCACCGTCCTAGGGGGGTCCTCTAGCGCCCCCAACCTGCAGGACTACGCACGCACACACCGCAAAAAATTCTCCTCCGGCAGTCTGTCCTATAAAGACGGTATGTGTGTTTGATCCTGCTCTTCCTCTTAGCCTAGGGACTAGTAGAGACACAGTGGATGATGGATGCTTCCGGTAGCCAACCCCGGTCCTCCTTGGGGGTGGGGCGGGGGGGGGGGGGGCACAGCCTGTACAGGCGCTCGATCTAGCTGAGCATTTTACCCACCTGGCTCACTGAATCATCGTCTTGATTTGGAATTCTTTTAGGGTTTTGACTGATTTGACTGATTTTAAATCTTAAGTATTTGACTGAAGTAGTTTTTGCTTGCATACCCCTTCCCTGCTGTCCAGGACCGGGGTTACCTATCCCTGCATTAGACCATAAGCAGGCCACCTCCATCCAATGGAGGCTGGTGGAGGTAGAAATCAGAGGACGGGCGCGTTGTCATGCGTGGAATGGAATGAGGAATGGCATCAAACACGTGTGTTCCACGCACTACACTGAGCCCATCCTCTGATGTCTACCTCCATCAGCCTCCCCTCCATACCATCACATTGCATTGACATAGTCACACACACACACACACACACACACACACACACACACACACACACAGTCACACACACACACACACACACACACACACACACACACCACACAGGGAAGGTTTGACTTGAAGATTGTAGTGCACAGATCACAGTTTGGACCCAAATCTTTTAGTCTGGGACATTTTTCTTCCACTTGATTTGACATTATTTCTTGATAAACAACAATGTATTTGGCTTTTTTTTTTTTTTTTTTTTGCAGAACAAGTATGGCACCTAAGTTAAAGATACCGTTGTGCATTTCTTTGAGCAGAAACCTTCAGAAACATAATTTGGCTCCACAGTTTAGCCAGCTGGAAATGTCCTCTCTTAGAGATCCTCCTGACCTCAGCTAGATTTGACATCATCTGCAAATGTGCATATTTTTTTGCATAGTTCATTCTCATTTTCTGTTCCACCGAAACTGCATAGAAAAGACATGGCAAGCATAGAACAATTAAGCCAACTCATTATAATAAAGAATAAGTAATAGCCACTTGGATTTATAACTCACTTCATATCTTCTTCAGTATGTTTCTATTGAATCAACAGCCAATTATCTTGTTTAAGATTAATGAGCAAAACTGCAGTGTTTGTGTGTCCATTTCAACTGTGTCTCAAAGACATCAAAAGCTTTTATTATCTGGATAGAATTGGTGTTTGGAATGCTGACATGAAAGGAATTCAATATTAGAAGTCATTCTCCACGCACGTTGATTTCCTTTGTTTATCATTTTGGTCAGAAACCAGACATTTTCTAGAACGTTCCTGCTGTTGCCTGATGGGGGAGGCTGCGTTAATGTCAGACAGTCACCAGATGGCTCCCAAGCTCCTGTCCTAATAAGATCCACAGAGTCTATTTAGCAGGAGTCACGGTCAGCGGCAAGCAATAAATGTCTGATGATAATTTATAAACATCACATTCACTAGACGTTCGAGAGAGTACAGTACATTACACTTGAAGACAAACATTTGTTATTGTTGGTGAGAAGATGCCATCTTTCTATGGTGACAGATCACATTTGTTTTTACATGTACAATCTATAAGTGACACAACAGAGCTTTGACATGTTCACTGTCTCAGTGTGTATCTTAGGGGCTTTACACGCTCCAGGGGTCGACCCAAACCGTACCCTGCTGACTTAGATATCATCCTTTCACATTGTGAAAATCCTTCATGAGTAAGCAGGCCAGCTCAGCCGCCTGGGGTCCTCATGTTGTCCACTAGGTGTCACTGTGAAGTCATAAAGAACGTACTTTTTTCTTTCGGCTGCCATTTTCTCGGTTGTCTTCTGTTTCACTCAGTGTCTTTCGTGGTCATCGTGTCTCTCATCTGGTCTCATCCGTCTTGTTCAACTCTGTTGATAGGAATCATGAAAACCATCATAATAATCTAGAGCTCTGGTGTCCTAGTCCCCTTTTGACGAACTTGACATGATTAATGGTAAATCTTCACTGTGTGTGCGTGTGTGCGTGTGTGTGTGTGTGTGTGTGTGTGTGTGTGTGCGTGCGTCTGTGCGTGTGTGCGTGCGTGTTAATGTGTGCGTGCATGTCCGTGTTTCGAGGGATGATAGATTTCAAACTAAAGCTGGCCTCTTTCACTGAAATGATCGTTGGCATCTGGACTCTGTCACAGTACAAGACAGAGAGACGGAGTCAATAACCATGCTGGGTGTGAGTTTGGTGGAATTGACACCTCTGGCCAGTGTTAGAACTATTTGAGTAGGCTTACCCGGATGTATGGATGGAGGGAGGGAGGGAGGGAGAGCAAGAGGGAGGGAGATAGACTTTAAAATGTTTAGTCTTAAAGTCTAGTTAGTCTAGTAACCTCTCCTCCCTATGATTTGAATATAACATTACTCCCTAAATGGATTACATGTACACGTGTTTGTTGTAAGTCGCTTTGGATAAAGGCGTCTGCTAAATGCCCAAAATGTTGTCAAGACAGGGTCAAAACCGTTTTTTTGTTCCTTTTTTGTCTTCATCTCCTAAATTTTGAGCTCATCTCATCCTATCATCATGAGATCTTCATCCAATTTGCTTCTAATCTGATCTTGAAAGTAGCGGTTTAATGTTAGGCACCGACCTCCTCTCTACCTGACCGCCTTCCTGAGCCCAGTCAATCATGCTCTCATAGAAAGGGTCCTACTTCTCTCTTTTTAACTTTCTGCTTTCTTACCCCTTAATGCTTCATATCTGCAGCACTTTACCTATCGCAAAAAATAAAAAATAAAACATAAGTCCCCCTTTCTCTCTCTCACACACACACACATTTATATATATATTATATACACCCACCCACACACACACACACACTTTACAGGTGCGCTGGAACCGAATGTAACACTAGTGACCTTTTTTTATTTCCTCAGAGTTGTTGTCTATGCCGGCAGTAAAGCGATTTTCTGTGTCGTTTGCAAAGCATCCGACTAATGGTACGTCTGCTTCTTTCAAGTATATTTCCACTTCTCCACCTCCCTTTGTCTTGCATGTCTCTCTCTTTTTTTTTTTTTTTCAATCGTTTGACTTTTATTTCACGTGGTTTCTTACTACCATGGTTTTTTCCCAACTCTCCGGGTTTTCAGTCTCTTTTTTGTCTACCCCACACGCTTGACCACTCACTCACTCACTCTAACACTAACTCACATTCTGTTTGTAACATCCTGCGTACAATTTGTCACCTTCACCCGATGATTCAATGTTTTTCGGTGGATAGGTATGTGTATATGATGATCTCAGATGCATATCAGGAGAGGCCCGTGGAGGTCGAAACCGGAGGACTTGGCTCATTGTAAATGCATGGAATCAATGGAATGGATACCATTTCTCATCCCATGCATTACAATGAGCTCCATCCTCCTTTCTACCTTCACCAGCCTCCACTTTCTCCGATGTGTATATATACATATATTATCTTCTGTGTTAAAGATGTGAATTGAACCCATCTCTTGAAAACACCACCCAAAAATAACACCAATTCTTAGCCCTTCCCCTGTTTCTTTTGACTTGATTTTCATCTATTCTCATTTAATATCGGGTAATGACAACCGTAAAAGATACAACATAAGCAGAGACACTCAGAGGCACTTTTGAGTGACTGCGATTATTCAAACTGCTTGACATTCTACAGTAGATTGACTGGGCCGGAAAAACCATTTGCAGTTATCGCTAAACGGGGAAAGGGTTAACTTGCGATTTGTCCCATCCACGTACTGTACTTGTACATTATGTGTGTTATGAACGAATGAGGTCGGAGCTATGAATGAAAATAAACCTGTGTGTTAATGTTTGTTTGTCATGGTGCCGCTTGTGAAATACTCATCAGTACCTTATTTCTTTCCAGGACCTTTTCATTACCTTGTGCACTGAACACCACTCCTTGGATGTTGGTCTCATTCAGTGGTGCAAAACAGGAGCAAATATTCTCAAATTGAAATCATAAAAACAGGCCTTCCTAATGGTCTCAAACTTCTATTTTTTTTGTTGAAAATATCTGCTTTTGTTTGTTCCCCAAAATCATGACCATGGTTATAAAGACTGAAGTAGTGATGCCTAGAAGTTTAATTGGCCTTAACATTTAACTGATCATTTAAATGCATTGACTGACTGAAAAACAGAAGAAGGGGTTGATTTGCGGGGTACAATTCTGACAGGGGCGACAAGAATATTTGACTGCGTTTGACACCGAGACTTTACCTTGGGCTGGAGATGCCAATCTACACATTGTAGATTACCAGACTGTCATGTACTTGAGATGTATGCTTTCCTGCCCTCACCCTGTCTTTTGAATGCAGCAGATTGCTTGGGGTTTGGCATTTGTGCACTGGGCCCCTCTGCCATACGTTGAGCTTGAGCCATTGGCCCTGGAGGAGGTAGACGGTTTGGGAAATAACCTTCCTTCGTCGCTCAAAGTTGTTTTATGACTGAGTGAGGAAGCTGGGGCCGGGGCTCCGGGTTTGTAGGTGGCCCTCAAACTGCCTCGGTGGAAGAGGGGTGATTGAAGAGCCTCTATAAGTAGAACCTGCATTAGGAAGGCTCCCTCCTCCGTTACCATAGGGACACGTCTTTAGGATCCTGTCCGTACACGGGAGGTGAAGGCGGGGGGTTAGAAGGGATGCTGTAGAGCTAGAACCTGCATTAGGGAGTCCCCCTCCGTAACCATAGGGACCGGTCCTTAGGATCCTGAGGAGGTGAAGACATGGGGATGTAATGGAACGGACACATCTTTTGGCTCGTCGGGGATTTGAGTGTTCCCTTGGCCTTGTAGGTCGCCAGTGGGCACGGCGTTGTAACCTGCTGGACTCAGATCCTGCCTGAGACACTCCGGTTTGGCCTGAGACACTCCCCGAAGGTGCAGACCAACACCTCCACCTTTGGGCACAGCAGCATTGTGTGGATTTGCTATAGCTGGAACCTAGCAAAGACCAAAACAAGGTACCGTTTTAGGCCGAATCTAAAACAGTGCTTTAGGTGCTTGCTAGGTCAATACGATATGACATTCTCTAAAGCTATCGCTTAGCCAAACTCATGGTTTAGTGTAAAATACAATACTCACTCTTTTTTGGTAGGAAAACAGCTAATGCTTCCAAACAGCAGAGAAGCAATACAAAAGAAATCCTGAAAAAGATAACAACATGTTTTGAAAGAATACCCTTATACTTGGGCTAAAAAATAAAATATAAAGGCTTGAAAGCAACCCATTACACTTACCTGAAATGGAGCCCAAGGTTCATTGTAGTAAGATCAGCAGTACAACTCATTAGAAAGCCCAACAGTAGCATTATTAGTCCACCAGCCAAATAGAAAGATTCCGTGAGAGCTTTTCTGTCTTACCGGGGAGCGTGCTAGTTTGCCCAGATATCGACAGCCTTCCCCTCTAATTGGCTCATTAGGGATAGCTGTGTTCAATCAATCCTCTATGTATTCCAAGACGCAGCCATTTCGACAGTTGCCTTCAGTTGTACGATGTCAATCATTTCAATCAATCCCAAAAAATGTTTCAACTGAACAGGAAGTTTGCCGACCGTTTACCATCATTCACTGTTGTGATTTTAAATGACTTAAATGAAGCTCTCTGACTGGTTCATTTAAAGATCACATATTTATCACGTTAAGTAAGTTTTATTCACATGTATATTCACTTTAGGGACACAGGATGATACCTCTGCCGTAGCGGTTAATCCATCTGTATGGTGCCCAGTGACAGGTACGGTAACCAACGGCAACCCAGGATGGGGGGCGTGGACATCCAACTGCAGCTTCTACCGAATCTATAATCGGATCGATTGTACGAATCGATCGTGGGGACAAGCGCAACAAGCTATCCATGTGTGCATGCACACCAGCTGCAATACAGTGTGTTTTTTACAGTGTGTTTTTTGTTGGACAGCAGAAAGGGTGGATGAGAGATTCCTGTCCTCTTCTTCTTCGTCGATAGGGCTTCGATACGTTTGTGGATTGTCCCAGAATATATCTTAGCATGCCATATTCATATCAATCGAGTCCCGCTCTGGCTGTGCTTGTCGCAGTTGGATGTTTTTTTTGCAGAGGCGTTTGTCGTTTGTCAGAAACCCTGTTGGGTTTGTCGGGGTTAGTCGAACGTTGCCTGAATGTTTATCGTCGTGGGACAGTAGCTGGGCCTGAGCATGGAGAAATGAGACGGTTGACAGTCAGGGAATAGCTAGCACCTACCTGCCAGCCCACCCTCCCCTCCGCCCCCTCTCTGTCCACACCACGGGTCCTCTCCCTGCCTGTCCTCTCCTCCCCCTCTCCATCCCCCTGCATGTCCTCCCACCCACCTCTCCTCCCCTTTTGTCCACATGATGGGTCCTCGCCCTACCTGTCCTCCCACCCCTCCCTCCTCCCACAACACAGTCCCCCCCCCCACCGTACTTTCCACCTGTCCATTCTCCACCTCCTCTTTACCCTCCACCTCCTCCTCCTCAATCAATGTCTATGCACTCATCCTCTGCTCTCTCCATCTTTCCCATCCCCTCCTCCATCCCACCCCCTCATTCCTTTCCCCATCCTCCCTCCCTTTTCTCCTCCCTCCCCCCTGCTTTTGCTACCTTTCCTACTCTTCCTCCTTTCCTCTCTACTCTATTCATGCACTCTTTCTCATCCTTATTCTCACCAATTATCATCCCCTCCTTTCCTCCATCCTCTCTCCTCTCCCATCTCCTTTCCACTCATCTACCCCCTCCTCACCTCCTATCACGACCCTTCCTTTCCCCCCCTCCTCTCCTCTTTTCTATTCTATCTTCTCCTTTCCCTCTTTTTTCCCCTCTGCTATATCATTCCTTCCTTCCTCCCCTCCTGCTCCTCTTCCTTCCTTCCTACCCTCCCCATCCTCCCTTCCTACCCTCCTCTCCCTTCCTTCCTCCCCTCCTCTTCCTTCCCTTCCTTCCCCCCCCTCTTCCTTCCTTCCTCCTCTCCTCCTCTTCCTTACCTTCCTCCCCTCCTCTTCCTCCCTCCCTCCCCTCCTCTTCCTCCCTCCCTCCCCTCCTCTCCCTTCCTTCCTCTCCTCCTCTTCCTTCCTCCCTCCCTCCCCTCCTCTCCCTTCCTCCCTCCCCTCCCCTTCCTCCCTCCCTCCCCCCCTCTTCCTTCCTTCCTCTCCTCCCCCCCTCTTCCTCTCCTCCCCCCCTCTTCCTTCCCTTCCTCCTCTCCTCCTCTTCCCTACCTTCCCTTCCTCTTCCTTCTTCCTTCCCTTCCTCCCCACCTCTTCCTTCCCTTCCTCCTCCTCCCCCCTCTTCTTCCTCAGAGCCTCTGGAGGAGCATCACGTGGCCCAGCTGCTGAGGCGTTTCTCCACAGAGCCCAGCCTCCACAGGGCCCTCTCTCTGGACGGGGCGCTGGCCCACCACCTCAACCAGTGCTCCTACCACCTCCGTCTCTTCCGAAACTGGCTCATCTCCGGCCAGGACCCCCTAGAGTACCTCTACGGTCAGGCCCGTACCCCCCCACCCCCCACCCCCCTCCTCCTTCTGCAGCCTCTTGCCCCTCTTCATTAGCCTGTTGTTGCTCTCTGCCCTCTCCCTGTGAACTCTCTCTGCTGTGCTATCAGGTTTTTTTTTATAGCTCGCTAGTCGCTGGTTGCTGCGGTTTTGACTTTTCTGCTTTCTGTCTCTGTTGTTTTCTGCATGCTTTGCCTGCAACCTTTTTGGGAAGAGCAGCTTGTGGTGTGTGTGTTTTTGTTTCTGTTGCTCTTGGCTTTCGGGAGTGTGGCGTAGTTTTAACTGACATTTGTTTCCCTCCTGTACTGTATTCAGCTCTTCCTTGACACCTCTTCAAGTTTTTGTCTGAGTGACAGTTTCACAGTTTCTTTTAGTTTTTTTCTGTACCACTCCAGCAGCAGAGTCTTACACCTTAATTGGTGTGCAATGGAATTCATTGTGTTGCATAGAGGCACAGCCTTGCACTGACAAGAGCTCTTGTGTGAGCTTCTAAAAGCCTAAAAGCTCAAACTAGAGAATCATCATAACTGTAGAGAACCACCTGGCGTGAGCACGGCTCAGTGCTCTGCCTGCCTCCTTCTCTCTCTCTCTCTCTCTCTCTCTCTCTCTCTCTCTCTCTCTCTCTCTCTGTCTCTCTCTTTCTCTCTCTCTCTTTCTCTCTCTCTCTCTCTCTCTCTCTCTCTCTCTCCCTCCCCCCCCCCCCTCTTCTGTCAGCACATTCATAGGGGACCACTCCTAACCTTGGACTGCATACTGTGCCTGCATGGATGCAGTATGACTATACAAGACAATACAACGTAATTATCCCTCATGGGGGGATATTCACTAGTCTTTCTGCACACAAACAACAACACAGGGAAGGGTAGTGGTGGCCTAGTGCATAGTGAGTTGGACTGATGATCAGAAGGTGATCAGAAGGTCATGAGTTCAAATCCCATCTGGGAACACCACCACTAGTGTGCCCTGGCACTTAGCCCTACATTACTCCAGGGAGTCT